>NC_071576.1:44165290-44477676 GCF_024509145.1 Vidua macroura | reverse complement strand
GAATAAAATATTCTCTTTAGCTGATCTCAGAATGAAACAAATAATTACATTTGAATACGGTGAGCTAATTTGATAGTGCTTTTCAAAAGTACCTCAATTAACCCTTGGGAGAAGAGGTTTTTTAAGCAGAACAAAATCCAAATGAACCATCACGGCTGTCGAGTCATATTAAAACCTTCAAATGTATCCTATTTTCATCAGAGCTGTGCTAAGCATCTCAACTAGCTTGTGCTTCTGCAGAAAAACTCCATGTTCCTCACAGCTCTGTCAAGCTGTCCAGTGAAAGCAGATGAAACTCGCAGAGTTCTGGATGCAGTCAGAAAGCTCACAGGATGCCTGTATCGGCAGTGACAGTGATGCAAGGCTCTGCTGGTTTAAAGCCAGAGGGAAGTCCAGCATATAGATTGGTTTTGAAAAATTCCACTTGCCACTGACAGGAAATTCTTTTTATCAGGCAGCAAAACCATAATGGAGTAGATCTGTAAAGGAGCAATATCATTTGGTGTCAGCTGGGGGTCTGGACATCATCATATATTCTTTTTCTTTCCCCAGGAAGATTGCTCTGGGTCACTGGATTATGTTGAATAGGTAGGTAATTTTTAGGGATATTTGAGCAAAATTGTTCCCTCTTCTCTGAAATACATGTCTTGGAAAGCTGCTTATACATGTACATACAGTTTCTCCCTGAACAGATGTTACTTTTCACAAAATTACAAGGCTGTCATCTGTGGTGAATACTAAGTAGTTTCAAGAATTCTGTTCTCTGAGCTGGTATAGAAAAAGAACACAAAGGAAGGAAAGGAGGATCTGGTGAGGAAAATAACATCTTCTCCAGATCAGGTCCTGGTTCTGCCTCAGATACTGAATTTCTCTTTGCAAACCTTTTATGCCTTCAGTTCCTCATGTGCAGAATGAAATATTTCTCACAGACTTTGGTTATATACATTTTATACTCTTGATGTCTTACCCACCATGTCTAGAACTGAAGTTACTCCTATTCTGATATAAATAACAATATTTTATTTCAGTTCAGTATTGCACTTCAGCACTTGTACTGAAAAAGTCACTGACTCCTTCTCTATTGCTTTCCTGTGAGTTCGTTAGATTTTCTCTTTAAAAGTCACAAGAAGTTTCTAAAAGCACCAGTTTTCAGAATGGAAGAAATTTTCAAATCTACAAAGACCTGCAAAGAAGAAAAGTTATTTTTATAGAAGAAACAAATCAGTCAGAGATGGTATTCTGTGTTTAGGCTTTTGCCTGTGCAGAAGTAAAACCAAGTAAGAAATGTTGTTATTATCTTTTTTATAAGGGCAGTAAGATTTACTTTAAATAATATAACCCAAAGAGCATAAGGCAAATAATTTCTGTTTCCCTCTCCTCTCTACCTTTTTTTTTTTTTTTTTTTTTTTTTTCAGCAGAAAGAATAGCTTGCTTGGTAGAGGGAAGCTGGGGATGGAAAGGTAGGAAAGGACTACCTGGGGAAGTGGCAGACTCTCAATTCTTACTCAAAGCACAGGTAAATGTCATCAGCTCCAGAAAACACAAAGGATTCAATGTCTGGCAGTTGCTTGGCATACTCTCACATCACTTGTGAAAGAAAATTCTTATCTGTTAGAATGGGAAGGGATCTTCCTAAACACAAAGTGAATATTAATATATACCTGTGAGCTTGTCTGTGCAGTTGTTTTTTCCTGGTTATACTGGTCTAATGAGATGATTCATGTTAGACCAGGGTGGACACTGATTTTAGATGAAGACTGGATCTTGTCAGAATAGCTTAAAGCATATGCAGCAATATACAGTAAAAAAAGACAGGCCTTGATTTTTAGACACAAAGTGTCCTCCTGGGAACTACTGCTGGTTTAATTAAAGAGGTTCAAAATATCTCTCTTTCCCTTTCTATTGTAGGTATCCCATGTTGATCAGCCGAGTTTGAGGAGAGACTGAACTGATCTCTGCTGCATGACATTCCCTTCACTCGAAAAGATGCCAACTCAGCTGACAAGTATTGTGACTGTAATGAGTAAACATTAACTATTTCACATCTTAATAAAGCACACAAGGAAATCAAAGGACCAGAGGGCCTGCAGAAACACTTCCCAGAATACAGAGCGAGCTTGGCTGCTGCTGTGCATAAAATGAATGTATTTAAGCCTACCTACAGTTAAACTGCAAGGAAGTCAGAGGAAGGGCACCAAATGAAGTAATTTTTATGAAAAGATTAAGGTTGGGCTCAGCTTTGAAATGCTAGAGAAATAATACTCTCATTAACAGGTTTTTCTCTTGTCCCCAGAGAGATATCCTTCTTAGGATCTGGAAACAGAATGCTTCCAGAGCTATAGCATTGACCTGATGGATGGGCAAGGGCTTGTTGGGATGTTTTTAATGAGCTATAATGGCTTTCTTCAGGGACTTTGAGAGATCAAGATGCTGAGAACAGTTTGTTTCAAAGTATGACAAGGGAAAAGAATGCTAAGGGATACAGAGACAGGTAATCTGCTGAATTCATTGCACTGCACAGAAATTATGCCTTGATAAACTCAGTCTCTGTTGATGAAAAAGAGGTTTTAAAATGACAGAAGTACGTAGTATTGACTGCTGTGGATGAACTATAATCTGTGGTTTTGGAGGAATTCTGGGAGAAGCCTTCTCTGAGAGGTTCAGAAGATAATTACTGCCTGCTTTTTGAGCGTACAGTGATGTAAGAAGCCAAGCTGGAAAAAACCTCTGCAAAAGGGGATACATATTAAACATGTGTCCTCAGCTAGGTCTGAATATAGCCATCTTCCATCTCCAGCTTTCCAGAGCCACTACTCAACATGATCTCAAATTCAGAGAGGGTACCTGGCACACATAAATCATCAAAAAATTGAGTAAATCCAGCCCATTGTGCTGTAAACATTTCCCATGCAACTGTCAGGGAAGTACACACACTCAGCAACAACCCAAACTGACTCTGGTCACAGTATCTCATGCTTAATTGCTCCCATCAAGGTGGGGCTGATCATTGTTCTTAGAGTTAAAATGTAAGAGTCTAGCTCCCATGACACGTGCCAGACCAGTAGAAAATCAACACATTTCCTTACAGCATCTGTGAAAATCTAGAAATTAAGCATGGAAAAGGCCTATTGAGTCAGCTTAGTGTGTCTTGGTCCCAGATTGTTCTTAGTCCTTGTTATACATTCCTCAGCATCCCCAGAAAGCATGCCCACAGCTACCCATTTGCAGCATGAGGCTGCAACAGCTCAGGGCTCCAGGTATGAGCTGGGACACAGAAAACATGGAAAGAGAAGCTTTATTGATGACCACAACCAAATTAAGCTGAACAGATGCACTGTTTTGGGATTAGTTGTTTTAAACATTTCTTTTAAATTAGAGAGGTCAAGGTTTGTGCCTTTAAAATAAACTGAAATGAGCAGAATTTCTATCAGATAATGACAGCTTTTCATATAAGATGCACTGGCAAACCCAGTTATAGTGCAGTGAAGTTCTTCCTCTGGTCAGGTCCTGAAAGACATTTTCTCCAAGATCATTCAGAAATCAAATGTGCATTTAACTTTTCTTTCCATTTCACACTCCATTTCTAGTGATTAATGCTTGTGTTCTAGATGGATGAAAGCTGAAACAGATGTTATCCACTCACAATGCCATCCTGATAACCCTGAGCTAAAGGCTGAAATCCTTAGCAGATTAGCAGCTGAAATAAAAAATGGATCAGTAAAGTGGGGAGTACAGCTGAACAAATTCTTATAGGTTTTATTTCTGCGGATAACAATGCACAGAGGCTATATAATCTCCGTGCTGATCTGCCAGAGGAAAGATTAAATGGCAAAATTCCAGCACTGAAACCTGCAAGTCTCCTCTGCTCTACTCCCTCAGTGTGATAGCAGATTTTTAGCAGAATGTCACTGTGTACACTCTATTACATTGTTAAAACTGTGGGGTTTTCAGCTCATTTTCCTCTTATTGAAACAAAATAAGATTTTATTATACATTCCTCTGAGCTTATGGTATTTCTGTCATTGAAAGTATTTGCAGCCACTTTGTGGTTCATCTGGTACTGAGCAGGTTAGGAAAAATGCTTGAATTTTCACTGAAGTGAAACTCTGAGTGGCTTTTATCAAACAAGAAGAAACACTTTTTAGTGACTTTGGAACATTTTTTTCATATTTCTTGATTCAAACCTTGGAAGTATGTTGGAGCAATTAACCTGGCATAGCTTTGTCAGGGAAAAATATATTCTCCCTCCTTTGTTCTTTTACCTCAGAGAGCTACAATATGTCAAAGAGCTGTGCTGTATTAATCTATAGACAAGACAAACTAATTCAGCTGAGAACATGCTATTGGAAACTAGGGGAAAGGAGGAGATCTGCAATATCAGTACTCTGAACAGCAGAGAACTGGCTAGAAATCTACCAGCTATAGAGCTCAACATGACCTAACCCACCCTTTTTTTTTTTTTTTTTCTTTTTTTTTCTTTTTTTAAGACCCTCCAATTACTTTTTTAAGCCCAGGAATGGGAACATGGATGCAATAATCCAGTCCATTACCCTGGGCTGGATAATGGACTTACTTCAGACAGTAGCAGATGTTTCTTAATCTTACCCCCCAGATCAGATCACAGCCTAGTCTTCAGTAGTTAAGAGACTGGCTAAAAGCAGAGCATTCAATATCCTTCTGAGAGGGTTTTCTACTCTGGCCGCATCAATGATGAATTTCTTTCCAATACCCGTCTTGGAGGCGAGTAGCCTTCATTAATCTGCTTTATCTATCAGATCAAGTCTTAAAATGCTTAACACTGGAGAAAAGACTTAGAATAACTCAAACTACCTTTTCCAAATGCTGTGTGTAACTTGTTCTTTGTGGAATTCACAGTACAAGCTGCTTGAGGCCTCTTACATCATTGCCAAATCTGTGATACTTCCATGTCTATCGATAATGCATAATAAATCATAGCAAAGCAATTGGAAATCCCAGCTCTTCCTCCTGTTCTTAAGAAAAGGCCTAAAGACCTAAACAATAAAATTATCTTAAATTATATTATTTTAAATTGTAGTATTTATAATGTAATGTTGACACAACAGATATAGAGCAAAGAGCAAGAAGATGAACACAATCCTTTAAAGGAATATTATAAAAAACCACCTCCAAACTCCCACCACCGCTCCCAAGAATAGTTTAGTTTTGTTAAAGAATGTGGGATGACTTAGCTGAGAAATAACACAGCACTGCAAGTTTCACGGTATCTATTCTGTGATGCAAAATTCTCCAGATCTTCAGTCCACAGGAAGCACAGGAATGTAGGACTCCAAATTGCTTCCAACCTCCAGGCTCCACCTCCTGAGGCTGCAGTCAAGATCCCAGTTAAAACTGTTACTAAACCTTTACCTTTCCTGGCTCTTCAGTGACACCTTCTGGGACAAAAATAGACCAAACCAACCTTAGTTGTTCTGCAGCTCTTTTTACCTGTAAGTAGGAGTCAAGTGAGACTTTTGGAAGCTAGTTGTTGAGAAATGATGAGCCCACAAAAAACTCTATTCAAATATAGCTGCCTGGTCCTGAAAAGCACATCTCTTTGGAGACTGGGCAGGAGATGAGTCCCAGATGGCCAGAAATCTGTAAGCTTTCACTTCCCCCAACGTGTATTTTGATTTCCTGAAATTGCTAACTGAGGAGAAAAAAAAAAATCACACTTGAACAGCTGGATGCTCCCTGTAAGAGCAGTAAGGATGAAGTTGGAAGTTTATATTAAAATATCTTACTTTTAGTGACAGTGATGTTATCTTTGCTTGAGGGCAGGTTTTAGATGCATCTGTCATGGGGCTCCAAGGCACAACTCTTGTATTCACTCTGGAAGCACTATAAAGGGCTGGACTGTAATTCCCACTCCCATGCAACCCCAGTCATAAAGGACAGGGGCACATATGGAGGTTCCCTCAGCAGCAGGGGGAAAGTCACCTTTTTATCCACTCTCAGGGGAACATGCTGGGAAGACAGAGAAATATTCCTGGTGCCCTGGAAATATTTCTCTGAAGAGAAGTAGGCTTTGCTAGGTAGGGTATTAGCTCGATGAGTAGGCTGAAGATTAGCTGAGAAAATGAGCACATTTAGCAAAGAGGTCTGATCTTGAGCACTCACACATGTACAACACCAGAATTCAGTGTTACTGTGCAAATTTACTGCCACTTAGACAAGTAGAAACATCTTATTTTCCTCTGTGCATAGTCTGTTGCAAATAAATGTATCTTTGATCACACTGTGCTCCACTAATAATCCATCCGGTACTTTTTGGTATTTCCTGTCTGCTCCAGCCTATTTATTAATCTTTAGCTTTTTACTACCCAATCAGACATCTTGGACAACAGTTCTTAATGTTTTTTGCCGCTACTGTTTCACAAAGAGAACACACAGTGAGTGAAAAAAATATTTAAAATCTGACATGGTCTTCAGGTTCGACACAAAACATCCTTTTGTCTGACCTGAACTAAAAGGAAGCCAGAAGATCATCCTCTCCACCCAGGGCAGCTGGCAGTACTGCAGGAGTGGCATGGATGCTGTGCTCTGTGCCCAAAGGCAGAGGGTCAGCAATTACATTAGTGTGACTTGCTCCAGTGTGTAAGTTAAGCTGCTCTGTGTAACTCTTCCCAGACACTGACTGCTTTCATCAGTGCATAGTTTCCTGAAGTGGAAGGGTTTCTTTGTACAGGAGGTGGTTTCCTTGTACAGGAGGTGAATCTAACATGACACATTGGTGCACAGAAAATTTACTTGTAAATGGGGTGTGCTGAGAGCCACAGGTAAAGTTGGCTGTGTAAGGTAGACAATGCAGTTTGTAACAAAAGCAGAAAGAAGTCACATATCCTATGGACTTCTGCATTAATGATCCGTGGCCTTCTGCTGAAGGGATTCTAATGTAACCCATGAATCATGTATAGCTCAAAAAGAAAAGAGGACTAAAGAATTGCTGTGCTATTGGATCCCTTCATTTCTTCTCTGCAGGAGCCAAAGGCTGACCTCTTTTTCTCAGGGTTAAGTGCTCCTATGTACACTGCCACAAAGCTGAAAATAAAGGAGAGAATTCTCTCCCTTTCTGTGCTCGTCCTGTGGCTCAGGAGGAGTCCACATCTCCATGTGCTTCTTTCCTGGCCTGGAGATCCAAGTGTCTAATTCCAAAGGGTAGAGTTGTGTATCTGTTTTCACCACTGGATAAGTAAATTGCTACAATCAGCATCAATTAATGCTTGCTCCTAAGCAGATGACGTCTTGCTAAATTGATGGGACCGGTTCTGGGAATTGTCCTCTTGCTGTGGCTCTTGGTTTAGACAGTGGAGAAAACATTTCCTTCAAAACTCCCCTACTTCCCTTTCAAACTAGACTATTATCCCCCTCTTATAAATTCCCAAATAGTTATTATAGCATAAGTCTGGATTTTTTTTTCTTAGGCAAATCTATATATTGGAGCCCACAGAGAGCTTTTTCTGTATATTAGAGCTTATCTGCACATCTGAACACAATTTGCTGTTACCCCTTTTTTCAGGGTTGAAAGACAAATACCACATAAATTGTAAACCTCTGTGATAACAAGAAGGCTCGGCAAGATGATTTTCTGGCTTTTCTACTTTAAAGAGACAGGATCTTATGATTACTGTTCACTCATAATATTGAGGTAGCCTGACCCAAAATGAGGCCCCAACACACTGCGTTGTTTCTCTAAATACGCAAATGAAAGCAGCTTGTGAGACCACAATGTTTCCAAGGCTAACATTATGATTTATATTTGACCTCTTTTAAAAATTGCTCTCAGCTGGCCTCAAGAACTCTGCACGTTTTCTTTTTACAGCTCTTTTATTTGCAATTTTTGCTTCCTGCTTCATACTTCTGGAAGCACTGATTCACTGGGAGCTATGGGTCAGTGCTCCAGAGAGATGTCTGTGGAGCACCTTCCCAGCCCACCACATTCCAGCTTCAAAGCTTTCTTGTCTTGCACTTTGGTATCTCCACCCTCAAAACCAGGGTATGCCTTCTTTTTGCATATGGCTCAGAAGTGATCCCCTGTTTGCTGCCTTGCCAGGCGTGCAGGAAGGAAACACTTCAGTCCCTAGGTGTAACTGTACTAGAGGGGAGCATCTTCTCCTGTGTACCCTGCACAGGCTGCTCAGGATGCCATGTGCCTCTCTGCCCCACTTGCAGGAGTGTGTCAGTCCTGGGAAGGCAAAATGTTGGCCCAGGCAAAGCCAAGCTGAGCTACCTATGCTCACTCAGGCCTCAGTGAAGCACATGCCACTGGTGCCCATAATTTGGCTATCAACACGTGTTCTGGTCTGCTCACATTTTAGGCATGTCCATGTTTTAGGCACTCTTTGCACAAATATTAATGAGTAGCTCAAGGGCATGGCAGCAAAGCACCAAGGTAGAATTATGACCACACTTGGCATGATGTATAGAGCAGTGTGCCAGAGGGCCTATTATGGATGTGGGGTTAATATTTGTCATTGACTATCACTGCTCATCAGGAAAAGCAGCATGTTTTTAATAAACTTTGAAATAAGGAATGGATTAATTGTCCTGACTGCAGCAACCTGGTCACTAAACGTCTCCTTGGGCACAGGTTATCTTTGTTTTCTCAAAGGGATTGTGAGGAACTCTAAGTTAACCTGCCACATGGAAAGTCTTCCCACCTTATACAACAACACCAAGGTTTTATTTCCTAGCTTGGAGTAACCACAAAGTCAGATAAACCCTCAGCAAAGCACCGTGCCTGGAAATGAAGAGAAAAGTTGTTCCCTGGGCTTTGTTCAGGTGCTCTACTGCAAGTGCCAGCAAGAGGGCCTCTTCCCTCCAACAGCAACGGTGACTGCAGGTCTGGGATCCCGGGAACAAGAGTGTTAGGCAGGAACAGGCTGGAAGCATCATCTAATGGTAGATGGTACCAGTTAGCCATGCCTAAACAGATGCCCCCTGGGGGACTAAACAGTCTGCCCACACTGGGCTTTGGAAAACACTGGACCAGTAGAAAGGGGTAAAGTGCTCCAATATCAGAGTGTGCTGCGAAAGCCCAGAAGCTTTGGCCTTCCCTTGTTACTCCACAGCTTTGAAGCAGAGAACTAGGCTGCACTCCTAAAGGGTTGAGCAGATTTCCCTGAGTTCTGGCAGGGAGCTCTGGTACATCCTGCACAGGCTCTGCAACAGCAGTGTCCCATCATCGCTATGTTGAAGGAAACTAAAGATTTAAAACTTAATAGTCTCTGTTGACATCAATCTTTCCAGAAGATAGAACAACAATGAAAAGCTAAATAGAAGTTCTAAAATTTCTAGAACTTCTGTTCTTTAACAGTATTTGTTAAAGCAGCAAAACAGCTTTAACAGATACTGTAGACCTAGTGAGACTGCTAAGGAAAGATAGAAAGCATATGGAGATTTGACTTACTGGCATAAATTTGGGGACATCAGCATAGCTGAAGAAAACACCATTATTGAGTCTTTAAAAAAAAAAAAGATAATTTTTTAATACAGAGATATGGAAAAAAGAGGAGAAAGGATATGGTATCTCAAAAGAAATAGATACCTGCCTTATTTCATATGTATTTTTGGACTCAATTTTTTCCCTTGCATAAATCAGTAGGAAAGTCACCTTCAGCAGCATATAAGTACATAATTAGCTTTAAGTAGATGCTTCATCCTGATTTAATCACACTGCTGCATTTGTGCCTAAATCAAAATGCTCTTAAGAATCTTAAAACTACAATGGTATAAAAGATGTGTAAGAAGTCAAAATCAGATACTCCAGGGTAGAAGGTAAATTGCTACTGCCAATGAGCTGTTAGAACAAATGGTGTTATCTTTTACCAAGAAATTACACTGTGCTATACTATGACAAAGAGAATTTGTCTTTTCACTCATTTCCTACTCTGTTTCCCATCAGCTAAAAATGACTCTGCAAGAGTCAGAGCCCAAAATACAGTCAAAATTCTTAGGAAAAAAGCTAAAATGCAGCACACTTCTTGTGTTACATTTAAAGATACTTAATGAATTACACAAATTGCTTCCACAAATAAATGAAGCAGCTAGTAATTGCCAGGCTGACCTGGTATTCTCAGATTGTTACTACTGTAACAGAGTGGATGTTGCATGCCTAAATAATAAATACTGCAGTTCAGCAAAGTAGTTGTTTCACTTTCATTTAAGTGAAGCTGAGATAAGACAACAACCCATTATGGGGTGGGTTATGCTTTTATATTGCTCATTTCAGTAACACACCAAATTCTTTTACATTCTTTTTCAAGTTACAAGAACTGGAGTGACATCTAAGAAATCTCCATTAAAAATAAAAGAGGAATACAATCTCACTAGTTTTATCTACTGCACAAAATAGCACACTAATTCATTCCAACATAATGGATATCAGAATTGATAATCAAGCAGTGTTTAAATTGCCCTATAAAACAAGATTATAAAAAGATGCACAGCTTGTTTCAGAGCTAGTTTCTAATGGGATACTTACAGAATCAGCAAGCCAGAAAGTTTCTTGGCAGCCCAGTGCTACATATCTTCACCTTGTTTTCCCAGTGCCATTCTTCAGTCAATTTGTGATTTTCCAACACAGAAATCCTCTTGAAATTTTCTACAGGGGAAAAAAAACCCTCAAACCCCAAAACCATTCCTGTATTCAGGATCTACCTCTTTTTGAAAAGCTAAATAATACTCTCCTTAGCCTTGACATCATTCAGGGAAGAAGGAAAGAAGGCTAATGTGAGCACCTCAGGCTTTATTTTAAAAGCAATGCCAGCTTCCCACATCTGGCTGATGCCACACTGGCTGAAGACCCACATTGACCATAGTCTCTTCAAATCCCCTTGCATGCATTTTCTCATCTCCTGAGTCAAACTGGGTTCTGGGGAGTGCCTCCTTTTTATTCTCTCTCTGTTCTAGACTGAGCACCACGGAGCTGCTTGGTGTTAATTGGCCCAGCACAAACACACCTCCCAGAGAAGCAAGCAACTCTTCCAGAGCAGCAAGCCCCTATTTCCCACTACTGCCTGCACCTTCCACAGGCACCCGCAGCAGGGCATAGAACCAAAGTGCAAGATTAGGAGTGTGAAAGAAAAACAGCCCTGGGAGATGAAAATAAGTGAGGAGATGCTGTGGGTGGGGGGACCCACCTTGGGTGGGCAGGGAGGATGCACACACCTTTGTGAGTTTGGGTGGTGTGCATGAGTGCGTAATACTGGAAACATAGTTGTTAACAAATTACAGAAACAACATGGTGATTAGTCCATGGCATTTGTCATTAAACCTTGATGAAACTCAGTGTGTGCATCCATTTGGTTAATGGGCTACCATTAATAATGCATGACTAAACCACTCCAAAACACCACTGAAATAGGAATATTTCCCTTAGTTTTGTCCCATCCCTCATTTTAGGGAAGAAAAATTATGATAGGTATGGCATTGCACTGGGATTTTAGGAGTACAGATGGAAAGCCTTCCTCTTCTCAGGAGCTGTAAGCCTTCACGTAGTAAAATCTTTGAAATAATCTCTGAGTACTTAGATATTCAGAGCCTTGGACAGGCTTGTTCTGCCCTGCTACATGAAGTCTGCTTTAGCAATACTTGATCTCCAGCTAGCTGGAAAAAATCTACCTCAGGAGCATCAGTGCTTTGCACTGATTTATTCCACCTCACTTTCTTTCATGGGGCACAGGCCTATGGCTCGAGCTAATATGTCACAGTGCCAGTTGAAATAAATGGGGCACATGAGCAAACACTCAGGCACCTCACTTATCCACCTGCAAAAAATTAGTTTGGCACTTATTGTTCAGCATTGGCACATGTGGAGCTGTTGAAGCTGAAAGTTTTCAATGAATGTTTGGGAAAACTGCCTGCTGCTGGCTTGTTTCCTCATCCCAAAAGAGGGGTTAATAGAAGCAAAACCTTTTCTGGATCCTGTCTAGTCCAGTACAAAGAGAAACAAAATTAAAATAGAGAAATTAAATAAAAAATAGGACACAAGCTATCAGAGACACTCCAGAAATGCCTAGCACAAAGCCTGGGCAAGACATTGCTCTCTGAAGCCTGCAGTGCACCAGAGGATGGATATAAAAGAGAACATGCTTTGTGTTTAAGATGCCGCCTTCTAACTGCAAACTGTGTGCCTTTCTCATCTTTGCTACACATTTCTTTTGGGCATCAGCTCAGCATGGTCACCATCACAGCTTATGTTAAGGCACCTTCTTTACAGAGATTTTGGCTGCCTCCTGTTTGGAGATTCCCCACCTGACTTCCAGAAGATTTTGAGGGTGAGATTAAAAACCACAAGCAAACAAACGGGGAAGGTGCTACTTTTGTACATTAATTCTTCTGGCTTTTCTTCTAGGCACATCTTCTAGAGATTCCTTGTGCAGTGAAACACAGTCCTGCATGAGGAACCCACACCTGGAAGCATTCAGAGTCAGGACCCTGCTGGGAAATCTTAAAGGGAGGATTTAGGAGATTTGTAAGATTCGTGCCAGCCTTAGAACTGAGATAAATGTCTCTCAAGAGTACAGAGCTCTCTCATTTTTCCTATAGCCCTTTTTGCCCTGAAAGAGCCTGTTAGAGAGGGAACATTTCTCCAGCTTGAATAAGATTGGCTGGTACAAATAGAAACTAATGTAACTAAACCTCGGAATTGCAAAAATAAAAGATAAATGAGACCCCAGTGCTACCAACGATACAATTAGATGGTTTTCACATGGGACTGTTAACAATAGATGCTTTTCCAGAATAAATCCTTATGCTTTCAAAACATATGTCTTTTCAATCACCAGCTCTTTTAAAAGGTTCACAATAAATGAGTGCAAAGAAAATTAATGGAGAACATAACGTCATTACTTAACATTCCTGATTTTGATTCCATTTCATTAACTGGTAAGCACTTTATACTCTCACTGAGAGATTTTTGTCCCTCCTCAGGCATCTAATTACAAGAATAAAAATAAATTTAAAGATTCTTCCCCTTGGAGCCTGCCTCTAGATATATTTCCAGAACTATACCTTTTTTTTCAGTCAGGATGATGTAGAAATTATGGTAGTGAGAAGGGGATGTGACTTTTTCTGCACACTTATAGCATTTGATTTGCCTGTAAGAAACACCATCCATAAAACCTGCAATCCTCATCCTCCAGAAAGAGTGGCAGTGAAAGCCAACAGATGAGTCAGGGTGATATTTACTGTGCCCAAATTAGCAGTGGATGTGTGCACATCAGTGTGGTTCTTTGATGGTTGGCTTCCTGTTTGTGGAAGCCATTCCAGGACAAAGCTTGAGGGTTTCTGAGTCATGTTGGCCATTTCAGCAGGGTTACACCAGTACTGAGCTGTGTTTTAGCCAGAAGATGGTTGTCTTGCAGTACAACATATACCATCAAGACAGCTTTTCTGCCAGCCCAGCTGGAAAGCAGGACACACAGGAATCATTCTCCATGGCTCTATGACTTCTCTGGCACTCTGCAGAACAATCTTGCTAACTCTACATAGCCTTAGATTTCAGCAAAGCAGAAGGGGTTTCCCATGCAGAGTAGATGAATAAAAAAGGAAGACTAAAAAACATGTCCCTGGCTAGATAAAGTTACTCAGGTCTACAGGTAACTTAATAATGTCTGATAAGAAAGGATATACTGGTCAAGAGGGTTTGAGGTATACTGTGATAAGACCTTTTTTCCCCCTCTTCCCTGAATCATTTGCAAAATCAACACAATTTTTCAAAGTGTTTTGCTGATTTTCAATTGGCTTTTTTTTTTTTGCTGAACGAATTTCATTCACTTATGGCCCTGACAAAATAACTACAGGAAATTGCTTATTTCTGATGCTCTCCACAGCAAGTGTTTATATGCACAGAAATTAGCACATTTTTCAGAAAGGGAAATCATCCAAGAAAATAAGGAAGTACAATATGTCTTAAAAGACTAAATCTGCTCCAGTATTTTCAAAACAATATGTAAGACCTGAGGTGTGTGACTCCTACTAGCACTAGGGAGATCACAACATTGCAGTAAAGGTCTTTGAGATGAACATGTCTGAGACCTGATTTCACTAAGCTTTAAACCAGCACTGCCCTGCAAGAGCTTACAGCTTCCTAGGAGTACTGAGGAGAAAGCAAACAAACAAAGCCAGTGAAAAGAAAAACTTGTGAATAGCAAAGGCAATGTTTAAGGAAAAGTTAAGCAGAAATGACAGTATTATTTGCATTCATTGCCTAGAAAATGGGCAGTGATCAAGATGAGGGCTTTTAAAGAATGGCTAATCTGAGTTGTTTTAAATTAATTTCTCATCTGGTATGAGCTGCAACTTTATCTACACACATTTTGACAGAGACAGACTAAGTTGAACCCTTTTTATTAGCACCTAAGCATACGTGGTAAAGAATAAACACTTGGAGTGAATTGCAGGTATCTATAGTCATATAGTCAGTAGTGTAAAAACCCCAGTTAATGCACAGCAACCCAAACCTTCACAGAGTAGTTAATCTTGTTTTTAAAAGGGCATTACTGGTAGCTACAATGACTTGCCCTCTGGAAATGCTCACTCTCAGTGACTATTAGAAGATTCCCACCAACCAGAAGTCAAACTAAAGTTAGATAAAACAGTCTCTCAGATAGTCTGACAAGGTAAAATAACTTCTGTAGAGTTAAAAATTTGCCTGGAAGACTTTTCTCACGTGGCATTTTAGAATTATTTTCATTAAAATGAAGATAATTTTGTGATTGACTTCAATGGGAGTACATTACCATTAATGCCAAACATTTTGAGAATGTTGTGGTTTTTATATTCAAGTGTAAAATCACTGATCCTTAAGGGAGTGCTATCAGAAAGAGAGTTGAACTTCCTCCAGTGATTTAATTTGGTCTGCAACAAATCTTACTAAAAGAGACAGTTATATCCTGGATATTAAGGCTTTCATGCAGAGGTTCACCAGATTTCACATCTCTACAAGAAGACCTTGTATAACTGATTTAAAGCAAGTCCTCAAAAAGGGAGCATGCAGAAACTGGTTTGAGTGCCTTTTTTTATCAGCAAGACACTAGACAACACTGCCTGCCATGTTGCTGCACAGCCGGCTGAGAAAAAGCTGGGTATATGACCTGACTTTGTATTTAATTGGAAAATCATCCTTCTTATGACAAAGGCTTCTTCAACATCCTAAAAACAATCACATCAAGGAGATAAAGCTGGCTTTTCCTGTAACACACTGAAAAAAAGATAAAGAAATTAATTCTTGCCCCACTGTTGACTTACAGATGCAACAAAATTCAGTCTCTAAACAGTAATCTCAGAAGACAAGAGGACTTCCCAAAGGGGGTCATGGTATAGTTTTTCCCTCTTCCCCATCCTTCCTGTTCCAGAGCCAGCCCTTCAATCCCGGGAAAGTACTGAGAACAAACAGTGATAAAACCTCCTTGGCAGGATCCTCTCTTCTGTGAGTGGCCAATATCTCAGTTGCAGTTTCAGAATTGCTGTGAATTGGGGCCAGCTATCCTTGCTTCCCACCACAGGCTCTGCACAGGGCCATGGAGCACACACTGTCACACCAGGGTTGAGATTACATTCTACCACAATAAGTTTTTACTTTGTCAAGTGAACTATAACACTGACAAATATTATCTAAAAAGAACAAAGAAAGCCAAAGAAGAGGGTAGCATGTTTAAATGTAATGGCTAAGGGTATATTGTTCTTCAAAGCAGAGGGAATATGAAGTGAAAAGAAGCTAAAAATCAAGCTGCAAAAATATTAGTACTTCTAGGTATGTCCAGAAACAACTAAAGAAAGGATTGTGTTTTGTTTGATAGAAAAGAAGGGCTAAGCTGCCCCAATTAAAAATAACTGAACTCCATTTCTCTGAATTTACTTCACTACATTACTTGCTTTATCTATGCCTGGCTTAAATACTGATGTACTTGGAAATCATTTCAATAGAATAATTCATGTTTCTAGCACTTGAGAGTTCAGTTTGGTGAGTTTATAAGAGTTTTTGCAAAAAGTTTACAGTAGGCCTAAATTTATGTATTTGGACCTTTACTGGGACCAGTGTCTGAGCACAGAGCGGTGTGTTCCCTCTGTGAACACCCCAGGAAACCACAAGGCATAAAGTGAGTGTGTGAGAACTGATGTTTGACATTCCTAGGCCAGAGGCCAACCTGGCAAGCACAGCACTTGCAAGGCCCAAGCAGAAAAGGTTTAAATTCTACCTTAACAGCTGCAAGGGCTTTTGAAATCTTATCCTCCAGAAATCATAGCCTATTTCTTCTTGGCTTCTGGCAGAGCACACACTCCTCTTGTTAATAAAGCAAAGCATCTCCAAGGAATTCACAGCCACTGGAAAAAAAGTTTAAGGTAAAGTAGCAATTTAATTTACAGAGCTCCTGATAAATGCCTTTGACTTTGGGATATGACATAAGGCTGTCACTAACAAGACAACACACTTAACCATGAATAAGGTGTTTATAAAGTTCCTTGACTACAAATACAGCAGAGCCAAGGCCATGAATAATTGTGCTCCTGACTGGGCATCTTGGCCAGTCCCAAAATTTGATACCTTTGGCCCTCCTGCTCCTTTTGTAGGGTGTACTGGCACTGCAGGCAGCCTTCCTTGCTGTGTCAGTCTCCTCCAAAGTGGAGCCTGGTTCCAATCCCACATTTGCTGAGGCATGTGGAAAGCAGCAGCTGCACACACCAAAAGGCCAAAAAACCCAGATCCTACTAGTCTGGGCAATCCTAATCAGCTGCCTCCTGGAAATCACTAGTAACCTACACAAAGACACATCCTAGCAAAATACAGCCTATCATCTTTAAAAACAGCTCTTTCCACTGGCTGCCACACCTGGGAGCAATGAGCAGGTGTATGGAAAGAAGCAAGAGACCCAAATGGGCCTGAAACATGGTGAAATGCTTCCTCAGGAAAGTACTCCAGACTGTTCTGTGGATTTTGGGTTCATATTCAAAGTCTGCTAATTTACATAAATCCTGATCTTTCTGCAATTCATGTTTGGTCATGCTCAACTCTGCTAATATTAAGGATAGCATTTTTTTCACATTGGTCCTCAATTCTTTAGCAGTTCTGGACTCCAAGACTTCCCTTCAGCTTTCCATTCTTAATTTTGTAAGATTGTTGAACACTTTGAAAAATACTAGTTGTTTTATGCCAGAATAAATGAAGGTCACTAGCTATGAGGAATCAACTTGTTATTAAATCTATTTGTGTATCAAAAGAAGGATCCAGACATAAGAGTACACATATTTCAAGAGAAAATTAATAGTGTACTTCAAATATTCATTAGAACTCTATAAATTACATATAGCGTTGTTTCTGTGAGGCTAGAAATCATCATTGGTCACAGTCTGGCTTTTTGTTTGGAACAAGGCAGAAAATGTCACTAAAGTCACTTATACATATGTATTTTATATTTACAAAAAACCCATACATCATCTTTATTCAGCTATTGTAAGAGGTGAAGGGTCCCCCACAAGCACTGATAAGTTGTTTCAGTGATTGATTAGCCTCTTTCATGTAAAGATTATGTTTATCTGCTTATCCTCCACCCCCAGTGCTGACTCTCAGGCAGCAGAGCCTCTGATGTGCTGTTGTCTCTGATAAGAGAACCCTCAGCAGGATGCAGAGCTGGGTGAGGTAAATCAAGCACTACCAGCAGCACAGCCTCCAGACACTGTTCCCCTCCTGGCCATGTTGTTCGTGTAAGGCAAGCTAACTGGCCCACATTTGGGGATGGTTTAAGGCAGTTATACTGCTCCTGGTACCCAGAAATAGCCAAGGCATGCAATTTGGGTGTTCCTACACAGCATCATCTCATGGCAACATACACTGCCAATATCCACAGGCTGCAGTCAAGTGGCATGGGAAAGGAACTCCTCCCAGTAAATTGGCAGGAGGCAAGACAGACAGCTCCCAGACTGCAGTCTTTGGTGAGAATACTCCAGAAACAAGCTGCACCTGACTTCTTTCCCCATGGTACAGCTCAGCTGGTTCAAATGCCTGAGAAGAACTCCCTCCTCTTCTTACATCATAGCACAGAGAAGTGGCCATGTAGAAACACCTAATTTTCTTCCTGCACCCACCTCCAACTGAGCCAGACAGCCCTGGCTCAGCAAGCACCTTCTGCTCCGTGCTGCCTCTGACCCACATGTCATCTGCTGCCAGTGCTCATGCTGCTTCCTTCCAGGTCACCGCCCTGCCTCTAAAAGCACATTCCCTCCACCTTCAAAACCTTGATAGAGTTTTAGTTAAAACAGATGCTGTCAGCATTCACTACTGGCAGCCTGACCCTCAGCTGACAGCAAAGCAGGCAGTGCTAAATCTTTCCTTTCTCCTCCCAGTTCCTGCTCTATGTATGTATTTGCAGTAATCATAAAAGCTCAGACACCTTCCCCATCACCATTCAAGACATTACAGCAGCCACAGGAAAAAGCCTTTTCCTCTCTGAGGAGACCACTCACTGAACATTTGCTCCCTGCTCATCCTCACTGCTGCCCAAATAGACTTCTGGAACAAAAGCCAATCAACCTCAGGTGGCTCCTAGAGGAGTCAAAGAAGACATGATTTGGTTAGGTCACAGTCTGATTGCAGCTCTCAATCTGTCTAGATCCATCAGAACTCCTGGTGAAATCTTGTTTGCATCTGTTTAGTAGATTATAATAGCAAATGTGTTTCCAGCCAAGCATTTTTAGAGGAATATTTCTCTGCAGACCCTTTCAAGGAAGAACCTTCTGACATCTCTTTGCTGAGGAGGGTCTGAAAATACACTGCACGCTTTTGTGTTGCACCTGACTGATCCCTGTGCATGCAAAACCAGACATCCTCTCTTCAGAGGGGTGCCATTTTCTTCTCTTTCCCAGAGATTCTGGGGATGTGATCCAGCTGATACACATAGTCAATATATGGGACTCTTCCTGGAAATACAAAAACATATTTCCAGTCGTTTCAGCTCTGGCAGCTCAGATAAATCTTACTCTGCATCCAGTCATGGCCAGGACAGAAATGCCTGTTTCAGAGGAAGCTGATGAGCTTGGCAAACCACATCCTCCTGCATCACGATTGACAGGGGATGAACAAATCCCATGCTGGCAGAACAAGGAGCATCAAAGTAGAAAGCTGCACATATACTGCCAGTGATTTTTTGATGGGTGAGCTCAGGGCCAAGCTGGACAGGTTTGCCTCAGCCTTGGACTGCAGTCTGGGCAGCCTGTCACACCTCCAGACTTATGATATATTCTCAGCACTGGCCCTTGATCAAAATTTCCTGTCATTTCCCTGGGCCAGTACTCTAACATCTGACCAGAAATGCCTCCTTTACCACATGGAAATGACTGCTAACATACATAGAGTTAGTCTTGCATATTTGCTAGTTATGATTAAGGAAATAAGGCAAAAAATGAGAGTTTTTAAGTATACTGTCAAATAAAAACTGTCTTTGGTTTCTTCTGGGAAGGTAAGGGACAACCCATATTTAATGCTACATTGTTTCCCTTATGAAATCCTATTTTATTCTTGTGTAATTTTGTGAAAGAAAATTGGTTAAAGTTCCAAATGGCCCAATTCTCTGCGGCAGAAAAATGGTAACTAACTTCTCTGTGAGCACCATGTATTTACTTACAGTTGAATGAAGCTGAAATAGCATTTGTCCTTGCAATTGACAAGAGATGTCAATGATACCTTCCATGGGGCTGGGTGCCCACTGGGTGGTGAACTCAACTGGCTTTGGCAGCACCCACCAAATGATGCCAAGTCAAAGTCCTGCACCTCAGACTGAGGTACTTTTTTTTTCAAAACTTTAGATATTTTGTTTTCAGGACAAGGACAGCTTGCCTCAGCAGAGCTATCCGGAAGGATGACCTTAAGGATGCCTTTAAGGGTTTATTTTCTTTTAAGTAAAGTGGCCCTGCAAATGGCTTATTAAAGTGGCATCAATTTAGCAGTGGTTTTGTGCAGTAGAATTTTGTATTTCAGTTTCCCATGTGGGGTTATGCATTTCTGGTTTGTGCTCAAGGAGGAGGAGGCAGTTAAAAAAAAGAGTGAACTGAATATTCATGATCAGAATAAAGTAATATCCTTCTCCTGAAGCAACAAAACAAAAAAAATTAATGGGATTTGACTTCATCTCATATAGTCTATATAATCTACTATAGAGTGATATTTCTTTTTAAAAATGCAAGTTATTTCATTTTTAAAAACCCCTTTTCTTAGTTTTTCCTGAATTTGTTTTACTCTTTCTGGTAGCCAAATAAAATAATTTCAATAAAGCAGTAATATATCAAATCTCAGTAATACAGATATTGGTGGAAAATTAATTTCATTTTTTTAGGAGTTTGAGTTTTTTAAAAAGACAGGTCTTCCCTGAGAAATTTGGCAACCTACCTTTGAGCAGAGGGATTACAATATTACAAACTGATTATGTTTGTTTTGCTGGCCCCACTGATGATGTCTCCACAAATTTGCTTTGTTGAAAGATCCACATGTAAGATCCACAAAAGGGACCACACTCCTTTCCTGGTTAACTACCACAGCCACATGTGCATCTTCTTCTCTCTCCACACTGCAGACAATGCCAGGAGAAGTGATCAAGTCTAGAAAGATTCTGTGCATTGATGCAGCACCTCCTTATCTCCCCACAGACCACATAATAGGTCTTGTGTTTCCACACATCTCTCCTCCAGTGTATCCTCTTATTCCCTTCTATATGCACCAGCCACCAGAGGCTCTGGAGGATCATGAACTTGGTGATTCCAAGCACAATCATGCCAACCACCCCATGCATGCCACAGGCCACAGCCTTCCTCTCAAACTTGTCATAACCTGTTTGCCTTTGAGAGCTGTCCCCCTCTGCTGAATTTTGCTGAAATGTTAGTGCTTCATGGACAAAAGAATCACAGAATGGTTGGGGACAGAAGGGAACTCTGGAGGTCATCCAGAGCCCCAGTCATACCCTGCCAGGGTTCTACAAGCAGCTGGAGGGTCCCAGCAGCCATGAACAAAGGAAGCACTGCACCAGCCACCTTCTTCTGTGTGCAACCTAACATAAGTTTTCTGATTCACAAACCCATTGGCTGGCTTGTGGTGACTTTTTAGGAAAACTTTCAGGGTTTTTCCTTTTGCACAAGGATTGCATAAGCTTCAACTTCCTAGGAAACTGGGCTAAAAAAATTCAAAGCATAATGAGTGTCACAGCCAAGATTAGAGCCTGCAGGCAGGGATGTGTAAACCAAACATGTGCTATGAAGGAAGCAACAGTCTAACTGAACCCAACTGGCTCCTTGTGAGCTCCGGAGACTCTTTCACAGATTTCAGACCTCCGATGAACTCTCTAGGATGCAGGAATGAGCAAATCTGGGGGTTAGTATCAGAATAAACAGAGCCTGGAATTTGTATCAGAATAAACAGAAGAACCAAAGGACTTGCTTTGATTTACAGGCACTGTCACATCCTATGATAATTAATTTCATTAACAGGCCTGATATCAATCTCTCATTACTAAAGGAAAGTGTCAGAAACAGCAGAAATTGCTCTCATTACACTTCTGCTCCACCTAGACCGATACATACTCTGCTCCCATGCTGGCAGGACTGCCAGTGTCAGGAGAGCAGTTGCACCCTTGCTATGCTGGCAAAATGAGCTTCCTTACAGACCAGCAAATGCAATGTACTGTGAAGTTGTGTGTGAGGACCAGCACTTTTAAGGATAAGGAACACTCTGTATGGCAGCTGAAGATGTATAGCTGACCCACAGGGATTTCTGTCTAACCTACAAACACAGAAGGAGGGCTACTCAAGCAGACTGTGTCTTTTAAAACTATAAACTGAGCAGGAGCAGCAGCATGGGGACAGGCTTTTCCTGCTCCCACGTGTAAGAAGCAGCCCACTTCAATACACTATGGTAAGCCACTGCCAGCAGGGGAGCACATCCCAGGATAACTCCTACCACCTCAATATGCCTTGCTGCAGGGAGAAAAGCACAGTTCTGCTATGTGGAGGCAAACAGAGTGAGCAGGGAGATGGCAGCCTGGGCTAAGCTGGGCAAAACAGCCCCTGGGGTCCCACTGCAGGCAGTAAAGCTGCAGCAAAGCCAGTGCTGCTGTGCTGTCTCTGTTGCCAAGATCATGGCATCAAACCTCACACAAGGACCAACACTGAGCCACAGACGCAGCTCGCCGTATGAGCAAGGGCAACCTTCAAAAAACAAAGGGGACAAACAGTGCATTGTAGGGTTGCTAGGCCATAAAGAGAGAAGAGGAAGAGAGAGAGGCACCTTCCCCAGGCACAGTGGTGATAGTTGCATCAGCAGAAGAGAATCACACACACTTGGGACCAGATTTTTAACCCCCATCAAAGTAGCTCTGTTGAGATCAGCACAGTGCTGCTCCACAGTGTACGAGGATCTCCCCATTGGCATGAATCAGCCTTTAGAAAAAACAGGCTCTCTCTTAATTTGCTGAGTCCTTCCCCCAAAACACTGATTTTTCTTCAACAGAGCATTCCCTGTCCCACTGTGAAGGTGCAAGGCCACATGACAAGTAAAGAGTACATCAGCTCTTTTTCCACTGCTATAGTGGTAAAGACATAAAAGAAAAACTGACAGTTATAATAAGGCAAAATTGCAGTTATAATAAGGCAAAAGACTGTAAGTGTTAATTAAGCTACCTTGCCTATAGTTAAATTACGTCACACCATGTCTTCCCTGAATGGCAGTTCTATACTTTGGAATTTTATGAGACAAAGCCAGAGCAAGGAATAGCTCTGCTGGGCTCTGTAAATGTATGTAAATAACTACAGAAGGAAACAATGAATAAAGCCTGGATAGAAAGACAACTCCCAGATTACTCAGTATTAATTTCCTTTTAGTTTCATTTTGCAGAAATCTAACCATCTTTTATCAAAACTTCACACAGACAAGACTTTTCCTGGGACCATGCAAATGCCTGGTGCAGATGCAATAACCTGGGAGCCAGTGCAGCTTAACTGCAGCACGAGCAGGGACTGACTGCTGAGACACAGCCACATGTCTTGCTTGCAACTCAGAGCTTGTGTTGGTGCAAGCTGCTGCAGTGGGTGTCTATATTTATCACACACTTGACTGGGTCATGTTTGTTACCTTGGTTCTCAGGTAGACGTCACCTCCATATAGGATCTTCATGGCATTTCTGTGACAGCCCGATGGAAAGTGTGATGCCCATATATTGGAGCCAACATGGGACATCAGCTTGAACACAAACCTTTCATATTTTCATGCATCATATCTTTGTCCTTCCACCCAGCCAGAGCCTTGTACTTCTTAACTAAGAAGTTAAATAAATACTTCCTCTTTTTTTAATATTAAACTTTGGTGTCTGCCATATTAAATAAGTTTAAGAGGAATGAGGTTTGGTTTGCAGACCAAACAGGAACATTTAATATAAAAAACTAATCTGCTGTGATAAAACTCCTTGAGGAAATTACTGTTTCCTGTATCATGGATTCTGGAAAATAATTCAAGTCACAGAATCATGGAATCATAGAATATCCTGAGTTGGAAGGTATCCATAAAGACTACTGAGTCCAGCTCCTGGTCCTGCACAGTGCAAGTGTTCCCTGTTCCTTTGCTGAGACAAGTGCATTTTCCCACCATGCTTTTTTCCAAGCACAATCTTTTCTATTACAAAGGTTGAGGCAATTACCCATGACTGTTGTAGATGTCGGCGAACCCAATGGGAAGAATGATGATGTCTAATTCCATTTCAGAAGGCTGAATGATTGCTTTATTATAATTATGTTATAATACATTAATATGCTATATAAAAGAGGATACTAAATACTACATGCTACTTTCTCTAACTATCATATCTCACTAACTCACAACTCGTGACCCTGTTCTCCAGAGCCCAGACACAGGTGGATCCGATTGGCTCTCAGGCCCAAACAATCCACCATGATCCAACCAAGAGCTCACTCCAGGTAAACAATTCTCCAAACACATTCCACAAGAGAAAAACATGGAGCAGAAATATAAATTGTTTTCTCTTTCATTTCTCTCTGTGCACCTCAATAAAAAATCCTGAGAGAGAGAGAAATGTGCTTGCCACATATCACCGTTTTAGTATAAATTTAAAAAAAATTAAATTAAAAAAAAATGCATCTGCAATTCTTCTGCAGGGTCCTACAAAAGAGAGCAAACACATCTCAAGAGGTCCCCTTATCAATTTGCTAGTTATCAATCAAAAGCCAAATCAAATGCTGATGTGGAATGTTCAAAGAGATCCTTTACCTGCAAACCATCTATCAAATCTCTAAAACAAAACTTACAACATAAAAACCCAAACAACAATTAAAATAATGCTCAAATTTCAAGTCCAAACAACTGATTCTCGGGAGAAGGTGTCCATTGATTGGAAACGTTGATCTTGACATCCTCAAAAGTCCTTCTCAATGCTGAAACAGAGAACTGCTGAATCCTGAAACAAAACAACTGAAGAAAGTCCAAACAACAATTAAAAACCCATAAACAAAAACCAAATGTGACATCATATAATTATCTAATACCAAAACACTGAATGTCATCCCAGAGACTGCAACAACTAATAAAACCAGCTCTGGGCTGATTGTCAACCATGCAAACATACCTTTCTTGTGCAAAAACCATCACCAAATTAAAAAAACTGAAAAAATCTCTGAAATCCCATGGCCAAAACTCTTAAATCAACCACTTTTTTTCTTGTTCTTTGTCTTTTCAACCACCTCTATTTAATTAATCTTAAATCTAATAATTTTTTTTTTTTTTTTTTTTATTATTTTTTTTTTTTATTTAAATCTCGGAATCAGAATGCCCAGCAAGTAGCAGGCTTTAAGACCCTGCGCAGCTGGCGGCCCCGGTCCATGCGGGCGGAGCCAAGATCCCAAACCCGGCCGTGGGGCACACGGGGCCCTCCGGCCGTGGGGCTGGACCAATCGGTCCCAGCCCGACCAGCGGGGCGGGATCTTCATCTTCACAGCCCGCCCCCACCATGCGGCCAGTGTCACGGCAAGTCTTCCAGCATTGTGTTCATCCCGCACCGCGCCTGGCCGTGGCCGCAGCCACAGCCTCTCAGGACGCGGTTGGCCCCGCTCCTCAAACGAGGGCATGGCACAAGAACTGCCCCAGGGCTCAGCAGAGAAGGTGTTTTTCCCAGAGAAATGTTGATTCTCAGGACCTGCGGCACGGTTGGGCCGGCACGCAGCTCTCTGACCCCTGGCCGCAGCACCCCCACGCTCCCCGGTCACAATGCCAGCGGCAGCATTCCCGGAACTCATCCCCCCCGCCCCCCAAACGGGAGCGGGAGGGGCGAGGGGCCTCGAGCTCCGGCGAGAATCCCCCACCCAAGCAAGAATTGGACCAAGAAAAACACTGTTCCCCAGAAAGGCACTAAACTTCATAACTTTCACTTTCGCGGCAGCTGCAAGGAGCTGCCGAGGAGCGCCAGCAGCAGAGAACAGGCTGGGAGGGGACCCCGGGCTGATTGGAGACGGCGGGGTCCGCTCCAACGCGGCCCAAGGCTGCTGCTGCTCGCTGCTGCTGGCAGCGCCTGGCGACCCGGCGAAAGCCGCGGGAGGCGGCGGGGCAGCCGGGACCAGCGGGGCCGGCGCGGGGGCCGGTGCGGGCGGCGAGGCGCGCATCACAGCCGATGTCGGCGGCGGAGCCGGCGCGGGGAGGTCCTCGGCCGGCGCCGCAGGCCGGGGGTCTTCTATATCATCACAGCTCGCATCGGGAACAAGCTCCGAGCCGGCGGGCGGGACCACCGGCGCGGCGGAACCGACCGCTGTGGAGGGATCAGCCGCTGGCACAGGGGGCGCAGCCGCCGCCGCGGGAGCGATGACGGGCGGTGCCGGAGGCGGGGCTGACAACTCCGAGGCAGGGGCCGGCGCGGGAGCCGGCGCAGGCGGCGTCTCCGCCCCTGCCGAGGTGGCTTCAGGCTGGCTCTCAGCGGCGGGTGTGTCTCCCAGCTCCGAATGGGCAGGAGGAGGAGGAGGCACGGCTGCAGGCGGGGAAACCGGCGGGCGGAGCGGCGTCTCCGCCTCCGCCGGGAGCGGCCCCGCACCCTCCGAAGGGACGTGGAGGCGGGGCTCACACGCTGCAGGAGGAGGAGGAGGAGGAGGTGGAGGATGCTCCCTCTGCGCAGAAGCAGAAGAAAACTTCTGAGCCACGGACAAAGGCTCTGCCCCCCCCTTTTCGCGGGGGGGCACCTGCAGCAAAGACTGGATTATCGGAAAAGGGGTCCATTTCTGGACTATCGGAAGAAGATCTAAATAAACTTTCATGTATCGAAACGCCCAGAGATCTCGCATGATGCTTTGCCTGATGAGGAAATACAGGGATCTCCAAGCCTCTGTATTCAGGGAAAAAGCCAGATCCCCGAAAAAAACACGAGTGTCTGCATATTCAAGAAACTCCAAAAAATCATCATCAGGGATAGAAATTCCATTGACCCGAGCCAAATCTCTCCAGAGGGCAAGTATAGGGCCATGTACACAAGACAAACCAATGTCGAAATCTGCAGACATCTCTTCCCAAGGTTAAAGTCCACCCTAGATCAGGGTAGTACTATTATCAGAAAATCAGTACCTTTCAAAGGAAGGCAGAGGCATCCAGTTACGGCAAACTGCTCGGGGCTGCACCTGGTCCAATAGAAAGGGTTCCCACGGCGTCTTACCTCCCCTATCCCTCGCAGGGACGTCGGACATGCCTTTTCAAGAGGGTTAACCTCCTTTCCCGTGTTAAATCACGGCTGTGGACCGATCCAGGTCCTGGTTCTTCATCCAACGTTCGGGGTCACCACTTGTAGATGTCGGCGAACCCAATGGGAAGAATGATGATGTCTAATTCCATTTCAGAAGGCTGAATGATTGCTTTATTATAATTATGTTATAATACATTAATATGCTATATAAAAGAGGATACTAAATACTACATGCTATTTTCTCTAACTATCATATCTCACTAACTCACAACTCGTGACCCTGTTCTCCAGAGCCCAGACACAGGTGGATCCGATTGGCTCTCAGGCCCAAACAATCCACCATGATCCACCAAGAGCTCACTCCAGGTAAACAATTCTCCAAACACATTCCACAAGAGAAAAACAAGGAGCAGAAATATAAATTGTTTTCTCTTTCATTTCTCTCTGTGCACCTCAATAAAAAATCCTGAGAGAGAGAGAAATGTGCTTGCCACACATGACTGTCCCTGACAAATCTCATCAGTTCAGCAAGTCAATTCCAAATTTTACTCCTCACAGATTTCAGCAAGTTCATGATCAGTAATGCTTTTTGGCCAAAGTTAGGCCCTTTTTACTTGTAGGAAATAGACATTTCTATTCATTTAAGGAAGATGGCCTAGAAAAACATTTCCAAAGTGATTACAGGATTCAACATCATAAGCCCTAAACTACTTTTAAAATCTAGAAGGTCAGAATCTTTAAAGCTGCTTTTGACAACTTTTAAGTATTTTACCCTAATCTTGAGCTACAGCAATTTACAAGAACCTGAGGAGATGACAGATCATTCCACAGTAAAGAACAGCCTGTGAGACATCATTTTTGTCAGTATTGACCAGCATATATTCCACGTGGCAAATTACATATTCGCTAAAACCTGCATAGTCATCTGGATTTATGAAACATTACTCTCTCAAGGGAACTCTCTCAAACTCTCTCAAGGGAAATGAAAATAACAAGTATACAACCATTCTGTAGTCTAGACTGAAAGCTACAGGCCTATAACACCACATAGAGTGTTTTCCTCAAAAAATTATTCCTAAGAAGCCAGCTGAAAAGAGAAGCCAGGTATGCTGGGGAAGCATTTTATATATTAGCACTAAAGCAGCAAATTAAATGATTATACAACCTTTAAAGTTGTCCCATCCTCCCCCCCCCCCCCTTCAGTTACCTATGTGGAGACCAATTTTTTCAACTTTGTGCCTTGTACTAGCTCTGCATTGTGAGAGCTTATTTTAGCCTAGATTCCCACAAATTACCATATATTAATGATCTCTTCACCAAGGGAGCAATGCCCATCTGGACACACTTAGCCAGCCACGTTTCATCAAACACATGACATGATGGTACAGAAATGCACCATGTGCTTTAGGGTTTAAGCTTTCATATTGGGCCCATCTTTTGAAAAAGATTAAGGGGACACAAATCTTTGTGTCCCCTTATATTCTTATATGGGGTCATGCGTGAGTGAATCTGTGCAGTTTTGCCATTTGCCACTGCCAAAGCAGAAGCTGAAACTACTCTGGGGGGGCTGACAGTGTTGCACAAGTGGCCACGGGTTGCTGTCTTACTGATGAAACTTTCCCAAGGAGAGTCCAACAGGCTTTTCCTCCCCCCTGCTTCCATCCTGCATCTCCTTATCCCTGGGAGATTCACATGAACACTGTGAGGGAGGAAACCTCTTGTGTTTGGGGAAGTAGAAGCGTACATCCACACATGCTTTGTAAACACTTCCATTTACATTAAAAGCATGAGCTGTACATAATCATTATCATTTTGTGGTAGGAACACGCAGAAAGGTCCCAGACACTATCTGCCCACTAGGACCAAAGTGGCTGCAACAGTTACACCATTAAGGGAGAACATGAGCTTCTCTGGAGAGGTCCTGTCACCCACCCATATGTTGCAACTATGGGTGTAGAAAACAGGGTGTCACCTAGCTCCTGTTTTCTCCCAGACTGCAGTGCTTTGCAGATAATAATGAGCAAACCTTAGCATGTTTTGCTTTCCAAGATGGTATTTCCATGGAGCTATTCCTGAATGTCTCCAGCTGGTGTCCTGGCTATGGATTTCAGTTTTGCTTCTAAAAGGTATGATAAATAATGTGATTAAAATCAAATAGGTTGTCTTTATTCCAAGCGATGTGTGTATCAGGTTGGTGGGTTTTTGGTGATGCATATTTCTTACACACAAAGAAATTCTAATTTTTCTTTGCATTGCTCTCTAAATTTCTTCTCTGATTAGTTTTTATCTATCCCTGCATGCCAGGTATCCTGGGATCTGGATTGTGCACCATGGAAAAGCCATGCTGACATATTCTGTGAAAAAATTGAATTTGGTATAGGAGAGAAAGAGCCTTCCTGGCTATAACCAGTGTGATTTGGAATGTGAGGAGGTTGCTGGCTCTGCTGCTGAGGTGGGTGCAGCATGCTCCAAGCCTTCAGACTGGAATATTTTGAGCTATCTAGGGTACCTTCTCCTGGTGGTATCCATTCCCTTACTCAAGACTATATTTTGCTCAGAAAGCCGAGATCAATTGTTAGGTTCTGTATTCCTTGAAAATAAATGCCTTACTATTGCAGAAGCTGCAGAGCATGTGATTAAAGGTTGCCATTTGGGCCATTTATTAACAATGAAAAATGAATGCACCATTTGTCAGGCTGTAATTGAAATGAAAGAACAATTCCAATTTTCACTCTCACTGTTGATCTGGCTATCTGTATCACAGAGCATAAACAGTTTCTTGCCATATTACTCCTAGCATGAATCCACAGCACATTAAGTTTACACATGGATACTGAGAGTAAATATTTCATGTTATGACTCAATAACATGCCGGTATATATGTAAGCATATTGCCTACCACCTTCCTACTTACATATATGTTAATAGGATTATGTTTATATACATATACCGAAGTACAAATTCACATCCAAGCTAACCAACAAACCCAGAAAGATAAAAATAAAATCATTGCAGACAGTTTACATGTCATCCTGAATTTCAAGTGCAATTGCAAGTCCACATTCTAAATGAACATGCTGTAAGAGCATTGCATAGAAGCTATTTTAAACTGTCAAAATGCAAATCAATGTATTTCCACTTTCTTAACTCAGGTCTTAATATAAAAACAAAACATTTCCAGAAAAATGCTTTCTTAACTCAAAGAATCACAGTTTTCTCTTGGTTTCAGTTCTGCAGAATTGCCAAATATAATCATTAACAAAGATCATAAGCTTTATATTTTTAGACGCCTCCTCTTTCTACTTTTCTCCATTTTCTGGCCTCAAAGTAAAATGTCTAGAACTGCCCTTATCTTTTATCTACTCCAACAAAACTAAGAAACTTGCAACATTTACAAGGCTGAGGGAGGCAATTGGGGTGCAAAGCACCACACCAGACTGAGAGCAGAACAGGAAAAGCATCTGCCATTCTGTTTTGAGGGTGGCTGCAGTCATGGCCTTCCCACTGCTACAAGCTGAGGGCCAAGCCAGGAAAGGGCAATTCATCCCATGTGACTTATCCTCATTCCCTGCCCTGCCACAGGGCCCTGGACCACCCTTGCTTCCCTGAGGCTGCTCACAGAGACCACCAACACAGCTCAGGCACAAGGGGCATTCCTTGGGTATCCATTGCACGGTGCCCAAAGGGAGCCCACCTCTACCTTTGGCTTGACAGTGACAGAGATCACCAACATTTTGCCTGTTGTGGCACATACAGGGATGGAAAAGGCTCAAAAATAACTAAGCAGTCCGTATTCAGCTCTTTCAGAATTACTATTATGCTGGAACACACCAGCAGCACAACAGCAATAGGGTTTCAAAAAGCCCTTTAAATAATCAAGAGAATCACTCATTCCCCTCCAAATAAATTGCATCCTACTTCGTGGCAAAGCACCGTTTCTACCAAGGGTTACCTTCAATGCATCTCATTTAAATCTCAAGCCAGCAAAATTCACATCTTCACTCACTTTTCCTCCCCTTTTTTTCCCCTTTTCAGTGTTTCAACTATAACAGCCACAGATTGCAACTTCACAGATGCATGTTTGACACTAATGCAAAAAACTTCTCCAGGAGAACAAACAGGTACTGAGCTGGTATGTCAATACTATGTTTTTCACATTTGTTAAACTTAACCTGAGATAAGCTCTAATTCAGATTCCACAAGAAAATCCCAGGAAATCATAAACACATCTATAAAACTAGGTATAAAACAGCCTTATGTACCATATAATGACAGAGCCTCTGATTTCTAGAAAGGATGTTTGAAATCCAATGAGTATGAATGTCAGCGTCCCATGGCTCCTTTGGAAGCCTCAGCCAGCAAGAACAGGAGCAGGAATGGTGCAGAAACACAGGAACAACCAAAAACATAGTTCAGACTATTTACCGGGCCAAATAAATGTTTACAAGATATTTAGAACCAAAGTTTGTCAATGCTATGTGGCACAATTGCACAAAAATCATATTAAACCATATTTGCTGCATCAGTTCTCATTAATACAAGGTCCTAATTCACTCTCACAACCACAGGTGGTAACAGGCCCACATGACTTCATGGACTGCCATTCCACTTGTCATGAGAGCCAGTTCAACAAGTTATTTATTTCTGAGCTGAAACAGAGATGGAATTCCACCACATGAGTCCTCCCCTCTGCTCCATTTGTAAGGGGAGAATCCTGCTTACAACTACAGCTGCTAATCAATGTCTCTCCTTCACCTACAAACTTCACTCTCCCACACTGTCCTCTTCCCACAGTACTCAAAACATAACTTAAACACAGCTTGGAGAGGCAGCTGTGGTGCAGGTGATTCCAAGAGTCTATAGCCAACCCCATGCCATCCATTTCTGACTCCCTGAGGAACCCATTGCATCCCAGGCCAGTATGGTACTGCAAAGCTATTCAGCCAAGGTAAATCATGAAGCTGCTCAGGTTCCTCCTTGACCATCAAGAAGGAGAATGAAGAAAAGCATCATTGCCATCAACAGTTGTGCTACTCAGAGCCAATGAGTATGGGAAGTTCTAGCTCAGGAAGTCCTTGGGGACTGTGTATAGCTTTACCCAGCTTTAATTTAATACTTTATCTTAGCTCTGAGGAAGATATATTGTTCCAGCACTATGTTCAGCAGGGATCTCTTTGCAGAAAACACTGACACTCCACTTTCTGCACCACCTCTTCTAAAAAACCCCTATGAAATATTAGAGAGAGGTATTTTGAACAAGTACAGTGATAAAATGTTGTTTCCCAAAGCTGTCAAAAATACATATTTTCAAACTCATCTCCAAGTATCAGGGGCACTGCAGGTTGTTAGAGTGAAACTCAGGTTATTTGCTGTCATTTTTGAAGCAGCAGGTATGATTTACTCAGTATTAACTGCATCTTTGTATATTATAGGACTGCTGCAAGTCTAAAAAGCTGCTTTCCTTCATTCTGTTCCAGTGCTGCTGGTCAACCATCAGTTCCTTAGGTAGCAATATTTCTGGGGGCTCTTCAGAAATATCTATCTGTAGAGCTGTTTGCAACTGATGTAGGTGCAATGCAGTATCCTGCCACTTTGAGCACCACACACTTTGGGGGCTACATTAAAAACATTCCCTTCCTTTGCTCTGCCCTATTTTTGCTCTGTGGCAAAGCACAACTTGCAAAACGATCCATAGCATCAAACTTCACAGAAGTTACCGTTAAAAAAGAAAGGGCAAGATTAATCAGCAATTTTTAGAAGACTTGAGCCAATATTAGCAAGCAGCTCTGGTATTTTGAGTTTCCACTAGCAAAATAATAAAACCAAATAAAACATTTTAATATCAACATCTTGCAGCTGCATTTTGCTCTCTCATGGCTAAAAGCTTAAATCAATGTGTTGCAGCACAGGAAATAACCAAAGTAGGACACAAACACAGTATTTTAACTCAGATCATTGCAACAGTTAATGGAGCATTTTGTGTCAGCAAGCCATTTACCAAGTACATTTTCACATAATTAGGCAGCAAACGAGACACAGTCCACAGGAGCCACACATTTAATTGTGTCAGCAATTAGATCATAAAGCACTTTACACATACAGACATGGCTATACGGACCTGTCTTTCTCTACTCACCGTGCAGCAAGGCATGGGTGTTACGTTGGTCTTGAAACAATTGCTTTAGAGCCCCAGGCAGAGCAACCTTCCTCTCACTCTCATCTCGGGCAAGTCAGTGTTTCTGGAAGGTGGCCAGGCAAGATCAGATTCATCAGCCAATAAAATTGTCTAAAGCTGCTGTTCCACAGGAGACCGTTACTCCGGCTGCAGCCTCAGGAGCAGCCAATAAAGGAGAAAATCAGCATCAGAGTGCAGGCGAGCATTTTGCCCCATACTAAGGGTCTGCTTGCCAAAACTCCAGCTTTCCCCTGCCTGTGCTACTGCACACAGTCATCCTGCATGAAAAACAACTTGCACTTGGCTTGCTTGGCTAAAATAGGTGCACAGCTATTCTGAACACTGACAAAGGTAAAGGAATCAGTCAGGCAGGTGCCTCATGAGCTGGGAAGCAATACAGTGGCATTTGGAGCCATGGACTCATACTGCTAGAGGGGTACCACAGCAGACCCAGCTTTTTGTGAGCACTGGGAATTACTGCTCACACAATGCTGCTTCACTCCAAGAAAGACAGTTTGTGGTGGGCAATCTGGAGCCTGTGAAAAGCTTACCCCTATTTTATCTTCCAGAGCTGGACCTGCTGCAGTGGCTGTGGGAAGCCATCCTGTCCTCAGCCCCATGTGTTTGACCTGGACTTCATTGCCATTCAGAGGTGCCCTTGATTTCACCCTGCCAGTCCTGCAGCAGCAGCAAAATATCCCAGTGTGCAACAATGCTTCACAGAGGAGCTCTCTGACATCCCGGGATCCTTAGGACTTGCCTTTCCTTGGAAAAACCAGAAGAGCCAGTAAAAAAAAAAAATCAGTCTTACTATGTGTTATCTAACCAACAGTAAATCCTAAAGGTGACGGCATTTGTGACAGTTATGCATGAAAGCAAGTCAAGAAAAGCCTTTGGAGGTCTTTACTTGTAAATTAACTATCTGAATAAGACCAGGCCTATGTGTTATCAGTCTGAACAGACATATTTTGACAGCAGATGATACATTTTGATACTAAAATCTTAGTAGAGAAAAAGCACAGGTGGTCTCTGCACACTATTTTACTGCCCTGCTGGCATTTACCTCCCCTAACCTCTCTGAGGCTAAAACTATTTGGATTTGTTTCCTCAGAAATCTTGAACCGAGGTGCTTTATCTGCAAAGCTGAGTTGCCACCCAATCTGACAGCAGAAATCCCAGAAAGCCCTGATGAAATCCCATTCTCAGCAACATTTCTTTCAGTCTCCTGACACAAAGTCTTCACCAGCAATGTTACATACCCTCACCTACATATATTGGAAGACAAAATTGACTGTAGTGCAGACAACCCATTGGAGGCTAAGACTTTGCAAAGAGATACACTGCACCTTGAAATGGGGAGGGATTCTTAATAAAAAAGCAAATTAGAAGGAAAAAAAGATTAGAATATGAAGACTGGAAATTAGAATTAATTAGATACTAGAATAGGGTCAGCAAGACCATCATTAACAATAACTGTTTTTCATTTTCACGTGACATTTACTTTATATGGCTATATTTTTACATATTTACATATTTACATATTTATGTGAGGCCTCTGCTCTCTTTCTACATATTTATGTGAAACCTCTCCTCTCATGCTGGTACTACAGCTAATTGAAGGATAACAAGCCAAAGGTGTGTCCCCCAGAGCTCTGAAGGCCGTATTACACTGGAGGAGCTGGAAAAGAGGCTCCTCAGAAGCCACACTATGCTAAAATCAGGCAACACAGAGGCACAGCCTGACTGAATATAGTAGTCTGGACTTTGTATTCTGATCTTGAAAAGCTGCATGTGCAAGCATTTTTTGATCTGGATTTTCCTTTGATATAAATTGGCATAGACCCAGGTCAATTCACACAGGCTTTTCTTCCAGCTGGGGATCTTCTGCTATCTCTGGAGAACACAGGGTTCCATCTGGAGCCATGGTGTGCTGCCATATTGTCCATTCAAGGGCAGCACTGGGCAGGGAGCACACACCAGCCTGAGCAAGTAAATGCTGAGGGCTCCCTCAAACAGGGTCTTGGAAAGAGGCTTGTCAAGCAGTAACTTCAGAAAACCGTGCCTTGGCTGCAGAGAGGCAGCCAGGTTGGACCCACACTTCCTAGGAGCAGCTGGCTTAAGGAAACTGAGGGACACTTGACAGCAGGTGAGGAGCCCCCTTACCTCTGGGAGCAGGAGAGCACAAAGCCAGCAGCAGGCCAGGACCCACACCAGTGACATACAGAAGAGGAGGATGCCAAGCAGGTTCCCAGAGCAGCCTGCCTCCAGGAACGTCTTCATTTTCACAAACCTGAAAAGAAAAAAACCAGTCAGCCAGGCAGCTGTGCTGGTGTCGCATCCCACTGGCAAGCACTGGGTTGATTTAGGCTGGAAGTTGTGTACACTGTGCTAAAAACCTGGTGAACACATACATTTTCTTCTCCTCTGTGTTTGGAGTGAAGTCAAACTGTGCAGAGAAGTGCTGCTGCAGGGTTTGGTTTATCACTCATCATAAACTTTAGTTCCAGGACTTAAATTCAGTCATGGAGAACATTTTCTAAGCTGCTTTCTGCACATATTTGAGGTGGTTTGGGCTCTAATTAATTTGGAACAGGGCAGGAAATTTTCCTTTTCTCTCTCTCACATCCCTGTGTCCCAATTTAGTTTTAAAGTGGTAAGGCACATCTAGATCAAGGCACTAGGAGGGAGAAGGAAGAGAAAGAAAAGAAATCTAGCTGAATTAGAGATGGTTGACAGGGTATTTCATCAACCCAATTGTGTACTCAAAGCTTTTCAGAATCCATAACAAGAGTGGCCATGCAAATCAGTGAGTCATTGCAACAGCTGAAGGGGAAAAACCCTACACACACACACAAAAAAAAAAAAAAAAAAAAAAAGGAAAAAAAGAAAGAAAAAAAAAAGCGGAACTCTACTTATCTGCTGAACCTGCTCAGTGAAGAGTTTCCATAGCATGCTTGTGCCTTGCCTAGCCATAGCCCATTTTTATTCTCTTTAGCACATTTTTCTTTTGTGAACTTTGTGAACTAGGGTGTTCCTTCTGGGAAAGCTACAACACTTTCTGACACTAGGATAGCCCAGCAGCATGCAGGAAGCCTATGGCACTTCAAGGAACTGAAGTGTGTATTTGTAGTTAGAGCTAAGGCTGTTAAATCTGCATTTGGCTTCTCTGTAACACAAGATCAAAAGCTGCTTCCCTCTTCCCCATTTCTTCCAGCACTTGGATGTGCAGCTGGCATGCATGTATCCTCAGTGAGGGGGTTGGGCCGTCTTAACCTTTTAACAGCAGTATGCTGCTTTCCTATGTTTTATGGGCTTAGTATTTGCACAGTTCCTTAATATTTATTTATTTTTATATATATAGATGACTTCAGTGTTAAAAGAGAATCCATTGATTTTTGGGAGAAAACTGTTTTACACTCAACCCTTCACTCCTACTTTGATCACAAAGGACAGCAGGATGCTGTGACTTTCTGTAGTTTCACCTTTTCTAGCAAGGAGGGATGAAAGGCCATATATATGAAAAAACAGCAAAATAATCAGAAGAACTCAGACTGTTTTTGCACCCACCTCAAGTCTAAGCAGTCCCTGCTTTTCAGGACTACAGAAACATGGAGAAATTCAAGTGCAATATGTGGACTGGTCTGCAGGTCAGCCGGCAGGGTATCCAGTGGCCCTTGCTTCAAGGGGGAAGACTGTTTTGGAGTGAGCAGAATGTGGAAGGAGAGACAAGATCAAAGAATTGATCAAGATTCAGTTGCAGTGCTCAGCTCTAGGTTGCTTCACACAGTCCTACTCCTTGAGCAGCCTGTGATGAGCAAAAGGGATGAAATCAGCTCTGTCAAAGCTGGGGGTTTTGTGTAGCAGGTACATGTAATAAACACCTTCTGTGTATGATGTCCTGTGATCTCTCATGACAGATACCCAACTTATTAATTAACACAGGAAAGGAGACCTTAAGTGATTCACAGCTGAGGAAAGAAAAAAACAAGTCATGTTGCTCAGAGCTCTGATTCAGATGAAGCAACTCTGCAAGTCTAATAATGCAGGTTTTGGCCTTTACTGTTATTTATGGGAAGTGAATTTGAACAGATCTGCTGGGTTTGTTCAATAAAAGGAAGGGACTGGGTTTTTATTTGCACACACACCCCTCCTTAAATCAGTTTGACACTGCAGTAGAGTCGATGCACTCTGCTTGGCAGCCTCGTTACCATCTGTAACAAATGTAACATCTTATAAATAATTTGTGTTGTAAGAGCAAATACAGTTTAGAAGAAAGAAAACATTTAGGAAATCTGGGATCAGAAAAGGCTAGAGTGAGTCAACACGGGCCTCTCTACTTCCATGGAATTGAGAGCATTACCCTACCCACATTAGCTGCAGTCAAACAGCAGCCCAAGTGACCAGGCAGGAAATACTGCGTCAGATTAGCAGAAAGGGAAGAAGAGCATTAAGCAGGAAGGGAGATCTCCCAGGCAGGGAGTGTGCTGGACTGGGACCCAACAGGAGCCAAACTTGTTTTCCATCTCCGTTGTTGATTTCTGTCCCACTCTTGGCTGACCCCTAACTGTGAGGGGGAGGAAATCTATATACATAAATGAAAAATTTTAGCAAACAGCTGTTCCGGCATCAATACCTTGTCACATCCCATTTTCTGCTTGTTGAAACAAACTCTACCCATGCTTCCTCTGCTGCACTTGGACTAATTTATCATGCATTATGTATGTTCCTCTGTCTCAGAGTTTAATTATTCATTAATCTCTCCACCCTCACCTTCTTCTCCCTTCTATGTGCGCAAGGACCAATGGGCACAAGCCATCAACTCAAGCTCTCCATCACCAAGGTGTGAGCCTGTAGCCTGGCCCAGCTGTGGACATTGCTGGCTCCTGCCAGAGATCCCCACATCCATGGATTCAGTGACCTGCCTCAGACCTTGGGAAAGCGTAGGAGCACCGCCTTAGGCCTGGCTGCTGATGCACAGAAATGTCATCTCCCCTGGGGCTCCTTAACAACCCTCCTGCCCCTCAAGCAGGTGCTGTAGGCTGGGGGCAGCCCAGTGTAACTCCTAAAAATGAGAGATGGCCACCAAGGCATGTACCAAAACCCCTGAAGTGAGGCTGGAAACAAATTCTCCTCGTTCCCCACAGTGGCGGGACCCCCAAGGAGCCGCCTCAGGGCCCTGAGGGCCCTCTCACCTGGACTCATTGTTTCTCTCAGCACCATTTTCACTCCATTCCTGCCTGGAGGGAAATGCCTGAAGAAGGCAAACCTACCTGCTGGGTGCCAGCTTGCACAGGGGCCATGTCAATCCTGTTCCCAGCAATGGTGAGAGTGTGGGGTAGAGTGGATGTGGCCATCCGACAAGGCCTGATGGTGGCGGGGTGGGCAGGAGAAGATCCATGCCTGGTATGGTGCCCAGGTGCTGGCAGCAGAAGAGCAGCCACTGTGAGGAGAGGGGCCAGGGGCTGTCCTATGGCTCCCCAGCCACACCACTGTGCACTGCCTCACCCTGAAACTGGAGCTTTCTCTGGGAAAAGGTTCTCCAGTGAGAGCACAACTCTCACCAACAGCAAGGGACAGTATGAGGAATAGCCCTGACAGCAGCCTGGGGTGGACAAGAGGCGAGACATCATGAGGAACATTTATGAACCCATGGAATGAGGAATTGCATACAGTACAGAAGCTTTTTCTGAGAGCCAGGATCTAAAAGATGTTCTCAACTGCCAATGCCATGGGAATCTTGGTTTGACTCAGGTGTGTTCTCAACAGGATCATGCATGGGACCCATGAAGAATAAGAAAACACTTGATGCCAGCCAGACCTTCCAAGTCAGCTCCCAGCACACAAGTCCAGCCAAAGTGAGAAAAAGTACAAAATTATTACTCGTTTCTGTACCTTAAGTGCCAGATAACATTGCTTGCATTTTATTCCAGCCCCCATTTCTAATCAGCCACAAATAGATTTGTTTTTTAAAAAGCAGAGCACTTTTCTCCTGTTTTTAATAGCAGTGATATCCCACAGTATAGAAGAGGTATAATCTGCTGTCACCACTGCTGTCCTGGGCCAGTGCTCTCACCTGTGCCATATTACGACTTCATTTAGCATAGAATGCCTCAGTCAACATCACTGCCTAATGCACCAAGTATAATGCACTTTTTTTAACTTTAAGGCTTCCCCTCCAGATTGAATAACATTGCTTAGCTGATCTCTTTATTTCCTATATGCAAAAATCAAGCTCTTTGTTCTGAAACCACATGGCTTTCATTTGCTGCCAAAGGGGAATCCATCTCAGTGCTGTAACTTCCACCCTTTGAAATGAATCCTCCCCACACCCGTTAGCAGACAGGAGGCCTGTGGCCACAGTTCAAGATGTCTGCCTGGTTTTGGTTTACCAAGGAATTAGGGAGGATTGGAGAGAGCAGGCATTCTCATCCTAGTCACAAATCCTTCCTCACAGATAAACCTTGCAGGATGAGGGAATTTCCCCAGCAGTAGCATGACCCTAACTACCACCATCCTTTCCATTGGCTTTCTGCCTTTGCTCTGAATTTAGTTAGGCAAAAAGATAGGATTTCATTTAACTGTAGAAGTTATTTTGGGTTTTTCCACCCCTTAGAGCACTATGGTTTCCTGTGCTGTGGCTCTGCTTGGCACAGAGAGCCCAGGGCTGCTGCTGGGGACTGGCCCGTGATGGAGATAAAGCCTTTGCAAGGCATGACTGTGAAACACTGCTCTGTCCACTGCAACTTCTTGGGCTGGCTCCTCTGCTGCTTTTGCATGCAATAACCAGATCATAAAGCCAGACACATCCCATGGCAACTGATCAACCCCAAATGTCTTGTTCCCCACCCACAGCCCTTAGCCCCTGCAGGTCCCGCTTGTCTGGCCACCCTCACACCTTCTTCCTGCAGCTCAGACCTCCACCTTTTTTTTCAGTTTCATTGCTGAAGTTATTTCTTTCTGTAATTAGTCAATTGATTCCTCCATATGCGAACACTGAGGCATCCTGAGACAGTCACTTCAAAAGGCTTTTGTCACAATAATTGAAGCATCTCCACCCAAGCAGACTGTGCTTTTGATAAGGATAAGCCATTTGCTCCTGACTGTGGGCCAAGGAAAGCTATAATTTGATCACAGTTGCTGGCAGATGTCCTACCGAGCAGGGGAAACTTGTTTTGTTATGCTTAGTAGCTCCTGCTTTCAATCATGGGAAATCATAATTTGACTATTAGCATGTAAGAATTTTCCTTACACACCACCAAAGTTAAAAGGCCACTGTCAACTTGGAACATGATGCCTTTCCTATGGAGGTTGATGAGAGGCTTCACACTAATCTCTCCCTGCTGTTTGCCTATCGGTTTCTGGTACAGTTACAGGTTATTGAGATGTTAGATTTTTGCAATGGAAGTATTTAATTCTGCAGAAATGATTTACTTTTTCCTTTTCTGTTGTGTGAAACAAGAAGAAGCACCACAACTTCACTTCTGCAAATATTTGCAGTATACACCTGCAATGAAAAACACAGGTTTTCCCCACCACATCCTCTCACCACAGCAAGAGTGCTTTCTGCTTCCCCCAGGCTTAGGAAAGCAATTCATCCCCACAACTCAGCTGCTAGCAAAGACGTCAGTTCATTTTGCAAATTCTTTTTGGGGTATTTCAAAGATGATTGTTTGTTCATGATAGCAACATTGAATCGCCTACAAAGCCCTCTGATTTTATTCCTACTCCACCCATTTTGCTGAAAGGAACTACTTCTGAGCTGTTTGCAAAACTGCCTTCAAATGTCTCCTAAAAATTTTGTATCTAAGAAGTCTGAAAAATGGTAGACAATTGCAAATGCTGCTTATTAAAGTGACCATGGTCACCACTCTGCTGTCTCATGCCTCAGCTGCTGGTTATTTTTATCTCCTGCCTCTGGCCATATCATTGACTGCAAACTCTAATAAGGAAATGGTCCTTCCCTCCTTGGCAGCTGTGTCCTCAGCCCAGAGGAAGCAGCCACCTGAGTCCCCCAGAGGCATCCTGTCTTTTCCAAAATAAACTAAACAGCAAAGTCCTTGGAAGCTGAAATGTCTGCTGAGTGAAAGTTCAATCCCAAGAAAAACTGCAGTGTTGTAGGTTTTTTTCCAGGTAGACTGCAGAGAGCAGTCTCTGCAGACTGTGATGCTGCTGGTTGTGTTTTCCCAGAGATTCTGGCTCTACCTTGTAAAAGCATTTACAACATATTGATCACTTCATGTAGTAAATTGTAACTACAACAGTGTTTCATCTGGAACCGATTGACCGTAGTTCATAGAAGAATACAACCATGTACTTCTAATATCATTTAAAACCAATGATTTGGAGAGAGCTTTAAGGTAATGACATTGTGCCTTCATCAGGCTGACTTACAAAATCTTATAGCAATAGAATAATGTAACCAGAGGGGAAAAAAATTAAAAATAAAAAGTAAAAAGATATCTAATTTCTGTCTGTGAAATGGGAAGCGGACAACCTAACTATATGTGATGGATGGCTCAGTGCAATGCTTCTTAGAAAAGAGGAGGATATACTTTCTACAGCTCTTTAGAATAAGATCCTAACTCAAATCTATAAATCAGATAAGAGAATACTGAATAAAAAATACATCTTGAAATAGGTCAACAAATAGAATACTAAAATCTACATATAGGAGATCTGTGGGGTTAGGGGAATTTGCCTTCAGTTCTACATGACTCAGAATACCATCTGCAGAAAGTTTAAAAGGATATTACTGATTGACATTCATATACATTCAGATTCCATATTCTCTGTCCCATCCTCTTCTGTGTGCTTAATATTGCTAAAAGAAAAAAAAAAAGGAAAAAAGAAAAAAAAAATGGGGGGGGAAGGAAAAAAAGGAAAAAAGGGAAAAAATAGAAAAAAAAAAGTAAGATTGGTTTACCAAGGCCCTGGGCAAACTGCCTGCTCGGTCTATGCCTACATTCCCTCTGTTGTGTGACTTGCAAGAATAGGGGAGGAGAGAGGTCATGTTTCACATGTGACAGAAATCAGAGCTTTCTATAGATTTCTCAGTATTTCAGTCCCTTTCACTAAAAAACACATTTTAAGAAACAAACATGGAATATTTTCCTAAATCCTGATTGAAACAGCCATGTTCATCTTTACCTTCAATTGCTTTAAAAATATATCCAAATGGTGAATAAACAAAACAAAGAAATTCTCAAAGATTTTTTCAGGTGGAACTGTTCAAATCTTTCTTGAGTGGCATTTTTAAAAGGCAACACTTTCTAAAATGAAAAAAAAAAAAGGCTAATTTTCAAAACACCAAGTGGCAACATCAAGTGTCTTAACAGAAATAACATGACTGGTACTCAAGTGATACCAGTGAGCTGGACACAAGAAAATATCTATTACGGCAAACATTATGAAATGTATTTCCTGGCATCTCAGTCACATTTTAGGAAACCTTCATGCAAAGGAAAACCAATTCAGTAGCTGTAGACCTGGCTTATAATTAAATTACAATGAGTTTAAAGGTTTGACTGATGCACATTGGACACAAATTTTTCTCTGTATTTTGGTAAGTGGCCTCCAGAGCTCAGCTTTCATTCAGCACGTGACAACCAGGTCTGTTACCATCAGCACTGGGAGCATCACTCAGGCCAGGAGGCAGCACCTGAGAGCTGTTCAGCTCAGCCAAATACTACTCAGAGCAGATCTTCCACAGGATTGGTGCTGGTACATGAGCATGGGAAGTTCTGATGTGAAATGTTATTTCCATGTTTGCTTTAAGCCTTGCTCAAAGGCTAAAGGATTTGTAAGCAGCTAGGCAGTTGAAGATAGATCTTCCAGAAGATTTAGAGCTCTCTCACACACCTATCTCCATCATTGCCTTGTTTGTAAAAAATGTATCTATCACTAGAGCTCTGTATTGAAATCTCACTGTATTTCAAATGGGAGACAGAGGAAGCCAAAGTAATTCAGCAGATGTTGCCAGATGCTTTAAAAGCTACATTTAAAATCTTCCCAAGGACCCATGTAAAAAAAAGGCAGGTAAAATTCATGTTTAGTGTTACACACACACACACAAACAGATCCATTAAACGAAACAGCCTTTTAACTGTTATTCATATTGAGTAATATGAGCAAGCACGTAATTGTTTGCTGTCTTTATTGATGTATCTGCACTGTGTTCAGCAATACCATAAATCTGTTATTGCTGGGAACAGCTGTGGAGCAGACTGATAAGCTGGGAAATGAGCACACAGCCGGTAGTGCTGAAAGACCAGCTCCAGGCTGGTCCCAACCAGAGCCCTTACACCTTGGAATACACACACCATCAGAAAATGCCTAGTTATCAGCAACACTGAAGAGTGAGAGCACTTCCCACGGTAGCAAAGGATTATTTGGCATTATTAGGCTATTGCTGAGCTTAGGAGTTTCTGAAAAAAGGTCACCTAATCAGGTGTACAACACTCATACATATCCCTGTGGAGCAGGCAGACAGCCATACACAGGCACGGTGGGCTGGACTTAACGAGTGACCGGGGCCAGAGCAAGGAAGGGGAAACGGCACAAGGAGTGGAGGGAGGTTATCAGAATCTGGGAAGGAAGTGAAAAAGGAACAGCCTGGCAGGGAAAGCTTTCCTTGGAAAGACCAGTGGTATCATGTGCCATCTGGAGGCTTAAACCAGAAATGAACAGGATATATTTCCTTTTTGGAGTGGCAACAAGCACCTTTTAGGTACATACATACCTTAATGAGAGCTAACATTAGACCATTATCAAAAATCCTGTTTTCCTTCTGATAGCATACTCCCTACTCTGGAAGCACCACATCAAAAATCTGCTAGACAAAAAAAATAAAACAAGTCTAGAAATCCCTTAGAGAGGATCCTTGATTTTCTGTCCATCCTGCCCTGCGGTGAAACAAGAGCAACAGCCTGGCATTGTGTGTGAAGAGTGCTCTGTCCCTCACACACTGAGCACACAGCTCTTGTGTGTCCCTAGAAATCCTGTCAGCATTATGAAGATACCAGGAATGTCCATAAGCCATCAGCACTACACTTGGAAAATTGCTCCAAACAATCTGTCTTTTCTCTGATTACTTGGAAAGTTGGAGATAAAATGTGAATTCAAGTAACTTGGGATCAAACTAGACACTTTTCTCAGCGAAAGGGGATAATTTGCTAGCTTTGCTTCTGGATGTCAGAAAATTATGTATATTAATTTAAAATGTAATAAACCCAGGGAAAGCAACTTGAATGGAGTTCTACTAACAGGGACTAAGAAGAACAGGCCTGGATTCATAATCTTCTTCTCAGATCTAAGAAATAGCTTGAGAAGGGCTCCCAGCTTCTCCCCCACATGAGATGTACTAACAGCTCCTTCCATTCAGCCAAAAACACTGGCAAAAAGCAGCTCCTCCTGGTGCTTCCAACTCAGGTTTTCTGCTTCATTTGCCTCCTCCTCCCTCACAGGCAGGAGGCTGGCATGGGCAAGGGGTTTGCCAAGTCCAAGGGTAACAAACATGGAATGAAACACAACATTGGAGAGAGACACTGTTTGGTACCAACATCAAAAACACTTTTGCAAATTGCTGAAAATGGAAGAGTTTGCAGGCAGAGGTTTTTCAACACCACAAGGTCTTACACGAGGAGCTGAAAGGGACTCCCTGAAGCAGTGCCACAGCAAAATAAGAAAGTACAGTAACTTCTCTGGTGATACAGGAAGTGGAGAACACTGTACCTGCCCACCTCAGAAGCAAGTAAACTGTTAATCTTTGCTTGCATCTCATTCCAGCCCTTGACCATAGTGATTGCATTTGCATTTTTAAATTAGTTTTCATGCAGAAGAACCAGGAGCTGTTAAGATCTTGGCTTTTTCTTTTTGCTTCAGAATAGCACATTGTGGAAAGATTTCAGGCGGTTTTCTCTCCAAAGCCCCCATTTCTGACCCTCGTCCACAAAAACACCCACATGTTCAACTCCAAACTCTATTTGCCTGATAACAGCCAGCCCGGAAGGGTATGCACAGGTAGCATCAGTACATCCCATTTATGAAGCCAAGAACAGGACAGAAACATTACATCCTCTCCTCTCTGACCTCCATCTCTTCCATCTCCAAGGCAGTAAAATTAATACATGCCAAGACCAGGTACAAAATGTGATTTCCAGATATTCAGGTTCAGCTCTAGCCATAGGAACAGACTGAGGCTCCAGATGGCAGCCAGAACAGCTGGCTTTCCTGAAGTTCTAATAGCACAAGGGTAAGACCAGGATCATGTGGCTGACACATGATCCCACTGAATAATGACAAGACAATCACACTTGGCTCTTCCCATCTCACCATGCAGTTGTTTCAGAAAACACAGCAGATGCCACAGAGGATCACAGAATTGTAGTTTAGTGTAAGTACCCTGTGATGAACTGGAGAGCTGCTGAGTGCCAGTATCACCCTCCAGGCATGTGATCCTCCTCGGGAGTGATTCAGATGGCAGCCAGGAATGGCAACTAAGAAGTTTGGAAGAAAGGCACTTAACTGAGATAATTTTCTATGCAACAGGTGATCTGTAATCCAGCAGCCAGCTATAGCATCACAAAGATATTTCTGCATCCCCTTCTATCACCACCTCCAGACAATGCAATATCTTCAACAGATGAAATAGTCCTCACTCTTGTTCCTCTGGAAGGCATCAAGTCTTAGAAACACTGGTCCTCCCCCAGGGCTATTTCAGCAAATGGAAATCTTTGATGTACCTTGGATGATGGTCCTGTTTCTTTACCTGGTATCAAGTACTTCCTTTAGAGAAGCTACCAACTGCCAGGACACATTTACATCAGACCCAGGTGGCAGCTGCCCTGGCTCAAGGGAGACACGGAGAGAGAAACAGAGCAGGCAAAGAGAGGCAGGAGAGAAAGGAGGACACAAGACAATCAGCTGAGAAGGTGGCACACTGAAACCAGAACTGCAACTGACTGAAAATGAATGGGGCAGAAATCACTAACTCTGGAAGTTTGATTTACTATCAAATACATCCCATCCGCCCAGCCCCGCACAAGCCTCATCCCACTCTTCCAAATTGGTATCCCACTTCTCCCAGTCTCCTTCCAAGCCCATCTCACCCTGACAGCTGTGGAATCGAGTACGTTTGTGTGAGATTGAGTTTTTTTGAGGTGGGAACAAGCTGTTCTGAGGTGGGATTGAGCACTTATGGGTTCAAATTCAGTTGTTTTCAGTGGGATTTGAGTGGACTTGGGGTGACAGATGGATCCCTCTTGGCTTTTGGAGTGCAAGATGATGAAGAACACTGCCCAAAATCCCCCCAGAATGAACAAATCCTCCAGAAGATGTCCCCAAATCCTAAGTTCCCCCTCAAACCCCTGTGAAATGGTGAGACTTTGGACATCTTTGATACATTCCTTTCTTTTTAACCCTGTTTTACCTGCTTTTAAGGGATGAAGAATCAGAAGAAAATGAAGGCCAAAACAAAAGGATAACCAGGTGGCTTCCCAACATGGATCAGAGGGAATGTGGGTCACCAGGGCTCTGGCCAACGTGGGTCCTCCAGTGGGGGATGGAGTTGGAGCAGTGCACAAAGCTCTTCCTGCACTCAGGGCACTGGCAGGGCTTCCCTTACCGGTGGCTCCGTTGGTGTTGGGTCAAGGTAGAGCACTATGAGAAGCTCTTCCCACACTGGGGACACTCATGGGGCTTCTCCCCAGTGTGGATATGCCGGTGGCTGACAAGGGTGGAGTTGAACTTGAATCCCTTCCCGCAGTCGGGGCAGCAGAAGGGCCTCTCCTCCGTGTGAATACACTGATGTCCAAGGAGATGGGAGGTGGTATGAAACCTCTTCCCACACTCGGAACACTCGTAGGGCCTCTCCCCAGTGTGGATCATTTGGTGGACAATCAGGGCAGAATGCAGACTGAAGCTGTTCCCACATTCCCCACACTTGTGTGGCTGTTCCCCAGTGTGGATGTTCTGGTGCTGGATCAGGCTGGAGGTCTGGCTGAAGCCCTTCCCACAATGCCCACACTTATAGGGCTGTTCCCCGGTGTGGATCATCTGGTGCCTGATCAGTGTGGAGCTCTGCGTGAAGCTCTTGCCACACGTGGGGGAATGCCCCACGCTTGTAGGACCTCTCCCCAGTATGGATGCGCTGGTGGGTGAGGAGGGTGGATTTGTCCTTGAATCCCTTCCCACAGCTGGGGCAGCAGAAGGGCCTCTCCTCCATGTGAATCCAATAGTGAAGGAGAAGATTAGAGCTGGTCTGAAACCTCTTCCTGCATTTACCACACTTATAGGGTCTCTCCCCAGTGTGGATCTTTTGGTGGCCGATCAGGGCAGCCCACGGCCTGAAGGTCTTCCCACACGCCCCACTTTCATAGGGCTTCTCCCTGCTGTGGGTCCTCTGGTGCTTGATCAGGTCAGAGCTCCTCCTGAAGTTCTTCCCACATACCAAGCACTTGTGGGGCTTCTTCCCATCATGAACCTGCTCATGGACCAGCAGCGCCAAGCTCTGGCTCCATCACTGGCTGCTTTCCCGGCCCAGGGTGGGTGTCCTAGGGTGATGCTATGGTGCTTTTATGCGCAGTTGTGTGTTCTGTTTATGCTTGATGTTATGTAATGTGCCTTCAGGACTGGCTCCAAAAAGTGAAGGTTTGTTTTGTCTTGTTATCAGCCAGCTCACCTCCCCCCACAGTCTGTGTCTAGGAGAGAGGATAGGGCTTGCGTGCTTGCTTGCTTGCTTGCTGGCTTGCTTTCACTTTGCTCTTGTCCCTGCTTTTTGCTTTTGCCTTTGCTTTTTTTTTTCTTTCCCTTTCCTGAATACCATTAGAACCTGCTCCAGACTGGGACCTGGAAAACACCAAGAAACACTGAGAGCCTGCATTTTGTGACCTGCACCAGCCATCCCCAGCGCCAGAGACCGAGAACTGGGCGACCACTCCCAGGAGAGACTGAATTGGACATCTCTTCAGAGTGGTGAAAGAGTTTTTGTCATCTGATGGTGTTGTTTTTGTGCCGGGGAGTGTTTCTGTCTGTTAAATAAACAGGTTCTTTTTTCCACTTCTCTCTAAGGAAATTCTTCCCGAACCAGGTGGGGGGAGGGGCTGTGGGGGTTTGCTGTCTGAGGGGTTTCCTCCTGGAGGTTTTCTCCCAAATTTGCTGTAAATCAGGACAGTGGGCCTTTCCTCCTCAGATCCCCACAATCTGCATTTGCAGGCCCTCCTTATGCAGCATCTTTGGGCCTTTTCCTCCCCATTGGGTTCCTGTGCGGTGGAGCCGCTCAAAACGGCCTCTTCCACAAGGTTCTGCCACGGGGTTTTGTCCTCTCTGGTCTCCATCCTCATCTCCTTTTCTGGGGGAGGAAGGACAGGGATTTGCCTCCATGCCAGAGGGAAGGGTAAGGAGATCCCCCCAGTGCGTCTCCGGCAGAATGGTGTTGTCAGGGGGGTTGTCCTGCAGCCGGGGGCCATGCTGCTGGGAGATGGAGCAGGAGAGAGGGGGAAAGGGGCAGTGACTTCCTCCTCACCTGCCTGGGTGTCCCGGGGCATCTTCCTCTCCCTCACAGCCTCCAAGGGGTTGGGAATGGGAAATCCTGGTTTGGGGAAAACAAGCATGAGCATATTGACTTTGAAGGTCCCTCTGCCCAAGTCCATCTCTGGAAGTCACCGGCCATCTGGGGTCCATAAATCTTCCCAAATACCAAGATTCAGCCCTGGAAAAGCCTCCCAGGAGTTCCCCGTCCCTGGTCCCTCCCCTCTGGGGTTCGGGCTTCCCCCCCCATCCCAGCTGCTGGGGGTCACGCTTGTACTCAGGGTCCCCCTGCTCCTCGGTCCCTGCCCTCCCCAGGCTCCTGGAAATCCCAGGAATGTGAAAAGCTCCCCCCTCTTGGGTCTCCCTGTTCAGGGATGCTGGGGATTTTTGGGCTCCTGGGTTCCCTTCTCCCCTTATTCTCTGCTTTGGGGTGCACGACTCCAAGGAGTCCCCCCCTCCCCTCTCCAGGCTGTTGAGGGTCCCGACAATGGCAGCATTTCGCCCTCTCTGGGCTCCCCACTTTGGGCTCCTGGGAGACACAAGGCTGTACTCCTCTAGTCTGCCTCTGCCAACAGCCGCCACCAAGACCCCCCAGTGTCCCCCCAAGGGGCCTTTTCCCCTCAGCTTTGCAGTTCTTCATTCTCCAAACATCCCCCCAAAAAACCCAACTTGGAGGAACTGGGAGTGACTAGCTGCATGCTGGGGGGGGACTGGAAACAACTGGGATCAACTGGGATCATGCTGGATGTGACTGGGATCATGGTGGCAGTGAGTACGACTACACTGAGGCTGACTAGGAGTGCTTGTGAGCAAATGGGATGATACCAGAAGGAACTGGGAGTGACTGGGAACATGCTGGAAGGAACTGGGGCACATTGGGAGATACTCGGAGTGACTGCAACCAACATGAGGGTGAAAGAGAGCAACTGGAACCATGTGGAGCACGATGGGTTCATACTGGCAATGAAGCCCACTGGGCTCATCTTTGGGTCATACTGGCAGTGACTGGACACATACTGGGAGTATCTGAGAGTGACTGAGAAGACACTCTGTACACCATCCCCCATAGTGGGGGTGACTGGGAGCAATTGGGAGCATGCTGGGAGCAAATGGCATCATACTGGGACTGACCGGGTTGATCTAGGAAATAAGTGGAACCATGCTGGAGGTAGCTGGGACCATTGTGGGAGAGATTGGAAGCAACTGGGATTCTACTGGGAACATACTGGCAGTGCTGGCATGTGATTAGGATCAAACTGGAGCTTACTGGGATCATATTGGGGTTGGAAGGGAGTGACTGGGTGTCGCTATTGGACACAAAATGAGTACACAGAAGCTTGGTAAGTTCAAAAGAGAAAAAGACCCAGTTTTTTTCAAACATCTGGCCGCTCGATTCCAGCTAGAGCCGTCATGCAGCACAGCCTTTCAGGGTAAAAGGTGGCGGGGGGGGGGGGGGGAATTCCCACCTCCCCCTTCAAAAAACCCTGGGGGACTCCGAACCCTGCAACAGCCGGACAACGCGTTTCCAGAGCAGAAGCATCCACACAGAACCTGCACTGTAACCATCAGCAGCGAGAAAGCCCCCGAGGTCCTCCCCCAAGCGAGACCACACCTCCTTAGAGAATGCCTCCTCTGGCTCAGAAAAAAACCCGTGTTCCCTTCCCCAGAGGAACAGGGACTCAAATCCCAACCACGAGATAGACACGCCGCTCCATTCCAGGACATCTTTCCAGCTGTCCAACACCAGGGCGACAACCACAAAACCCATAGAAGCAGATATGCCCACAAGGGCAGCAGTCAGGAGAAAGCCCACCAGCACTGCTCACCTACCCCGATCTTGCCAAGAATTGGGATTTGCTGCTCATGTCAAGGACACTGCACTTTCCTGGGCAAGCTGCAAACTGCTGGCAGATGGCCGTGCTCTCTGCCCGCTCCTGCCCAGCTCTTGGTAGTAGCGGGCACATTCCAGGCTGGCGAAGGCAAGAAACCTCGAGAGCTTTCACGCAGCTTTAGGAGAGCTGAGCTGCTGAAAAGCAGCAAAGCTGAACAGCCTGGCTCAGCTTCAATACGGTGCAGTTGCCTGAATGGGAAAAACGAAAGAGCAGAACAGCGGGCTTCTGTGCGCACTGAAGGCAATTGCAAGCATGCAGCAGCTGCTCCTTGCCAAGCAGAGTCAGCTGCCTATGTTCTTGTTTCTTGACAAACTCACCGCTGCCCTTCTTTTCAGCAGCTGCCATCGCGTTCTGTGCATCTGGGAGCCTCAGGGGACGAGCAGGATTTTCCCAGGAGGGATGCGTCAGGACTACGTAAAAACCCAGGCAAGTTGTCCTGGAACGCCTTCCATCCGCATGCCAAGAATGAATTCAGCAGGAAGGAGAGTGGCAGCCAGCGTCCTCCAGCAGTCTGCCAGCTTTGCACACAAGCCTGCTTCTTTGTGGCTTCGTTCTTCGGCTCTTGCAAGTTACCGCGATCTCTGGCTGCCGGAGGTGCAGAAGCAGCTACTTCGCGCACAGAAGACTGGAAGGGCAGCGGTGCCTTCCGAAGCGCCACTTCTGCCGAAAGACACCGGGAAGCGGCGCTTCCCTTCGGCCAGCTCCGGAGTGCCGTGTTCTGCCTCTCTAGTTGTCTACATCTTAGCGAAAAGCTTTTCCGCTGCATTTCGCAAGGAGAAAGCCCACCAGCACTGCTCACGTACCCCGATCTTTCCAAGAAATGGGATTTGCTGCTCATGTCAAGGACACTGCACTTTCCTGGGCAAGCTGCAAACTGCTGGCAGATGGCCCTGCTCTCTGCCCGCTCCTGCCCAGCTCTTGCTTGTAGCGGGTAAATTCCAGGCTGGCGAAGGCAAGAAACCTCGAGAGCTTTCATGCAGCTTTAGGAGAGCTGAGATGCTGAAAAGCAGCAAAGCTGAACAGCCTGGCTCAGCTTCAATACGGTGCAGTTGCCTGAATGGGAAAAACGCAGCAGCAGAGCAGCGGGCTTCTGTGCGCACTGAAGGCAATTGCAAGCATGCAGCAGCTGCTCCTTGCCAAGCAGAGTCAGCTGCCTATGTTCTTGTTTCTTGACAAACTCACCGCTGCCCTTCTTTTCAGCAGCTGCCATCGTGTTCTGTGCATCTGGGAGCCTCAGGGGACGAGCAGGATTTTCCCAGGAGGGATGCGTCAGGACTACGTAAAAACCCAGGCAAGTTGTCCTGGAACGCCTTCCATCCGCATGCCAAGAGTGAATTCAGCAGGCAGGAGAGTGGCAGCCAGCGTCCTCCAGCAGTCTGCCAGCTTTGCGCACAAGCCTGCTTCTTTGCGGCTTCGTTCTTCGCCTCTTGCAAGCTACCGCGATCTCTGGATGCCGGAGGCGGAGAAGCGGCTACTTCGCGCGCAGAAGACTGGAAGGGCAGCGGTGCCTTCCGGAGCGCCGCTTCTGCCGAAAGACGCCGGGAAGCGGCGCTTCCCTTCGGCCAGCTCCGGAGTGCCGTGTTCTGCCTCTCTAGTTGTCTACATCTTAGCGAAAAGCTTTTCCGCTGCATTTCGCAAGGAGAAAGCCCACCAGCACTGCTCACGTACCCCGATCTTTCCAAGAAATGGGATTTGCTGCTCATGTCAAGGACACTGCACTTTCCTGGGCAAGCTGCAAACTGCTGGCAGATGGCCGTGCTCTCTGCCCTCTCCTGCCCAGCTCTTGCTTGTAGTGGGTAAATTCCAGCCTGGCGAAGGCAAGAAACCTCGAGAGCTTTCACGCAGCTTTAGGAGAGCTGAGCTGCTGAAAAGCAGCAAAGCTCAACACCTGCCTCAGCTTCAATACGGTGCAGTTGCCTGAATGGGAAAAACGCAGCAGCAGAGCAGCGGGCTTCTGTGCGCACTGAAGGCAATTGCAAGCATGCAGCAGCTGCTCCTTGCCAAGCAGAGTCAGCTGCCTATGTTCTTGTTTCTTGACAAACTCACCGCTGCCCTTCTTTTCAGCAGCTGCTATCGTGTTCTGTGCACCTGGGAGCCTCAGGGGACGAGCAGGATTTTCCCAGGAGGGATGCGTCAGGACTACGTAAAAACCCAGGCAAGTTGTCCTGGAACGCCTTCCATCCGCGTGCCAAGAATGAATTCAGCAGGCAGGAGAGTGGCAGCCAGCGTCCTCCAGCAGTCTGCCAGATTCGCGCACAAGCCTGCTTCTTTGAGGCTTCGTTCTTCGCCTCTTCTAAGCTACCGCGATCTCTGGATGCCGGAGGCGGAGAAGCGGCTACTTCGCGCACAGAAGACTGGAAGGGCAGCGGTGCCTTCCGGAGCGCCGCTTCTGCCGAAAGACGCCGGGAAGCAGCGCTTCCCTTCGGCCAGCTCCGGAGTGCCGTGTTCTGCCTCTCTAGTTGTCTACATCTTAGCGAAAAGCTTTTCCGCTGCATTTCGCAAGGAGAAAGCCCACCAGCACTGCTCACGTACCCCGATCTTGCCAAGAAATGGGATTTGCTGCTCATGTCAAGGACACTGCACTTTCCTGGGCAAGCTGCAAACTGCTGGCAGATGGCCCTGCTCTCTGCCCGCTCCTGCCCAGCTCTTGGTAGTAGCGGGCACATTCCAGCCTGGCGAAGGCAAGAAACCTCGAGAGCTTTCACGCAGCTTTAGGAGAGCTGAGCTGCTGAAAAGCAGCAAAGCTGAACAGCCTGGCTCAGCTTCAATACGGTGCAGTTGCCTGAATGGGAAAAACGCAGCAGCAGAGCAGCGGGCTTCTGTGCGCACTGAAGGCAATTGCAAGCATGCAGCAGCTGCTCCTTGCCAAGCAGAGTCAGCTGCCTATGTTCTTGTTTCTTGACAAACTCACCGCTGCCCTTCTTTTCAGCAGCTGCCATCGTGTTCTGTGCATCTGGGAGCCTCAGGGGACGAGCAGGATTTTCCCAGGAGGGATGCGTCAGGACTACGTAAAAACCCAGGCAAGTTGTCCTGGAACGCCTTCCATCCGCATGCCAAGAGTGAATTCAGCAGGCAGGAGAGTGGCAGCCAGCGTCCTCCAGCAGTCTGCCAGCTTTGCGCACAAGCCTGCTTCTTTGCGGCTTCGTTCTTCGCCTCTTGCAAGCTACCGCGATCTCTGGATGCCGGAGGCGGAGAAGCGGCTACTTCGCGCGCAGAAGACTGGAAGGGCAGCGGTGCCTTCCGGAGCGCCGCTTCTGCCGAAAGACGCCGGGAAGCGGCTCTTCCCTTCGGCCAGCTCCGGAGTGCCGTGTTCTGCCTCTCTAGTTGTCTACATCTTAGCGAAAAGCTTTTCCGCTGCATTTCGCAAGGAGAAAGCCCACCAGCACTGCTCACGTACCCCGATCTTTCCAAGAAATGGGATTTGCTGCTCATGTCAAGGACACTGCACTTTCCTGGGCAAGCTGCAAACTGCTGGCAGATGGCCGTGCTCTCTGCCCATTCCTGCCCAGCTCTTGCTTGTAGTGGGTAAATTCCAGCCTGGCGAAGGCAAGAAACCTCGAGAGCTTTCACGCAGCTTTAGGAGAGCTGAGCTGCTGAAAAGCAGCAAAGCTCAACACCTGCCTCAGCTTCAATACGGTGCAGTTGCCTGAATGGGAAAAACGCAGCAGCAGAGCAGCGGGCTTCTGTGCGCACTGAAGGCAATTGCAAGCATGCAGCAGCTGCTCCTTGCCAAGCAGAGTCAGCTGCCTATGTTCTTGTTTCTTGACAAACTCACCGCTGCCCTTCTTTTCAGCAGCTGCTATCGTGTTCTGTGCACCTGGGAGCCTCAGGGGACGAGCAGGATTTTCCCAGGAGGGATGCGTCAGGACTACGTAAAAACCCAGGCAAGTTGTCCTGGAACGCCTTCCATCCGCGTGCCAAGAATGAATTCAGCAGGCAGGAGAGTGGCAGCCAGCGTCCTCCAGCAGTCTGCCAGATTCGCGCACAAGCCTGCTTCTTTGAGGCTTCGTTCTTCGCCTCTTCTAAGCTACCGCGATCTCTGGATGCCGGAGGCGGAGAAGCGGCTACTTCGCGCACAGAAGACTGGAAGGGCAGCGGTGCCTTCCGGAGCGCCGCTTCTGCCGAAAGACGCCGGGAAGCAGCGCTTCCCTTCGGCCAGCTCCGGAGTGCCGTGTTCTGCCTCTCTAGTTGTCTACATCTTAGCGAAAAGCTTTTCCGCTGCATTTCGCAAGGAGAAAGCCCACCAGCACTGCTCACGTACCCCGATCTTGCCAAGAAATGGGATTTGCTGCTCATGTCAAGGACACTGCACTTTCCTGGGCAAGCTGCAAACTGCTGGCAGATGGCCGTGCTCTCTGCCCGCTCCTGCCCAGCTCTTGGTAGTAGCGGGCACATTCCAGCCTGGCGAAGGCAAGAAACCTCGAGAGCTTTCACGCAGCTTTAGGAGAGCTGAGATGCTGAAAAGCAGCAAAGCTGAACAGCCTGGCTCAGCTTCAATACGGTGCAGTTGCCTGAATGGGAAAAACGCAGCAGCAGAGCAGCGGGCTTCTGTGCGCACTGAAGGCAATTGCAAGCATGCAGCAGCTGCTCCTTGCCAAGCAGAGTCAGCTGCCTATGTTCTTGTTTCTTGACAAACTCACCGCTGCCCTTCTTTTCAGCAGCTGCCATCGTGTTCTGTGCATCTGGGAGCCTCAGGGGACGAGCAGGATTTTCCCAGGAGGGATGCGTCAGGACTACGTAAAAACCCAGGCAAGTTGTCCTGGAACGCCTTCCATCCACATGCCAAGAGTGAATTCAGCAGGCAGGAGAGTGGCAGCCAGCGTCCTCCAGCAGTCTGCCAGCTTCGCGCACAAGCCTGCTTCTTTGCGGCTTCGTTCTTCGCCTCTTGCAAGCTACCGCGATCTCTGGATGCCGGAGGCGGAGAAGCGGCTACTTCGCGCACAGAAGACTGGAAGGGCAGCGGTGCCTTCCGGAGCGCCGCTTCTGCCGAAAGACGCCGGGAAGCGGCGCTTCCCTTCGGCCAGCTCCGGAGTGCCGTCTTCTGCCTCTCTAGTTGTCTACATCTTAGCGAAAAGCTTTTCCGCTGCATTTCGCAAGGAGAAAGCCCACCAGCACTGCTCACGTACCCCGATCTTTCCAAGAAATGGGATTTGCTGCTCATGTCAAGGACACTGCACTTTCCTGGGCAAGCTGCAAACTGCTGGCAGATGGCCGTGCTCTCTGCCCGCTCCTGCCCAGCTCTTGGTAGTAGCGGGCACATTCCAGGCTGGCGAAGGCAAGAAACCTCGAGAGCTTTCACGCAGCTTTAGGAGAGCTGAGCTGCTGAAAAGCAGCAAAGCTGAACAGCCTGGCTCAGCTTCAATACGGTGCAGTTGCCTGAATGGGAAAAACGCAGCAGCAGAGCAGCGGGCTTCTGTGCGCACTGAAGGCAATTGCAAGCATGCAGCAGCTGCTCCTTGCCAAGCAGAGTCAGCTGCCTATGTTCTTGTTTCTTGACAAACTCACCGCTGCCCTTCTTTTGAGCAGCTGCCATCGTGTTCTGTGCATCTGGGAGCCTCAGGGGACGAGCAGGATTTTCCCAGGAGGGATGCGTCAGGACTACGTAAAAACCCAGGCAAGTTGTCCTGGAACGCCTTTCCATCCGCATGCCAAGAATGAATTCAGCAGGCAGGAGAGTGGCAGCCAGCGTCCTCCAGCAGTCTGCCAGCTTCGCGCACAAGCCTGCTTCTTTGCGGCTTCGTTCTTCGCCTCTTCTAAGCTACCGGGATCTCTGGCTGCCGGAGGCGGAGAAGCGGCTACTTCGCGCACAGAAGACTGGAAGGGCAGCGGTGCCTTCCGGAGCGCCGCTTCTGCCGAAAGACGCCGGGAAGCGGCGCTTCCCTTCGGCCAGCTCCGGAGTGCCGTCTTCTGCCTCTCTAGTTGTCTACATCTTAGCGAAAAGCTTTTCCGCTGCATTTCGCAAGGAGAAAGCCCACCAGCACTGCTCACGTACCCCGATCTTGCCAAGAAATGGGATTTGCTGCTCATGTCAAGGACACTGCACTTTCCTGGGCAAGCTGCAAACTGCTGGCAGATGGCCGTGCTCTCTGCCCTCTCCTGCCCAGCTCTTGCTTGTAGTGGGTAAATTCCAGCCTGGCGAAGGCAAGAAACCTCGAGAGCTTTCACGCAGCTTTAGGAGAGCTGAGATGCTGAAAAGCAGCAAAGCTGAACAGCCTGGCTCAGCTTCAATACGGTGCAGTTGCCTGAATGGGAAAAACGCAGCAGCAGAGCAGCGGGCTTCTGTGCGCACTGAAGGCAATTGCAAGCATGCAGCAGCTGCTCCTTGCCAAGCAGAGTCAGCTGCCTATGTTTTTGTTTCTTGACAAACTCACCGCTGCCCTTCTTTTCAGCAGCTGCTATCGTGTTCTGTGCACCTGGGAGCCTCAGGGGACGAGCAGGATTTTCCCAGGAGGGATGCGTCAGGACTACGTAAAAACCCAGGCAAGTTGTCCTGGAACGCCTTCCATCCGCGTGCCAAGAATGAATTCAGCAGGCAGGAGAGTGGCAGCCAGCGTCCTCCAGCAGTCTGCCAGCTTCGCGCACAAGCCTGCTTCTTTGAGGCTTCGTTCTTCGCCTCTTCTAAGCTACCGCGATCTCTGGATGCCGGAGGCGGAGAAGCGGCTACTTCGCGCACAGAAGACTGGAAGGGCAGCGGTGCCTTCCGAAGCGCCACTTCTGCCGAAAGACGCCGGGAAGCGGCGCTTCCCTTCGGCCAGCTCCGGAGTGCCGTGTTCTGCCTCTCTAGTTGTCTACATCTTAGCGAAAAGCTTTTCCGCTGCATTTCGCAAGGAGAAAGCCCACCAGCACTGCTCACGTACCCCGATCTTGCCAAGAAATGGGATTTGCTGCTCATGTCAAGGACACTGCACTTTCCTGGGCAAGCTGCAAACTGCTGGCAGATGGCCGTGCTCTCTGCCCGCTCCTGCCCAGCTCTTGGTAGTAGCGGGCACATTCCAGGCTGGCGAAGGCAAGAAACCTCGAGAGCTTTCACGCAGCTTTAGGAGAGCTGAGATGCTGAAAAGCAGCAAAGCTGAACAGCCTGGCTCAGCTTCAATACGGTGCAGTTGCCTGAATGGGAAAAACGAAAGAGCAGAACAGCGGGCTTCTGTGCGCACTGAAGGCAATTGCAAGCATGCAGCAGCTGCTCCTTGCCAAGCACAGTCAGCTGCCTATGTTCTTGTTTCTTGACAAACTCACCGCTGCCCTTCTTTTCAGCAGCTGCCATCACGTTCTGTGCATCTGGGAGCCTCAGGGGACGAGCAGGATTTTCCCAGGAGGGATGCGTCAGGACTACGTAAAAACCCAGGCAAGTTGTCCTGGAACGCCTTCCATCCGCATGCCAAGAATGAATTCAGCAGGAAGGAGAGTGGCAGCCAGCGTCCTCCAGCAGTCTGCCAGCTTCGCGCACAAGCCTGCTTCTTTGCGGCTTCGTTCTTCGGCTCTTGCAAGTTACCGCGATCTCTGGCTGCCGGAGGTGCAGAAGCAGCTACTTCGCGCACAGAAGACTGGAAGGGCAGCGGTGCCTTCCGGAGCGCCGCTTCTGCCGAAAGACACCGGGAAGCGGCGCTTCCCTTCGGCCAGCTCCGGAGTGCCGTGTTCTGCCTCTCTAGTTGTCTACATCATAGCGAAAAGCTTTTCCACTCCATTTCTCAAGGAGAAAGTCCACCAGCACTGCTCACGTACCCCGATCTTGCCAAGAAATGGGATTTGCTGCTCATGTCAAGGACACTGCACTTTCCTGGGCAAGCTGCAAACTGCTGGCAGATGGCCGTGCTCTCTGCCCGCTCCTGCCCAGCTCTTGCTTGTAGCGGGTAAATTCCAGGCTGGCGAAGGCAAGAAACCTCGAGAGCTTTCACGCAGCTTTAGGAGAGCTGAGCTGCTGAAAAGCAGCAAAGCTGAACAGCCTGGCTCAGCTTCAATACGGTGCAGTTGCCTGAATGGGAAAAACGCAGCAGCAGAGCAGCGGGCTTCTGTGCGCACTGAAGGCAATTGCAAGCATGCAGCAGCTGCTCCTTGCCAAGCAGAGTCAGCTGCCTATGTTCTTGTTTCTTGACAAACTCACCGCTGCCCTTCTTTTCAGCAGCTGCCATCGTGTTCTGTGCATCTGGGAGCCTCAGGGGACGAGCAGGATTTTCCCAGGAGGGATGCGTCAGGACTACGTAAAAACCCAGGCAAGTTGTCCTGGAACGCCTTCCATCCACATGCCAAGAGTGAATTCAGCAGGCAGGAGAGTGGCAGCCAGCGTCCTCCAGCAGTCTGCCAGCTTCGCGCACAAGCCTGCTTCTTTGCGGCTTCGTTCTTCGCCTCTTGCAAGCTACCGCGATCTCTGGATGCCGGAGGCGGAGAAGCGGCTACTTCGCGCACAGAAGACTGGAAGGGCAGCGGTGCCTTCCGGAGCGCCGCTTCTGCTGAAAGACGCCGGGAAGCGGCGCTTCCCTTCGGCCAGCTCCGGAGTGCCGTCTTCTGCCTCTCTAGTTGTCTACATCATAGCGAAAAGCTTTTCCGCTGCATTTCGCAAGGAGAAAGCCCACCAGCACTGCTCACGTACCCCGATCTTGCCAAGAAATGGGATTTGCTGCTCATGTCAAGGACACTGCACTTTCCTGGGCAAGCTGCAAACTGCTGGCAGATGGCCGTGCTCTCTGCCCGCTCCTGCCCAGCTCTTGGTAGTAGCGGGCACATTCCAGCCTGGCGAAGGCAAGAAACCTCGAGAGCTTTCACGCAGCTTTAGGAGAGCTGAGATGCTGAAAAGCAGCAAAGCTGAACAGCCTGGCTCAGCTTCAATACGGTGCAGTTGCCTGAATGGGAAAAACGAAGCAGCAGAGCAGCGGGCTTCTGTGCGCACTGAAGGCAATTGCAAGCATGCAGCAGCTGCTCCTTGCCAAGCAGAGTCAGCTGCCTATGTTCTTGTTTCTTGACAAACTCACCGCTGCCCTTCTTTTCAGCAGCTGCCATCGTTTTCTGTGCATCTGGGAGCCTCAGGGGACGAGCAGGATTTTCCCAGGAGGGATGCGTCAGGACTACGTAAAAACCCAGGCAAGTTGTCCTGGAACGCCTTCCATCCGCGTGCCAAGAGTGAATTCAGCAGGCAGGAGAGTGGCAGCCAGCGTCCTCCAGCAGTCTGCCAGCTTCGCGCACAAGCCTGCTTCTTTGCGGCTTCGTTCTTCGCCTCTTGCAAGCTACCGCGATCTCTGGATGCCGGAGGCGGAGAAGCGGCTACTTCGCGCACAGAAGACTGGAAGGGCAGCGGTGCCTTCCGGAGCGCCGCTTCTGCCGAAAGACGCCGGGAAGCGGCGCTTCCCTTCGGCCAGCTCCGGAGTGCCGTCTTCTGCCTCTCTAGTTGTCTACATCTTAGCGAAAAGCTTTTCCGCTGCATTTCGCAAGGAGAAAGCCCACCAGCACTGCTCACGTACCCCGATCTTTCCAAGAAATGGGATTTGCTGCTCATGTCAAGGACACTGCACTTTCCTGGGCAAGCTGCAAACTGCTGGCAGATGGCCGTGCTCTCTGCCCTCTCCTGCCCAGCTCTTGCTTGTAGTGGGTAAATTCCAGCCTGGCGAAGGCAAGAAACCTCGAGAGCTTTCACGCAGCTTTAGGAGAGCTGAGCTGCTGAAAAGCAGCAAAGCTGAACAGCCTGGCTCAGCTTCAATACGGTGCAGTTGCCTGAATGGGAAAAACGCAGCAGCAGAGCAGCGGGCTTCTGTGCGCACTGAAGGCAATTGCAAGCATGCAGCAGCTGCTCCTTGCCAAGCAGAGTCAGCTGCCTATGTTCTTGTTTCTTGACAAACTCACCGCTGCCCTTCTTTTCAGCAGCTGCTATCGTGTTCTGTGCACCTGGGAGCCTCAGGGGACGAGCAGGATTTTCCCAGGAGGGATGCGTCAGGACTACGTAAAAACCCAGGCAAGTTGTCCTGGAACGCCTTCCATCCGCGTGCCAAGAGTGAATTCAGCAGGCAGGAGAGTGGCAGCCAGCATCCTCCAGCAGTCTGCCAGCTTTGCGCACAAGCCTGCTTCTTTGAGGCTTCGTTCTTCGCCTCTTCTAAGCTACCGCGATCTCTGGATGCCGGAGGCGGAGAAGCGGCTGCTTCGCGCACAGAAGACTGGAAGGGCAGCGGTGCCTTCCGGAGCGCCGCTTCTGCCGAAAGACGCCGGGAAGCAGCGCTTCCCTTCGGCCAGCTCCGGAGTGCCGTGTTCTGCCTCTCTAGTTGTCTACATCTTAGCGAAAAGCTTTTCCGCTGCATTTCGCAAGGAGAAAGCCCACCAGCACTGCTCACGTACCCCGATCTTGCCAAGAAATGGGATTTGCTGCTCATGTCAAGGACACTGCACTTTCCTGGGCAAGCTGCAAACTGCTGGCAGATGGCCGTGCTCTCTGCCCGCTCCTGCCCAGCTCTTGGTAGTAGCGGGCACATTCCAGCCTGGCGAAGGCAAGAAACCTCGAGAGCTTTCACGCAGCTTTAGGAGAGCTGAGATGCTGAAAAGCAGCAAAGCTGAACAGCCTGGCTCAGCTTCAATACGGTGCAATTGCCTGAATGGGAAAAACGAAAGAGCAGAGCAGCGGGCTTCTGTGCGCACTGAAGGCAATTGCAAGCATGCAGCAGCTGCTCCTTGCCAAGCACAGTCAGCTGCCTATGTTCTTGTTTCTTGACAAACTCACCGCTGCCCTTCTTTTCAGCAGCTGCCATCGTGTTCTGTGCATCTGGGAGCCTCAGGGGACGAGCAGGATTTTCCCAGGAGGGATGCGTCAGGACTACGTAAAAACCCAGGCAAGTTGTCCTGGAACGCCTTCCATCCGCGTGCCAAGAATGAATTCAGCAGGCAGGAGAGTGGCAGCCAGCGTCCTCCAGCAGTCTGCCAGCTTTGCGCACAAGCCTGCTTCTTTGCGGCTTCGTTCTTCGCCTCTTGCAAGCTACCGCGATCTCTGGATGCCGGAGGCGGAGAAGCGGCTACTTCGCGCACAGAAGACTGGAAGGGCAGCGGTGCCTTCCGGAGCGCCGCTTCTGCTGAAAGACGCCGGGAAGCGGCGCTTCCCTTCGGCCAGCTCCGGAGTGCCGTCTTCTGCCTCTCTAGTTGTCTACATCATAGCGAAAAGCTTTTCCGCTGCATTTCGCAAGGAGAAAGCCCACCAGCGCTGCTCACGTACCCCGATCTTGCCAAGAAATGGGATTTGCTGCTCATGTCAAGGACACTGCACTTTCCTGGGCAAGCTGCAAACTGCTGGCAGATGGCCGTGCTCTCTGCCCGCTCCTGCCCAGCTCTTGGTAGTAGCGGGCACATTCCAGCCTGGCGAAGGCAAGAAACCTCGAGAGCTTTCACGCAGCTTTAGGAGAGCTGAGATGCTGAAAAGCAGCAAAGCTGAACAGCCTGGCTCAGCTTCAATACGGTGCAGTTGCCTGAATGGGAAAAACGAAGCAGCAGAGCAGCGGGCTTCTGTGCGCACTGAAGGCAATTGCAAGCATGCAGCAGCTGCTCCTTGCCAAGCAGAGTCAGCTGCCTATGTTCTTGTTTCTTGACAAACTCACCGCTGCCCTTCTTTTCAGCAGCTGCCATCGTTTTCTGTGCATCTGGGAGCCTCAGGGGACGAGCAGGATTTTCCCAGGAGGGATGCGTCAGGACTACGTAAAAACCCAGGCAAGTTGTCCTGGAACGCCTTCCATCCGCGTGCCAAGAGTGAATTCAGCAGGCAGGAGAGTGGCAGCCAGCGTCCTCCAGCAGTCTGCCAGCTTTGCGCACAAGCCTGCTTCTTTGCGGCTTCGTTCTTCGCCTCTTGCAAGCTACCGCGATCTCTGGATGCCGGAGGCGGAGAAGCGGCTACTTCGCGCGCAGAAGACTGGAAGGGCAGCGGTGCCTTCCGGAGCGCCGCTTCTGCCGAAAGACGCCGGGAAGCGGCGCTTCCCTTCGGCCAGCTCCGGAGTGCCGTGTTCTGCCTCTCTAGTTGTCTACATCTTAGCGAAAAGCTTTTCCGCTGCATTTCGCAAGGAGAAAGCCCACCAGCACTGCTCACGTACCCCGATCTTTCCAAGAAATGGGATTTGCTGCTCATGTCAAGGACACTGCACTTTCCTGGGCAAGCTGCAAACTGCTGGCAGATGGCCGTGCTCTCTGCCCTCTCCTGCCCAGCTCTTGCTTGTAGTGGGTAAATTCCAGCCTGGCGAAGGCAAGAAACCTCGAGAGCTTTCACGCAGCTTTAGGAGAGCTGAGCTGCTGAAAAGCAGCAAAGCTGAACAGCCTGGCTCAGCTTCAATACGGTGCAGTTGCCTGAATGGGAAAAACGCAGCAGCAGAGCAGCGGGCTTCTGTGCGCACTGAAGGCAATTGCAAGCATGCAGCAGCTGCTCCTTGCCAAGCAGAGTCAGCTGCCTATGTTCTTGTTTCTTGACAAACTCACCGCTGCCCTTCTTTTCAGCAGCTGCTATCGTGTTCTGTGCACCTGGGAGCCTCAGGGGACGAGCAGGATTTTCCCAGGAGGGATGCGTCAGGACTACGTAAAAACCCAGGCAAGTTGTCCTGGAACGCCTTCCATCCGCGTGCCAAGAGTCAATTCAGCAGGCAGGAGAGTGGCAGCCAGCATCCTCCAGCAGTCTGCCAGCTTTGCGCACAAGCCTGCTTCTTTGAGGCTTCGTTCTTCGCCTCTTCTAAGCTACCGCGATCTCTGGATGCCGGAGGCGGAGAAGCGGCTACTTCGCGCACAGAAGACTGGAAGGGCAGCGGTGCCTTCCGGAGCGCCGCTTCTGCCGAAAGACGCCGGGAAGCAGCGCTTCCCTTCGGCCAGCTCCGGAGTGCCGTGTTCTGCCTCTCTAGTTGTCTACATCTTAGCGAAAAGCTTTTCCGCTGCATTTCGCAAGGAGAAAGCCCACCAGCACTGCTCACGTACCCCGATCTTGCCAAGAAATGGGATTTGCTGCTCATGTCAAGGACACTGCACTTTCCTGGGCAAGCTGCAAACTGCTGGCAGATGGCCGTGCTCTCTGCCCGCTCCTGCCCAGCTCTTGGTAGTAGCGGGCACATTCCAGCCTGGCGAAGGCAAGAAACCTTGAGAGCTTTCACGCAGCTTTAGGAGAGCTGAGATGCTGAAAAGCAGCAAAGCTGAACAGCCTGGCTCAGCTTCAATACAGTGCAGTTGCCTGAATGGGAAAAACGCAGCAGCAGAGCAGCGGGCTTCTGTGCGCACTGAAGGCAATTGCAAGCATGCAGCAGCTGCTCCTTGCCAAGCACAGTCAGCTGCCTATGTTCTTGTTTCTTGACAAACTCACCGCTGCCCTTCTTTTCAGCAGCTGCTATCGTGTTCTGTGCACCTGGGAGCCTCAGGGGACGAGCAGGATTTTCCCAGGAGGGATGCGTCAGGACTACGTAAAAACCCAGGCAAGTTGTCCTGGAACGCCTTCCATCCGCGTGCCAAGAATGAATTCAGCAGGCAGGAGAGTGGCAGCCAGCGTCCTCCAGCAGTCTGCCAGCTTCGCGCACAAGCCTGCTTCTTTGAGGCTTCGTTCTTCGCCTCTTCTAAGCTACCGCGATCTCTGGATGCCGGAGGCGGAGAAGCGGCTACTTCGCGCACAGAAGACTGGAAGGGCAGCGGTGCCTTCCGAAGCGCCACTTCTGCCGAAAGACGCCGGGAAGCGGCGCTTCCCTTCGGCCAGCTCCGGAGTGCCGTCTTCTGCCTCTCTAGTTGTCTACATCTTAGCGAAAAGCTTTTCCGCTGCATTTCGCAAGGAGAAAGCCCACCAGCACTGCTCACGTACCCCGATCTTGCCAAGAAATGGGATTTGCTGCTCATGTCAAGGACACTGCACTTTCCTGGGCAAGCTGCAAACTGCTGGCAGATGGCCGTGCTCTCTGCCCGCTCCTGCCCAGCTCTTGGTAGTAGCGGGCACATTCCAGCCTGGCGAAGGCAAGAAACCTCGAGAGCTTTCACGCAGCTTTAGGAGAGCTGAGATGCTGAAAAGCAGCAAAGCTGAACAGCCTGGCTCAGCTTCAATACGGTGCAGTTGCCTGAATGGGAAAAACGCAGCAGCAGAGCAGCGGGCTTCTGTGCGCACTGAAGGCAATTGCAAGCATGCAGCAGCTGCTCCTTGCCAAGCAGAGTCAGCTGCCTATGTTCTTGTTTCTTGACAAACTCACCGCTGCCCTTCTTTTCAGCAGCTGCCATCGTTTTCTGTGCATCTGGGAGCCTCAGGGGACGAGCAGGATTTTCCCAGGAGGGATGCGTCAGGACTACGTAAAAACCCAGGCAAGTTGTCCTGGAACGCCTTCCATCCGCATGCCAAGAGTGAATTCAGCAGGCAGGAGAGTGGCAGCCAGCATCCTCCAGCAGTCTGCCAGCTTTGCGCACAAGCCTGCTTCTTTGCGGCTTCGTTCTTCGCCTCTTGCAAGCTACCGCGATCTCTGGATGCCGGAGGCGGAGAAGCGGCTACTTCGCGCACAGAAGACTGGAAGGGCAGCGGTGCCTTCCGGAGCGCCGCTTCTGCCGAAAGACGCCGGGAAGCGGCGCTTCCCTTCGGCCAGCTCCGGAGTGCCGTCTTCTGCCTCTCTACTTGTCTACATCTTAGCGAAAAGCTTTTCCGCTGCATTTCGCAAGGAGAAAGCCCACCAGCACTGCTCACGTACCCCGATCTTGCCAAGAAATGGGATTTGCTGCTCATGTCAAGGACACTGCACTTTCCTGGGCAAGCTGCAAACTGCTGGCAGATGGCCGTGCTCTCTGCCCTCTCCTGCCCAGCTCTTGCTTGTAGCGGGTAAATTCCAGGCTGGCGAAGGCAAGAAACCTCGAGAGCTTTCACGCAGCTTTAGGAGAGCTGAGCTGCTGAAAAGCAGCAAAGCTGAACAGCCTGGCTCAGCTTCAATACGGTGCAGTTGCCTGAATGGGAAAAACAAAGCAGCAGAGCAGCGGGCTTCTGTGCGCACTGAAGGCAATTGCAAGCATGCAGCAGCTGCTCCTTGCCAAGCAGAGTCAGCTGCCTATGTTCTTGTTTCTTGACAAACTCACCGCTGCCCTTCTTTTCAGCAGCTGCTATCGTGTTCTGTGCACCTGGGAGCCTCAGGGGACGAGCAGGATTTTCCCAGGAGGGATGCGTCAGGACTACGTAAAAACCCAGGCAAGTTGTCCTGGAACGCCTTCCATCCGCGTGCCAAGAATGAATTCAGCAGGCAGGAGAGTGGCAGCCAGCGTCCTCCAGCAGTCTGCCAGCTTTGCGCACAAGCCTGCTTCTTTGCGGCTTCGTTCTTCGCCTCTTCTAAGCTACCGCGATCTCTGGATGCCGGAGGCGGAGAAGCGGCTACTTCGCGCACAGAAGACTGGAAGGGCAGCGGTGCCTTCCGGAGCGCCACTTCTGCCGAAAGACACCGGGAAGCGGAGCTTCCCTTCGGCCTGCTCCGGAGCGCCGTGTTCTGCCTCTCTAGTTGTCTACATCTTAGAGAAAAGCTTTTCCGCTGCATTTCGCAAGGAGAAAGCCCACCAGCACTGCTCACCTACCCCGATCTTGCCAAGAAATGGGATTTGCTGCTCATGTCAAGGACACTGCACTTTCCTGGGCAAGCTGCAAACTGCTGGCAGATGGCCCTGCTCTCTGCCCGCTCCTGCCCAGCTCTTGGTAGTAGCGGGCACATTCCAGCCTGGCGAAGGCAAGAAACCTCGAGAGCTTTCACGCAGCTTTAGGAGAGCTGAGCTGCTGAAAAGCAGCAAAGCTGAACAGCCGGGCTCAGCTTCAATACGGTGCAGTTGCCTGAATGGGAAAAACGAAGCAGCAGAGCAGCGGGCTTCTGTGCGCACTGAAGGCAATTGCAAGCATGCAGCAGCTGCTCCTTGCCAAGCACAGTCAGCTGCCTATGTTCTTGTTTCTTGACAAACTCACCGCTGCCCTTCTTTTCAGCAGCTGCCATCGTGTTCTGTGCATCTGGGAGCCTCAGGGGACGAGCAGGATTTTCCCAGGAGGGATGCGTCAGGACTACGTAAAAACCCAGGCAAGTTGTCCTGGAACGCCTTCCATCCGCATGCCAAGAATGAATTCAGCAGGCAGGAGAGTGGCAGCCAGCATCCTCCAGCAGTCTGCCAGGTTCGCGCACAAGCCTGCTTCTTTGAGGCTTCGTTCTTCGCCTCTTCTAAGCTACCGCGATCTCTGGATGCCGGAGGCGGAGAAGCGGCTACTTCGCGCACAGAAGACTGGAAGGGCAGCGGTGCCTTCCGAAGCGCCACTTCTGCCGAAAGACGCCGGGAAGCGGCGCTTCCCTTCGGCCAGCTCCGGAGTGCCGTCTTCTGCCTCTCTAGTTGTCTACATCTTAGCGAAAAGCTTTTCCGCTGCATTTCGCAAGGAGAAAGCCCACCAGCACTGCTCACGTACCCCGATCTTGCCAAGAAATGGGATTTGCTGCTCATGTCAAGGACACTGCACTTTCCTGGGCAAGCTGCAAACTGCTGGCAGATGGCCGTGCTCTCTGCCCGCTCCTGCCCAGCTCTTGGTAGTAGCGGGCACATTCCAGCCTGGCGAAGGCAAGAAACCTCGAGAGCTTTCACGCAGCTTTAGGAGAGCTGAGATGCTGAAAAGCAGCAAAGCTGAACAGCCTGGCTCAGCTTCAATACGGTGCAGTTGCCTGAATGGGAAAAACGCAGCAGCAGAGCAGCGGGCTTCTGTGCGCACTGAAGGCAATTGCAAGCATGCAGCAGCTGCTCCTTGCCAAGCAGAGTCAGCTGCCTATGTTCTTGTTTCTTGACAAACTCACCGCTGCCCTTCTTTTCAGCAGCTGCCATCGTTTTCTGTGCATCTGGGAGCCTCAGGGGACGAGCAGGATTTTCCCAGGAGGGATGCGTCAGGACTACGTAAAAACCCAGGCAAGTTGTCCTGGAACGCCTTCCATCCGCATGCCAAGAGTGAATTCAGCAGGCAGGAGAGTGGCAGCCAGCATCCTCCAGCAGTCTGCCAGCTTTGCGCACAAGCCTGCTTCTTTGCGGCTTCGTTCTTCGCCTCTTGCAAGCTACCGCGATCTCTGGATGCCGGAGGCGGAGAAGCGGCTACTTCGCGCACAGAAGACTGGAAGGGCAGCGGTGCCTTCCGGAGCGCCGCTTCTGCCGAAAGACGCCGGGAAGCGGCGCTTCCCTTCGGCCAGCTCCGGAGTGCCGTCTTCTGCCTCTCTACTTGTCTACATCTTAGCGAAAAGCTTTTCCGCTGCATTTCGCAAGGAGAAAGCCCACCAGCACTGCTCACGTACCCCGATCTTGCCAAGAAATGGGATTTGCTGCTCATGTCAAGGACACTGCACTTTCCTGGGCAAGCTGCAAACTGCTGGCAGATGGCCGTGCTCTCTGCCCTCTCCTGCCCAGCTCTTGCTTGTAGCGGGTAAATTCCAGGCTGGCGAAGGCAAGAAACCTCGAGAGCTTTCACGCAGCTTTAGGAGAGCTGAGCTGCTGAAAAGCAGCAAAGCTGAACAGCCTGGCTCAGCTTCAATACGGTGCAGTTGCCTGAATGGGAAAAACAAAGCAGCAGAGCAGCGGGCTTCTGTGCGCACTGAAGGCAATTGCAAGCATGCAGCAGCTGCTCCTTGCCAAGCAGAGTCAGCTGCCTATGTTCTTGTTTCTTGACAAACTCACCGCTGCCCTTCTTTTCAGCAGCTGCTATCGTGTTCTGTGCACCTGGGAGCCTCAGGGGACGAGCAGGATTTTCCCAGGAGGGATGCGTCAGGACTACGTAAAAACCCAGGCAAGTTGTCCTGGAACGCCTTCCATCCGCGTGCCAAGAATGAATTCAGCAGGCAGGAGAGTGGCAGCCAGCGTCCTCCAGCAGTCTGCCAGCTTCGCGCACAAGCCTGCTTCTTTGCGGCTTCGTTCTTCGCCTCTTCTAAGCTACCGCGATCTCTGGATGCCGGAGGCGGAGAAGCGGCTACTTCGCGCACAGAAGACTGGAAGGGCAGCGGTGCCTTCCGGAGCGCCACTTCTGCCGAAAGACACCGGGAAGCGGAGCTTCCCTTCGGCCTGCTCCGGAGCGCCGTGTTCTGCCTCTCTAGTTGTCTACATCTTAGAGAAAAGCTTTTCCGCTGCATTTCGCAAGGAGAAAGCCCACCAGCACTGCTCACCTACCCCGATCTTGCCAAGAAATGGGATTTGCTGCTCATGTCAAGGACACTGCACTTTCCTGGGCAAGCTGCAAACTGCTGGCAGATGGCCCTGCTCTCTGCCCGCTCCTGCCCAGCTCTTGGTAGTAGCGGGCACATTCCAGCCTGGCGAAGGCAAGAAACCTCGAGAGCTTTCACGCAGCTTTAGGAGAGCTGAGCTGCTGAAAAGCAGCAAAGCTGAACAGCCGGGCTCAGCTTCAATACGGTGCAGTTGCCTGAATGGGAAAAACGAAGCAGCAGAGCAGCGGGCTTCTGTGCGCACTGAAGGCAATTGCAAGCATGCAGCAGCTGCTCCTTGCCAAGCACAGTCAGCTGCCTATGTTCTTGTTTCTTGACAAACTCACCGCTGCCCTTCTTTTCAGCAGCTGCCATCGTGTTCTGTGCATCTGGGAGCCTCAGGGGACGAGCAGGATTTTCCCAGGAGGGATGCGTCAGGACTACGTAAAAACCCAGGCAAGTTGTCCTGGAACGCCTTCCATCCGCATGCCAAGAATGAATTCAGCAGGCAGGAGAGTGGCAGCCAGCATCCTCCAGCAGTCTGCCAGGTTCGCGCACAAGCCTGCTTCTTTGCGGCTTCGTTCTTCGCCTCTTCTAAGCTACCGCGATCTCTGGATGCCGGAGGTGGAGAAGCGGCTACTTCGCGCACAGAAGACTGGAAGGGCAGCGGTGCCTTCCGGAGCGCCGCTTCTGCCGAAAGACGCCGGGAAGCGGCGCTTCCCTTCGGCCAGCTCCGGAGTGCCGTCTTCTGCCTCTCTAGTTGTCTACATCTTAGCGAAAAGCTTTTCCGCTGCATTTCGCAAGGAGAAAGCCCACCAGCACTGCTCACGTACCCCGATCTTTCCAAGAAATGGGATTTGCTGCTCATGTCAAGGACACTGCACTTTCCTGGGCAAGCTGCAAACTGCTGGCAGATGGCCGTGCTCTCTGCCCTCTCCTGCCCAGCTCTTGCTTGTAGCGGGTAAATTCCAGGCTGGCGAAGGCAAGAAACCTCGAGAGCTTTCACGCAGCTTTAGGAGAGCTGAGCTGCTGAAAAGCAGCAAAGCTGAACAGCCTGGCTCAGCTTCAATACGGTGCAGTTGCCTGAATGGGAAAAACGCAGCAGCAGAGCAGCGGGCTTCTGTGCGCACTGAAGGCAATTGCAAGCATGCAGCAGCTGCTCCTTGCCAAGCAGAGTCAGCTGCCTATGTTCTTGTTTCTTGACAAACTCACCGCTGCCCTTCTTTTCAGCAGCTGCTATCGTGTTCTGTGCACCTGGGAGCCTCAGGGGACGAGCAGGATTTTCCCAGGAGGGATGCGTCAGGACTACGTAAAAACCCAGGCAAGTTGTCCTGGAACGCCTTCCATCCGCGTGCCAAGAATGAATTCAGCAGGCAGGAGAGTGGCAGCCAGCATCCTCCAGCAGTCTGCCAGCTTTGCGCACAAGCCTGCTTCTTTGCGGCTTCGTTCTTCGCCTCTTGCAAGCTACCACGATCTCTGGATGCCGGAGGCGGAGAAGCGGCTACTTCGCGCACAGAAGACTGGAAGGGCAGCGGTGCCTTCCGGAGCGCCGCTTCTGCCGAAAGACGCCGGGAAGCGGCGCTTCCCTTCGGCCAGCTCCGGAGTGCCGTCTTCTGCCTCTCTACTTGTCTACATCTTAGCGAAAAGCTTTTCCGCTGCATTTCTCAAGGAGAAAGCCCACCAGCACTGCTCACGTACCCCGATCTTGCCAAGAAATGGGATTTGCTGCTCATGTCAAGGACACTGCACTTTCCTGGGCAAGCTGCAAACTGCTGGCAGATGGCCGTGCTCTCTGCCCTCTCCTGCCCAGCTCTTGTTTGTAGTGGGTAAATTCCAGCCTGGCGAAGGCAAGAAACCTCGAGAGCTTTCACGCAGCTTTAGGAGAGCTGAGATGCTGAAAAGCAGCAAAGCTGAACAGCCTGGCTCAGCTTCAATATGGTGCAGTTGCCTGAATGGGAAAAACGCAGCAGCAGAGCAGCGGGCTTCTGTGCGCACTGAAGGCAATTGCAAGCATGCAGCAGCTGCTCCTTGCCAAGCAGAGTCAGCTGCCTATGTTCTTGTTTCTTGACAAACTCACCGCTGCCCTTCTTTTCAGCAGCTGCCATCGTGTTCTGTGCACCTGGGAGCCTCAGGGGACGAGCAGGATTTTCCCAGGAGGGATGCGTCAGGACTACGTAAAAACCCAGGCAAGTTGTCCTGGAACGCCTTCCATCCGCGTGCCAAGAATGAATTCAGCAGGCAGGAGAGTGGCAGCCAGCGTCCTCCAGCAGTCTGCCAGCTTCGCGCACAAGCCTGCTTCTTTGCGGCTTCGTTCTTCGCCTCTTGCAAGCTACCGCGATCTCTGGATGCCGGAGGCGGAGAAGCGGCTACTTCGCGCACAGAAGACTGGAAGGGCAGCGGTGCCTTCCGAAGCGCCACTTCTGCCGAAAGACGCCGGGAAGCGGCGCTTCCCTTCGGCCAGCTCCGGAGTGCCGTCTTCTGCCTCTCTAGTTGTCTACATCTTAGCGAAAAGCTTTTCCGCTGCATTTCGCAAGGAGAAAGCCCACCAGCACTGCTCACGTACCCCGATCTTGCCAAGAAATGGGATTTGCTGCTCATGTCAAGGACACTGCACTTTCCTGGGCAAGCTGCAAACTGCTGGCAGATGGCCCTGCTCTCTGCCCGCTCCTGCCCAGCTCTTGGTAGTAGCGGGCACATTCCAGCCTGGCGAAGGCAAGAAACCTCGAGAGCTTTCACGCAGCTTTAGGAGAGCTGAGCTGCTGAAAAGCAGCAAAGCTGAACAGCCTGGCTCAGCTTCAATACGGTGCAGTTGCCTGAATGGGAAAAACGAAAGAGCAGATCAGCGGGCTTCTGTGCGCACTGAAGGCAATTGCAAGCATGCAGCAGCTGCTCCTTGCCAAGCAGAGTCAGCTGCCTATGTTCTTGTTTCTTGACAAACTCACCGCTGCCCTTCTTTTCAGCAGCTGCCATCGTGTTCTCTGCATCTGTGAGCCTCAGGGGACGAGCAGGATTTTCCCAGGAGGGATGCGTCAGGACTACGTAAAAACCCAGGCAAGTTGTCCTGGAACGCCTTCCATCCGCATGCCAAGAGTCAATTCAGCAGGCAGGAGAGTGGCAGCCAGCGTCCTCCAGCAGTCTGCCAGCTTCGCGCACAAGCCTGCTTCTTTGCGGCTTCGTTCTTTGCCTCTTCTAAGCTACCGCGATCTCTGGATGCCGGAGGCGGAGAAGTGGTTACTTCGCGCACAGAAGACTGGAAGGGCAGCGGTGCCTTCCGGAGCGCCGCTTCTGCCGAAAGACGCCGGGAAGCGGCGCTTCCCTTCGGCCAGCTCCGGAGTGCCGTCTTCTGCCTCTCTAGTTGTCTACATCTTAGCGAAAAGCTTTTCCGCTGCATTTCTCAAGGAGAAAGCCCACCAGCACTGCTCACGTACCCTGATCTTGCCAAGAAATGGGATTTGCTGCTCATGTCAAGGACACTGCACTTTCCTGGGCAAGCTGCAAACTGCTGGCAGATGGCCGTGCTCTCTGCCCTCTCCTGCCCAGCTCTTGCTTGTAGCGGGTAAATTCCAGCCTGGCGAAGGCAAGAAACCTCGAGAGCTTTCACGCAGCTTTAAGAGAGCTGAGCTGCTGAAAAGCAGCAAAGATGAACAGCCTGGCTCAGCTTCAATACGGTGCAGTTGCCTGAATGGGAAAAACAAAGCAGCAGAGCAGCGGGCTTCTGTGCGCACTGAAGGCAATTGCAAGCATGCAGCAGCTGCTCCTTGCCAAGCAGAGTCAGCTGCCTATGTTCTTGTTTCTTGACAAACTCACCGCTGCCCTTCTTTTCAGCAGCTGCCATCGTTTTCTGTGCATCTGGGAGCCTCAGGGGACGAGCAGGATTTTCCCAGGAGGGATGCGTCAGGACTACGTAAAAACCCAGGCAAGTTGTCCTGGAACGCCTTCCATCCACATGCCAAGAGTGAATTCAACAGGCAGGAGAGTGGCAGCCAGCATCCTCCAGCAGTCTGCCAGCTTTGCGCACAAGCCTGCTTCTTTGCGGCTTCGTTCTTCGCCTCTTGCAAGCTACCGCGATCTCTGGATGCCGGAGGCGGAGAAGCGGCTACTTCGCGCACAGAAGACTGGAAGGGCAGCGGTGCCTTCCGGAGCGCCGCTTCTGCCGAAAGACGCCGGGAAGCGGCGCTTCCCTTCGGCCAGCTCCGGAGTGCCGTGTTCTGCCTCTCTAGTTGTCTACATCTCAGCGAAAAGCTTTTCCGCTGCATTTCGCAAGGAGAAAGCCCACCAGCACTGCTCACCTACCCCGATCTTGCCAAGAAATGGGATTTGCTGCTCATGTCAAGGACACTGCACTTTCCTGGGCAAGCTGCAAACTGCTGGCAGATGGCCGTGCTCTCTGCCCTCTCCTGCCCAGCTCTTGCTTGTAGCGGGTAAATTCCAGGCTGGCGAAGGCAAGAAACCTCGAGAGCTTTCACGCAGCTTTAGGAGAGCTGAGCTGCTGAAAAGCAGCAAAGCTGAACAGCCTGGCTCAGCTTCAATACGGTGCAGTTGCCTGAATGGGAAAAACGCAGCAGCAGAGCAGCGGGCTTCTGTGCGCACTGAAGGCAATTGCAAGCATGCAGCAGCTGCTCCTTGCCAAGCAGAGTCAGCTGCCTATGTTCTTGTTTCTTGACAAACTCACCGCTGCCCTTCTTTTCAGCAGCTGCTATCGTGTTCTGTGCACCTGGGAGCCTCAGGGGACGAGCAGGATTTTCCCAGGAGGGATGCGTCAGGACTACGTAAAAACCCAGGCAAGTTGTCCTGGAACGCCTTCCATCCGCGTGCCAAGAATGAATTCAGCAGGCAGGAGAGTGGCAGCCAGCATCCTCCAGCAGTCTGCCAGCTTTGCGCACAAGCCTGCTTCTTTGCGGCTTCGTTCTTCGCCTCTTGCAAGCTACCGCGATCTCTGGATGCCGGAGGCGGAGAAGCGGCTACTTCGCGCACAGAAGACTGGAAGGGCAGCGGTGCCTTCCGGAGCGCCGCTTCTGCCGAAAGACGCCGGGAAGCGGCGCTTCCCTTCGGCCAGCTCCGGAGTGCCGTCTTCTGCCTCTCTAGTTGTCTACATCTTAGCGAAAAGCTTTTCCGCTGCATTTCGCAAGGAGAAAGCCCACCAGCACTGCTCACGTACCCCGATCTTGCCAAGAAATGGGATTTGCTGCTCATGTCAAGGACACTGCACTTTCCTGGGCAAGCTGCAAACTGCTGGCAGATGGCCGTGCTCTCTGCCCTCTCCTGCCCAGCTCTTGCTTGTAGCGGGTAAATTCCAGGCTGGCGAAGGCAAGAAACCTCGAGAGCTTTCACGCAGCTTTAGGAGAGCTGAGCTGCTGAAAAGCAGCAAAGCTGAACAGCCTGGCTCAGCTTCAATACGGTGCAGTTGCCTGAATGGGAAAAACGCAGCAGCAGAGCAGCGGGCTTCTGTGCGCACTGAAGGCAATTGCAAGCATGCAGCAGCTGCTCCTTGCCAAGCACAGTCAGCTGCCTATGTTCTTGTTTCTTGACAAACTCACCGCTGCCCTTCTTTTCAGCAGCTGCCATCGTTTTCTGTGCATCTGGGAGCCTCAGGGGACGAGCAGGATTTTCCCAGGAGGGATGCGTCAGGACTACGTAAAAACCCAGGCAAGTTGTCCTGGAACGCCTTCCATCCGCATGCCAAGAGTGAATTCAGCAGGCAGGAGAGTGGCAGCCAGCATCCTCCAGCAGTCTGCCAGCTTTGCGCACAAGCCTGCTTCTTTGCGGCTTCGTTCTTCGCCTCTTCTAAGCTACCGCGATCTCTGGATGCCGGAGGCGGAGAAGCGGCTACTTTGCGCACAGAAGACTGGAAGGGCAGCGGTGCCTTCCGGAGCGCCGCTTCTGCCGAAAGACGCCGGGAAGCAGCGCTTCCCTTCGGCCAGCTCCGGAGTGCCGTCTTCTGCCTCTCTACTTGTCTACATCTTAGCGAAAAGCTTTTCCGCTGCATTTCGCAAGGAGAAAGCCCACCAGCACTGCTCACGTACCCCGATCTTGCCAAGAAATGGGATTTGCTGCTCATGTCAAGGACACTGCACTTTCCTGGGCAAGCTGCAAACTGCTGGCAGATGGCCGTGCTCTCTGCCCTCTCCTGCCCAGCTCTTGTTTGTAGTGGGTAAATTCCAGCCTGGCGAAGGCAAGAAACCTCGAGAGCTTTCACGCAGCTTTAGGAGAGCTGAGATGCTGAAAAGCAGCAAAGCTGAACAGCCTGGCTCAGCTTCAATACGGTGCAGTTGCCTGAATGGGAAAAACGCAGCAGCAGAGCAGCGGGCTTCTGTGCGCACTGAAGGCAATTGCAAGCATGCAGCAGCTGCTCCTTGCCAAGCAGAGTCAGCTGCCTATGTTCTTGTTTCTTGACAAACTCACCGCTGCCCTTCTTTTCAGCAGCTGCTATCGTGTTCTGTGCACCTGGGAGCCTCAGGGGACGAGCAGGATTTTCCCAGGAGGGATGCGTCAGGACTACGTAAAAACCCAGGCAAGTTGTCCTGGAACGCCTTCCATCCGCGTGCCAATAATGAATTCAGCAGGCAGGAGAGTGGCAGCCAGCGTCCTCCAGCAGTCTGCCAGCTTCGCGCACAAGCCTGCTTCTTTGCGGCTTCGTTCTTCGCCTCTTCTAAGCTACCGCGATCTCTGGATGCCGGAGGCGGAGAAGCGGCTACTTCGCGCACAGAAGACTGGAAGGGCAGCGGTGCCTTCCGAAGCGCCACTTCTGCCGAAAGACGCCGGGAAGCGGCGCTTCCCTTCGGCCAGCTCCGGAGTGCCGTGTTCTGCCTCTCTAGTTGTCTAAATCATAGCGAAAAGCTTTTCCGCTGCATTTCGCAAGGAGAAAGCCCACCAGCACTGCTCACGTACCCCGATCTTGCCAAGAAATGGGATTTGCTGCTCATGTCAAGGACACTGCACTTTCCTGGGCAAGCTGCAAACTGCTGGCAGATGGCCGTGCTCTCTGCCCGCTCCTGCCCAGCTCTTGGTAGTAGCGGGCACATTCCAGCCTGGCGAAGGCAAGAAACCTCGAGAGCTTTCACGCAGCTTTAGGAGAGCTGAGCTGCTGAAAAGCAGCAAAGCTGAACAGCCTGGCTCAGCTTCAATACGGTGCAGTTGCCTGAATGGGAAAAACGCAGCAGCAGAGCAGCGGGCTTCTGTGCGCACTGAAGGCAATTGCAAGCATGCAGCAGCTGCTCCTTGCCAAGCAGAGTCAGCTGCCTATGTTCTTGTTTCTTGACAAACTCACCGCTGCCCTTCTTTTGAGCAGCTGCCATCGTTTTCTGTGCATCTGGGAGCCTCAGGGGACGAGCAGGATTTTCCCAGGAGGGATGCGTCAGGACTACGTAAAAACCCAGGCAAGTTGTCCTGGAATGCCTTCCATCCACATGCCAAGAGTGAATTCAGCAGGCAGGAGAGTGGCAGCCAGCATCCTCCAGCAGTCTGCCGGCTTTGTGCACAAGCCTGCTTCTTTGCGGCTTCGTTCTTCGCCTCTTGCAAGCTACCGCGATCTCTGGATGCCGGAGGCGGAGAAGCGGCTACTTCGCGCACAGAAGACTGGAAGGGCAGCGGTGCCTTCCGGAGCGCCGCTTCTGCCGAAAGACGCCGGGAAGCGGCGCTTCCCTTCGGCCAGCTCCGGAGTGCCGTCTTCTGCCTCTCTAGTTGTCTACATCTTAGCGAAAAGCTTTTCCGCTGCATTTCGCAAGGAGAAAGCCCACCAGCACTGCTCACCTACCCCGATCTTGCCAAGAAATGGGATTTGCTGCTCATGTCAAGGACACTGCACTTTCCTGGGCAAGCTGCAAACTGCTGGCAGATGGCCCTGCTCTCTGCCCGCTCCTGCCCAGCTCTTGGTAGTAGCGGGCACATTCCAGCCTGGCGAAGGCAAGAAACCTCGAGAGCTTTCACGCAGCTTTAGGAGAGCTGAGCTGCTGAAAAGCAGCAAAGCTGAACAGCCTGGCTCAGCTTCAATACGGTGCAGTTGCCTGAATGGGAAAAACGAAGCAGCAGAGCAGCGGGCTTCTGTGCGCACTGAAGGCAATTGCAAGCATGCAGCAGCTGCTCCTTGCCAAGCAGAGTCAGCTGCCTATGTTCTTGTTTCTTGACAAACTCACCGCTGCCCTTCTTTTCAGCAGCTGCCATCGCGTTCTGTGCATCTGTGAGCCTCAGGGGACGAGCAGGATTTTCCCAGGAGGGATGCGTCAGGACTACGTAAAAACCCAGGCAAGTTGTCCTGGAACGCCTTCCATCCGCATGCCAAGAGTGAATTCAGCAGGCAGGAGAGTGGCAGCCAGCGTCCTCCAGCAGTCTGCCAGCTTCGCGCACAAGCCTGCTTCTTTGCGGCTTCGTTCTTCGCCTCTTCTAAGCTACCGCGATCTCTGGATGCCGGAGGCGGAGAAGCGGCTACTTCGCGCACAGAAGACTGGAAGGGCAGCGGTGCCTTCCGGAGCGCCGCTTCTGCCGAAAGACGCCGGGAAGCGGCGCTTCCCTTCGGCCAGCTCCGGAGTGCCGTCTTCTGCCTCTCTAGTTGTCTACATCATAGCGAAAAGCTTTTCCGCTGCATTTCGCAAGGAGAAAGCCCACCAGCACTGCTCACGTACCCCGATCTTTCCAAGAAATGGGATTTGCTGCTCATGTCAAGGACACTGCACTTTCCTGGGCAAGCTGCAAACTGCTGGCAGATGGCCGTGCTCTCTGCCCTCTCCTGCCCAGCTCTTGCTTGTAGCGGGTAAATTCCAGGCTGGCGAAGGCAAGAAACCTCGAGAGCTTTCACGCAGCTTTAGGAGAGCTGAGCTGCTGAAAAGCAGCAAAGCTGAACAGCCTGGCTCAGCTTCAATACGGTGCAGTTGCCTGAATGGGAAAAACGCAGCAGCAGAGCAGCGGGCTTCTGTGCGCACTGAAGGCAATTGCAAGCATGCAGCAGCTGCTCCTTGCCAAGCAGAGTCAGCTGCCTATGTTCTTGTTTCTTGACAAACTCGCCGCTGCCCTTCTTTTCAGCAGCTGCCATCGTTTTCTGTGCATCTGGGAGCCTCAGGGGACGAGCAGGATTTTCCCAGGAGGGATGCGTCAGGACTACGTAAAAACCCAGGCAAGTTGTCCTGGAACGCCTTCCATCCGCATGCCAAGAGTCAATTCAGCAGGCAGGAGAGTGGCAGCCAGCATCCTCCAGCAGTCTGCCAGCTTTGCGCACAAGCCTGCTTCTTTGCGGCTTCGTTCTTCGCCTCTTGCAAGCTACCGCGATCTCTGGATGCCGGAGGGGGAGAAGCGGCTACTTCGCGCACAGAAGACTGGAAGGGCAGCGGTGCCTTCCGGAGCGCCGCTTCTGCCGAAAGACGCCGGGAAGCGGCGCTTCCCTTCGGCCAGCTCCGGAGTGCCGTCTTCTGCCTCTCTAGTTGTCTACATCTTAGCGAAAAGCTTTTCCGCTGCATTTCGCAAGGAGAAAGCCCACCAGCACTGCTCACGTACCCCGATCTTGCCAAGAAATGGGATTTGCTGCTCATGTCAAGGACACTGCACTTTCCTGGGCAAGCTGCAAACTGCTGGCAGATGGCCGTGCTCTCTGCCCTCTCCTGCCCAGCTCTTGCTTGTAGCGGGTAAATTCCAGCCTGGCGAAGGCAAGAAACCTCGAGAGCTTTCACGCAGCTCTAGGAGAGCTGAGCTGCTGAAAAGCAGCAAAGCTGAACAGCCTGGCTCAGCTTCAATACGGTGCAGTTGCCTGAATGGGAAAAACAAAGCAGCAGAGCAGCGGGCTTCTGTGCGCACTGAAGGCAATTGCAAGCATGCAGCAGCTGCTCCTTGCCAAGCAGAGTCAGCTGCCTATGTTCTTGTTTCTTGACAAACTCACCGCTGCCCTTCTTTTCAGCAGCTGCCATCGTTTTCTGTGCATCTGGGAGCCTCAGGGGACGAGCAGGATTTTCCCAGGAGGGATGCGTCAGGACTACGTAAAAACCCAGGCAAGTTGTCCTGGAACGCCTTCCATCCACATGCCAAGAGTGAATTCAGCAGGCAGGAGAGTGGCAGCCAGCATCCTCCAGCAGTCTGCCAGCTTTGCGCACAAGCCTGCTTCTTTGCGGCTTCGTTCTTCGCCTCTTGCAAGCTACCGCGATCTCTGGATGCCGGAGGCGGAGAAGCGGCTACTTCGCGCACAGAAGACTGGAAGGGCAGCGGTGCCTTCCGGAGCGCCGCTTCTGCCGAAAGACACCGGGAAGCGGCGCTTCCCTTCGGCCAGCTCCGGAGTGCCGTGTTCTGCCTCTCTAGTTGTCTACATCTTAGCGAAAAGCTTTTCCGCTGCATTTCGCAAGGAGAAAGCCCACCAGCACTGCTCACGTACCCCGATCTTTCCAAGAAATGGGATTTGCTGCTCATGTCAAGGACACTGCACTTTCCTGGGCAAGCTGCAAACTGCTGGCAGATGGCCGTGCTCTCTGCCCTCTCCTGCCCAGCTCTTGCTTGTAGCGGGTAAATTCCAGGCTGGCGAAGGCAAGAAACCTCGAGAGCTTTCACGCAGCTTTAGGAGAGCTGAGCTGCTGAAAAGCAGCAAAGCTGAACAGCCTGGCTCAGCTTCAATACGGTGCAGTTGCCTGAATGGGAAAAACGAAAGAGCAGATCAGCGGGCTTCTGTGCGCACTGAAGGCAATTGCAAGCATGCAGCAGCTGCTCCTTGCCAAGCAGAGTCAGCTGCCTATGTTCTTGTTTCTTGACAAACTCACCGCTGCCCTTCTTTTCAGCAGCTGCCATCGTGTTCTGTGCATCTGTGAGCCTCAGGGGACGAGCAGGATTTTCCCAGGAGGGATGCGTCAGGACTACGTAAAAACCCAGGCAAGTTGTCCTGGAACGCCTTCCATCCGCATGCCAAGAGTCAATTCAGCAGGCAGGAGAGTGGCAGCCAGCGTCCTCCAGCAGTCTGCCAGCTTCGCGCAAAAGCCTGCTTCTTTGCGGCTTCGTTCTTCGCCTCTTCTAAGCTACCGCGATCTCTGGATGCCGGAGGCGGAGAAGCGGCTACTTCGCGCACAGAAGACTGGAAGGGCAGCGGTGCCTTCCGGAGCGCCGCTTCTGCCGAAAGACGCCGGGAAGCGGCGCTTCCCTTCGGCCAGCTCCGGAGTGCCGTCTTCTGCCTCTCTAGTTGTCTACATCTTAGCGAAAAGCTTTTCCGCTGCATTTCGCAAGGAGAAAGCCCACCAGCACTGCTCACGTACCCCGATCTTTCCAAGAAATGGGATTTGCTGCTCATGTCAAGGACACTGCACTTTCCTGGGCAAGCTGCAAACTGCTGGCAGATGGCCGTGCTCTCTGCCCTCTCCTGCCCAGCTCTTGCTTGTAGCGGGTAAATTCCAGCCTGGCGAAGGCAAGAAACCTCGAGAGCTTTCATGCAGCTTTAGGAGAGCTGAGCTGCTGAAAAGCAGCAAAGCTGAACAGCCTGGCTCAGCTTCAATACGGTGCAGTTGCCTGAATGGGAAAAACGCAGCAGCAGAGCAGCGGGCTTCTGTGCGCACTGAAGGCAATTGCAAGCATGCAGCAGCTGCTCCTTGCCAAGCAGAGTCAGCTGCCTATGTTCTTGTTTCTTGACAAACTCACCGCTGCCCTTCTTTTCAGCAGCTGCCATCGTTTTCTGTGCATCTGGGAGCCTCAGGGGACGAGCAGGATTTTCCCAGGAGGGATGCGTCAGGACTACGTAAAAACCCAGGCAAGTTGTCCTGGAACGCCTTCCATCCGCATGCCAAGAATGAATTCAGCAGGCAGGAGAGTGGCAGCCAGCGTCCTCCAGCAGTCTGCCAGCTTCGCGCACAAGCCTGCTTCTTTGAGGCTTCGTTCTTCGCCTCTTCTAAGCTACCGCGATCTCTGGATGCCGGAGGGGGAGAAGCGGCTACTTCGCGCACAGAAGACTGGAAGGGCAGCGGTGCCTTCCAAAGCGCCACTTCTGCCGAAAGACGCCGGGAAGCGGCGCTTCCCTTCGGCCAGCTCCGGAGTGCCGTGTTCTGCCTCTCTAGTTGTCTACATCTTAGCGAAAAGCTTTTCCGCTGCATTTCGCAAGGAGAAAGCCCACCAGCACTGCTCACGTACCCCGATCTTGCCAAGAAATGGGATTTGCTGCTCATGTCAAGGACACTGCACTTTCCTGGGCAAGCTGCAAACTGCTGGCAGATGGCCGTGCTCTCTGCCCTCTCCTGCCCAGCTCTTGCTTGTAGCGGGTAAATTCCAGCCTGGCGAAGGCAAGAAACCTCGAGAGCTTTCACGCAGCTCTAGGAGAGCTGAGCTGCTGAAAAGCAGCAAAGCTGAACAGCCTGGCTCAGCTTCAATACGGTGCAGTTGCCTGAATGGGAAAAACAAAGCAGCAGAGCAGCGGGCTTCTGTGCGCACTGAAGGCAATTGCAAGCATGCAGCAGCTGCTCCTTGCCAAGCAGAGTCAGCTGCCTATGTTCTTGTTTCTTGACAAACTCACCGCTGCCCTTCTTTTCAGCAGCTGCCATCGTTTTCTGTGCATCTGGGAGCCTCAGGGGACGAGCAGGATTTTCCCAGGAGGGATGCGTCAGGACTACGTAAAAACCCAGGCAAGTTGTCCTGGAACGCCTTCCATCCACATGCCAAGAGTGAATTCAGCAGGCAGGAGAGTGGCAGCCAGCATCCTCCAGCAGTCTGCCAGCTTTGCGCACAAGCCTGCTTCTTTGCGGCTTCGTTCTTCGCCTCTTGCAAGCTACCGCGATCTCTGGATGCCGGAGGCGGAGAAGCGGCTACTTCGCGCACAGAAGACTGGAAGGGCAGCGGTGCCTTCCGGAGCGCCGCTTCTGCCGAAAGACACCGGGAAGCGGCGCTTCCCTTCGGCCAGCTCCGGAGTGCCGTGTTCTGCCTCTCTAGTTGTCTACATCTTAGCGAAAAGCTTTTCCGCTGCATTTCGCAAGGAGAAAGCCCACCAGCACTGCTCACGTACCCCGATCTTTCCAAGAAATGGGATTTGCTGCTCATGTCAAGGACACTGCACTTTCCTGGGCAAGCTGCAAACTGCTGGCAGATGGCCGTGCTCTCTGCCCTCTCCTGCCCAGCTCTTGCTTGTAGCGGGTAAATTCCAGGCTGGCGAAGGCAAGAAACCTCGAGAGCTTTCACGCAGCTTTAGGAGAGCTGAGCTGCTGAAAAGCAGCAAAGCTGAACAGCCTGGCTCAGCTTCAATACGGTGCAGTTGCCTGAATGGGAAAAACGAAAGAGCAGATCAGCGGGCTTCTGTGCGCACTGAAGGCAATTGCAAGCATGCAGCAGCTGCTCCTTGCCAAGCAGAGTCAGCTGCCTATGTTCTTGTTTCTTGACAAACTCACCGCTGCCCTTCTTTTCAGCAGCTGCCATCGTGTTCTGTGCATCTGTGAGCCTCAGGGGACGAGCAGGATTTTCCCAGGAGGGATGCGTCAGGACTACGTAAAAACCCAGGCAAGTTGTCCTGGAACGCCTTCCATCCGCATGCCAAGAGTCAATTCAGCAGGCAGGAGAGTGGCAGCCAGCGTCCTCCAGCAGTCTGCCAGCTTCGCGCAAAAGCCTGCTTCTTTGCGGCTTCGTTCTTCGCCTCTTCTAAGCTACCGCGATCTCTGGATGCCGGAGGCGGAGAAGCGGCTACTTCGCGCACAGAAGACTGGAAGGGCAGCGGTGCCTTCCGGAGCGCCGCTTCTGCCGAAAGACGCCGGGAAGCGGCGCTTCCCTTCGGCCAGCTCCGGAGTGCCGTCTTCTGCCTCTCTAGTTGTCTACATCTTAGCGAAAAGCTTTTCCGCTGCATTTCGCAAGGAGAAAGCCCACCAGCACTGCTCACGTACCCCGATCTTTCCAAGAAATGGGATTTGCTGCTCATGTCAAGGACACTGCACTTTCCTGGGCAAGCTGCAAACTGCTGGCAGATGGCCGTGCTCTCTGCCCTCTCCTGCCCAGCTCTTGCTTGTAGCGGGTAAATTCCAGCCTGGCGAAGGCAAGAAACCTCGAGAGCTTTCATGCAGCTTTAGGAGAGCTGAGCTGCTGAAAAGCAGCAAAGCTGAACAGCCTGGCTCAGCTTCAATACGGTGCAGTTGCCTGAATGGGAAAAACGCAGCAGCAGAGCAGCGGGCTTCTGTGCGCACTGAAGGCAATTGCAAGCATGCAGCAGCTGCTCCTTGCCAAGCAGAGTCAGCTGCCTATGTTCTTGTTTCTTGACAAACTCACCGCTGCCCTTCTTTTCAGCAGCTGCCATCGTTTTCTGTGCATCTGGGAGCCTCAGGGGACGAGCAGGATTTTCCCAGGAGGGATGCGTCAGGACTACGTAAAAACCCAGGCAAGTTGTCCTGGAACGCCTTCCATCCGCATGCCAAGAATGAATTCAGCAGGCAGGAGAGTGGCAGCCAGCGTCCTCCAGCAGTCTGCCAGCTTCGCGCACAAGCCTGCTTCTTTGAGGCTTCGTTCTTCGCCTCTTCTAAGCTACCGCGATCTCTGGATGCCGGAGGGGGAGAAGCGGCTACTTCGCGCACAGAAGACTGGAAGGGCAGCGGTGCCTTCCAAAGCGCCACTTCTGCCGAAAGACGCCGGGAAGCGGCGCTTCCCTTCGGCCAGCTCCGGAGTGCCGTGTTCTGCCTCTCTAGTTGTCTACATCTTAGCGAAAAGCTTTTCCGCTGCATTTCTCAAGGAGAAAGCCCACCAGCACTGCTCACGTACCCCGATCTTTCCAAGAAATGGGATTTGCTGCTCATGTCAAGGACACTGCACTTTCCTGGGCAAGCTGCAAACTGCTGGCAGATGGCCGTGCTCTCTGCCCTCTCCTGCCCAGCTCTTGCTTGTAGCGGGTAAATTCCAGGCTGGCGAAGGCAAGAAACCTCGAGAGCTTTCACGCAGCTTTAGGAGAGCTGAGCTGCTGAAAAGCAGCAAAGCTGAACAGCCTGGCTCAGCTTCAATACGGTGCAGTTGCCTGAATGGGAAAAACGAAAGAGCAGATCAGCGGGCTTCTGTGCGCACTGAAGGCAATTGCAAGCATGCAGCAGCTGCTCCTTGCCAAGCAGAGTCAGCTGCCTATGTTCTTGTTTCTTGACAAACTCACCGCTGCCCTTCTTTTCAGCAGCTGCCATCGTGTTCTGTGCATCTGTGAGCCTCAGGGGACGAGCAGGATTTTCCCAGGAGGGATGCGTCAGGACTACGTAAAAACCCAGGCAAGTTGTCCTGGAACGCCTTCCATCCGCATGCCAAGAGTCAATTCAGCAGGCAGGAGAGTGGCAGCCAGCGTCCTCCAGCAGTCTGCCAGCTTCGCGCAAAAGCCTGCTTCTTTGCGGCTTCGTTCTTCGCCTCTTCTAAGCTACCGCGATCTCTGGATGCCGGAGGCGGAGAAGTGGCTACTTCGCGCACAGAAGACTGGAAGGGCAGCGGTGCCTTCCGGAGCGCCGCTTCTGCCGAAAGACGCCGGGAAGCGGCGCTTCCCTTCGGCCAGCTCCGGAGTGCCGTCTTCTGCCTCTCTAGTTGTCTACATCTTAGCGAAAAGCTTTTCCGCTGCATTTCGCAAGGAGAAAGCCCACCAGCACTGCTCACGTACCCCGATCTTGCCAAGAAATGGGATTTGCTGCTCATGTCAAGGACACTGCACTTTCCTGGGCAAGCTGCAAACTGCTGGCAGATGGCCGTGCTCTCTGCCCTCTCCTGCCCAGCTCTTGGTAGTAGCGGGCACATTCCAGGCTGGCGAAGGCAAGAAACCTCGAGAGCTTTCACGCAGCTTTAGGAGAGCTGAGCTGCTGAAAAGCAGCAAAGCTGAACAGCCGGGCTCAGCTTCAATACGGTGCAGTTGCCTGAATGGGAAAAACAAAGCAGCAGAGCAGCAGGCTTCTGTGCGCACTGAAGGCAATTGCAAGCATGCAGCAGCTGCTCCTTGCCAAGCAGAGTCAGCTGCCTATGTTCTTGTTTCTTGACAAACTCACCGCTGCCCTTCTTTTCAGCAGCTGCCATCGTTTTCTGTGCATCTGGGAGCCTCAGGGGACGAGCAGGATTTTCCCAGGAGGGATGCGTCAGGACTACGTAAAAACCCAGGCAAGTTGTCCTGGAACGCCTTCCATCCACATGGCAAGAGTGAATTCAGCAGGCAGGAGAGTGGCAGCCAGCGTCCTCCAGCAGTCTGCCAGCTTTGCGCACAAGCCTGCTTCTTTGCGGCTTCGTTCTTCGCCTCTTGCAAGCTACCGCGATCTCTGGATGCCGGAGGCGGAGAAGCGGCTACTTCGCGCACAGAAGACTGGAAGGGCAGCGGTGCCTTCCGAAGCGCCACTTCTGCCGAAAGACACCGGGAAGCGGCGCTTCCCTTCGGCCTGCTCCGGAGCGCCGTGTTCTGCCTCTCTAGTTGTCTACATCTTAGCGAAAAGCTTTTCCGCTGCATTTCGCAAGGAGAAAGCCCACCAGCACTGCTCACCTACCCCGATCTTGCCAAGAAATGGGATTTGCTGCTCATGTCAAGGACACTGCACTTTCCTGGGCAAGCTGCAAACTGCTGGCAGATGGCCGTGCTCTCTGCCCGCTCCTGCCCAGCTCTTGGTAGTAGCGGGCACATTCCAGGCTGGCGAAGGCAAGAAACCTCGAGAGCTTTCACGCAGCTTTAGGAGAGCTGAGCTGCTGAAAAGCAGCAAAGCTGAACAGCCTGGCTCAGCTTCAATACGGTGCAGTTGCCTGAATGGGAAAAACGCAGCAGCAGAGCAGCGGGCTTCTGTGCGCACTGAAGGCAATTGCAAGCATGCAGCAGCTGCTCCTTGCCAAGCAGAGTCAGCTGCCTATGTTCTTGTTTCTTGACAAACTCACCGCTGCCCTTCTTTTCAGCAGCTGCTATCGTGTTCTGTGCACCTGGGAGCCTCAGGGGACGAGCAGGATTTTCCCAGGAGGGATGCGTCAGGACTACGTAAAAACCCAGGCAAGTTGTCCTGGAACGCCTTCCATCCGCGTGCCAAGAATGAATTCAGCAGGCAGGAGAGTGGCAGCCAGCGTCCTCCAGCAGTCTGCCAGCTTCGCGCACAAGCCTGCTTCTTTGCGGCTTCGTTTTTCGCCTCTTCTAAGCTACCGCGATCTCTGGATGCCGGAGGCGGAGAAGCGGCTACTTCGCGCACAGAAGACTGGAAGGGCAGCGGTGCCTTCCGGAGCGCCACTTCTGCCGAAAGACACCGGGAAGCGGCGCTTCCCTTCGGCCTGCTCCGGAGCGCCGTGTTCTGCCTCTCTAGTTGTCTACATCTTAGCGAAAAGCTTTTCCGCTGCATTTCGCAAGGAGAAAGCCCACCAGCACTGCTCACCTACCCCGATCTTGCCAAGAAATGGGATTTGCTGCTCATGTCAAGGACACTGCACTTTCCTGGGCAAGCTGCAAACTGCTGGCAGATGGCCCTGCTCTCTGCCCGCTCCTGCCCAGCTCTTGGTAGTAGCGGGCACATTCCAGGGTGGCGAAGGCAAGAAACCTCGAGAGCTTTCACGCAGCTTTAGGAGAGCTGAGCTGCTGAAAAGCAGCAAAGCTGAACAGCCTGGCTCAGCTTCAATACGGTGCAGTTGCCTGAATGGGAAAAACGAAAGAGCAGATCAGCGGGCTTCTGTGCGCACTGAAGGCAATTGCAAGCATGCAGCAGCTGCTCCTTGCCAAGCAGAGTCAGCTGCCTATGTTCTTGTTTCTTGACAAACTCACCGCTGCCCTTCTTTTCAGCAGCTGCCATCGTGTTCTCTGCATCTGTGAGCCTCAGGGGACGAGCAGGATTTTCCCAGGAGGGATGCGTCAGGACTACGTAAAAACCCAGGCAAGTTGTCCTGGAACGCCTTCCATCCGCATGCCAAGAGTCAATTCAGCAGGCAGGAGAGTGGCAGCCAGCGTCCTCCAGCAGTCTGCCAGCTTCGCGCAAAAGCCTGCTTCTTTGCGGCTTCGTTCTTCGCCTCTTCTAAGCTACCGCGATCTCTGGATGCCGGAGGCGGAGAAGTGGCTACTTCGCGCACAGAAGACTGGAAGGGCAGCGGTGCCTTCCGGAGCGCCGCTTCTGCCGAAAGACGCCGGGAAGCGGCGCTTCCCTTCGGCCAGCTCCGGAGTGCCGTCTTCTGCCTCTCTAGTTGTCTACATCTTAGCGAAAAGCTTTTCCGCTGCATTTCGCAAGGAGAAAGCCCACCAGCACTGCTCACCTACCCCGATCTTTCCAAGAAATGGGATTTGCTGCTCATGTCAAGGACACTGCACTTTCCTGGGCAAGCTGCAAACTGCTGGCAGATGGCCGTGCTCTCTGCCCTCTCCTGCCCAGCTCTTGGTAGTAGCGGGCACATTCCAGGCTGGCGAAGGCAAGAAACCTCGAGAGCTTTCACGCAGCTTTAGGAGAGCTGAGCTGCTGAAAAGCAGCAAAGCTGAACAGCCGGGCTCAGCTTCAATACGGTGCAGTTGCCTGAATGGGAAAAACAAAGCAGCAGAGCAGCAGGCTTCTGTGCGCACTGAAGGCAATTGCAAGCATGCAGCAGCTGCTCCTTGCCAAGCAGAGTCAGCTGCCTATGTTCTTGTTTCTTGACAAACTCACCGCTGCCCTTCTTTTCAGCAGCTGCCATCGTTTTCTGTGCATCTGGGAGCCTCAGGGGACGAGCAGGATTTTCCCAGGAGGGATGCGTCAGGACTACGTAAAAACCCAGGCAAGTTGTCCTGGAACGCCTTCCATCCGCATGCCAAGAGTCAATTCAGCAGGCAGGAGAGTGGCAGCCAGCGTCCTCCAGCAGTCTGCCAGCTTTGCGCACAAGCCTGCTTCTTTGCGGCTTCGTTCTTCGCCTCTTGCAAGCTACCGCGATCTCTGGATGCCGGAGGCGGAGAAGTGGCTACTTCGCGCACAGAAGACTGGAAGGGCAGCGGTGCCTTCCGGAGCGCCGCTTCTGCCGAAAGACGCCGGGAAGCGGCGCTTCCCTTCGGCCAGCTCCGGAGTGCCGTCTTCTGCCTCTCTAGTTGTCTACATCTTAGCGAAAAGCTTTTCCGCTGCATTTCGCAAGGAGAAAGCCCACCAGCACTGCTCACCTACCCCGATCTTGCCAAGAAATGGGATTTGCTGCTCATGTCAAGGACACTGCACTTTCCTGGGCAAGCTGCAAACTGCTGGCAGATGGCCGTGCTCTCTGCCCTCTCCTGCCCAGCTCTTGCTTGTAGCGGGTAAATTCCAGGCTGGCGAAGGCAAGAAACCTCGAGAGCTTTCACGCAGCTTTAGGAGAGCTGAGCTGCTGAAAAGCAGCAAAGCTGAACAGCCTGGCTCAGCTTCAATACGGTGCAGTTGCCTGAATGGGAAAAACGCAGCAGCAGAGCAGCGGGCTTCTGTGCGCACTGAAGGCAATTGCAAGCATGCAGCAGCTGCTCCTTGCCAAGCACAGTCAGCTGCCTATGTTCTTGTTTCTTGACAAACTCACCGCTGCCCTTCTTTTCAGCAGCTGCCATCGTGTTCTGTGCATCTGGGAGCCTCAGGGGACGAGCAGGATTTTCCCAGGAGGGATGCGTCAGGACTACGTAAAAACCCAGGCAAGTTGTCCTGGAACGCCTTCCATCCGCATGCCAAGAGTGAATTCAGCAGGCAGGAGAGTGGCAGCCAGCATCCTCCAGCAGTCTGCCAGCTTTGCGCACAAGCCTGCTTCTTTGCGGCTTCGTTCTTCGCCTCTTGCAAGCTACCGCGATCTCTGGATGCCGGAGGCGGAGAAGCAGCTACTTCGCGCACAGAAGACTGGAAGGGCAGCGGTGCCTTCCGGAGCGCCGCTTCTGCCGAAAGACGCCGGGAAGCGGCGCTTCCCTTCGGCCAGCTCCGGAGTGCCGTCTTCTGCCTCTCTAGTTGTCTACATCTTAGCGAAAAGCTCTTCCGCTGCATTTCGCAAGGAGAAAGCCCACCAGCACTGCTCACGTACCCTGATCTTGCCAAAAAATGGGATTTGCTGCTCATGTCAAGGACACTGCACTTTCCTGGGCAAGCTGCAAACTGCTGGCAGATGGCCGTGCTCTCTGCCCTCTCCTGCCCAGCTCTTGCTTGTAGCGGGTAAATTCCAGCCTGGCGAAGGCAAGAAACCTCGAGAGCTTTCACGCAGCTTTAGGAGAGCTGAGCTGCTGAAAAGCAGCAAAGCTGAACAGCCTGGCTCAGCTTCAATACGGTGCAGTTGCCTGAATGGGAAAAACGCAGCAGCAGAGCAGCGGGCTTCTGTGCGCACTGAAGGCAATTGCAAGCATGCAGCAGCTGCTCCTTGCCAAGCAGAGTCAGCTGCCTATGTTCTTGTTTCTTGACAAACTCACCGCTGCCCTTCTTTTCAGCAGCTGCTATCGTGTTCTGTGCACCTGGGAGCCTCAGGGGACGAGCAGGATTTTCCCAGGAGGGATGCGTCAGGACTACGTAAAAACCCAGGCAAGTTGTCCTGGAACGCCTTCCATCCGCGTGCCAAGAATGAATTCAGCAGGCAGGAGAGTGGCAGCCAGCGTCCTCCAGCAGTCTGCCAGCTTCGCGCACAAGCCTGCTTCTTTGCGGCTTCGTTCTTCGCCTCTTCTAAGCTACCGCGATCTCTGGATACCGGAGGCGGAGAAGCGGCTACTTCGCGCACAGAAGACTGGAAGGGCAGCGGTGCCTTCCGAAGCGCCACTTCTGCCGAAAGACACCGGGAAGCGGCGCTTCCCTTCGGCCTGCTCCGGAGCGCCGTGTTCTGCCTCTCTAGTTGTCTACATCTTAGCGAAAAGCTTTTCCGCTGCATTTCGCAAGGAGAAAGCCCACCAGCACTGCTCACCTACCCCGATCTTGCCAAGAAATGGGATTTGCTGCTCATGTCAAGGACACTGCACTTTCCTGGGCAAGCTGCAAACTGCTGGCAGATGGCCCTGCTCTCTGCCCGCTCCTGCCCAGCTCTTGGTAGTAGCGGGCACATTCCAGGCTGGCGAAGGCAAGAAACCTCGAGAGCTTTCACGCAGCTTTAGGAGAGCTGAGCTGCTGAAAAGCAGCAAAGCTGAACAGCCTGGCTCAGCTTCAATACGGTGCAGTTGCCTGAATGGGAAAAACGAAAGAGCAGATCAGCGGGCTTCTGTGCGCACTGAAGGCAATTGCAAGCATGCAGCAGCTGCTCCTTGCCAAGCAGAGTCAGCTGCCTATGTTCTTGTTTCTTGACAAACTCACCGCTGCCCTTCTTTTCAGCAGCTGCCATCGTGTTCTCTGCATCTGTGAGCCTCAGGGGACGAGCAGGATTTTCCCAGGAGGGATGCGTCAGGACTACGTAAAAACCCAGGCAAGTTGTCCTGGAACGCCTTCCATCCGCATGCCAAGAGTCAATTCAGCAGGCAGGAGAGTGGCAGCCAGCGTCCTCCAGCAGTCTGCCAGCTTCGCGCAAAAGCCTGCTTCTTTGCGGCTTCGTTCTTCGCCTCTTGCAAGCTACCGCGATCTCTGGATGCCGGAGGCGGAGAAGCGGCTACTTCGCGCACAGAAGACTGGAAGGGCAGCGGTGCCTTCCGAAGCGCCACTTCTGCCGAAAGACACCGGGAAGCGGCGCTTCCCTTCGGCCTGCTCCGGAGCGCCGTGTTCTGCCTCTCTAGTTGTCTACATCTTAGCGAAAAGCTTTTCCGCTGCATTTCGCAAGGAGAAAGCCCACCAGCACTGCTCACGTACCCCGATCTTGCCAAGAAATGGGATTTGCTGCTCATGTCAAGGACACTGCACTTTCCTGGGCAAGCTGCAAACTGCTGGCAGATGGCCGTGCTCTCTGCCCTCTCCTGCCCAGCTCTTGCTTGTAGCGGGTAAATTCCAGCCTGGCGAAGGCAAGAAACCTCGAGAGCTTTCACGCAGCTTTAGGAGAGCTGAGCTGCTGAAAAGCAGCAAAGCTGAACAGCCTGGCTCAGCTTCAATACGGTGCAGTTGCCTGAATGGGAAAAACGCAGCAGCAGAGCAGCGGGCTTCTGTGCGCACTGAAGGCAATTGCAAGCATGCAGCAGCTGCTCCTTGCCAAGCACAGTCAGCTGCCTATGTTCTTGTTTCTTGACAAACTCACCGCTGCCCTTCTTTTCAGCAGCTGCCATCGTGTTCTGTGCATCTGGGAGCCTCAGGGGACGAGCAGGATTTTCCCAGGAGGGATGCGTCAGGACTACGTAAAAACCCAGGCAAGTTGTCCTGGAACGCCTTCCATCCGCATGCCAAGAGTCAATTCAGCAGGCAGGAGAGTGGCAGCCAGCGTCCTCCAGCAGTCTGCCAGCTTTGCGCACAAGCCTGCTTCTTTGCGGCTTCGTTCTTCGCCTCTTCTAAGCTACCGCGATCTCTGGATGCCGGAGGCGGAGAAGCGGCTACTTCGCGCACAGAAGATTGGAAGGGCAGCGGTGCCTTCCGGAACGCCGCTTCTGCCGAAAGACGCCGGCAACCGGCGCTTCCCTTCGGCCAGCTCCGGAGTGCCGTGTTCTGCCTCTCTAGTTGTCTACATCTTAGCGAAAAGCTTTTCCGCTGCATTTCGCAAGGAGAAAGCCCACCAGCACTGCTCACCTACCCCGATCTTGCCAAGAAATGGGATTTGCTGCTCATGTCAAGGACACTGCACTTTCCTGGGCAAGCTGCAAACTGCTGGCAGATGGCCGTGCTCTCTGCCCTCTCCTGCCCAGCTCTTGCTTGTAGCAGGTAAATTCCAGGCTGGCGAAGGCAAGAAACCTCGAGAGCTTTCACGCAGCTTTAGGAGAGCTGAGCTGCTGAAAAGCAGCAAAGCTGAAGAGCCTGGCTCAGCTTCAATACGGTGCAGTTGCCTGAATGGGAAAAACGCAGCAGCAGAGCAGCGGGCTTCTGTGCACACTGAAGGCAATAGCAAGCATGCAGCAGCTGCTCCTTGCCAAGCAGAGTCAGCTGCCTATGTTCTTGTTTCTTGACAAACTCACCGCTGCCCTTCTTTTCAGCAGCTGCCATCGTGTTCTGTGCATCTGGGAGCCTCAGGGGACGAGCAGGATTTTCCCAGGAGGGATGCGTCAGGACTACGTAAAAACCCAGGCAAGTTGTCCTGGAACGCCTTCCATCCGCATGCCAAGAGTGAATTCAGCAGGCAGGAGAGTGGCAGCCAGCATCCTCCAGCAGTCTGCCAGCTTTGCGCACAAGCCTGCTTCTTTGCGGCTTCGTTCTTCGCCTCTTGCAAGCTACCGCGATCTCTGGATGCCGGAGGCGGAGAAGCGGCTACTTCGCGCACAGAAGACTGGAAGGGCAGCGGTGCCTTCCGGAGCGCCGCTTCTGCCGAAAGACGCCGGGAAGCGGCGCTTCCCTTCGGCCAGCTCCGGAGTGCCGTCTTCTGCCTCTCTAGTTGTCTACATCTTAGCGAAAAGCTTTTCCGCTGCATTTCGCAAGGAGAAAGCCCACCACCACTGCTCACGTACCCCGATCTTGCCAAGAAATGGGATTTGCTGCTCATGTCAAGGACACTGCACTTTCCTGGGCAAGCTGCAAACTGCTGGCAGATGGCCCTGCTCTCTGCCCGCTCCTGCCCAGCTCTTGGTAGTAGCGGGCACATTCCAGGCTGGCGAAGGCAAGAAACCTCGAGAGCTTTCACGCAGCTTTAGGAGAGCTGAGCTGCTGAAAAGCAGCAAAGCTGAACAGCCTGGCTCAGCTTCAATACGGTGCAGTTGCCTGAATGGGAAAAACGCAGCAGCAGAGCAGCGGGCTTCTGTGCGCACTGAAGGCAATTGCAAGCATGCAGCAGCTGCTCCTTGCCAAGCACAGTCAGCTGGCTATGTTCTTGTTTCTTGACAAACTCACCGCTGCCCTTCTTTTCAGCAGCTGCCATCGTGTTCTGTGCATCTGGGAGCCTCAGGGGACGAGCAGGATTTTCCCAGGAGGGATGCGTCAGGACTACGTAAAAACCCAGGCAAGTTGTCCTGGAACGCCTTCCATCCGCATGCCAAGAGTCAATTCAGCAGGCAGGAGAGTGGCAGCCAGCGTCCTCCAGCAGTCTGCCAGCTTTGCGCACAAGCCTGCTTCTTTGCGGCTTCGTTCTTCGCCTCTTGCAAGCTACCGCGATCTCTGGATGCCGGAGGCGGAGAAGCGGCTACTTCGCGCACAGAAGATTGGAAGGGCAGCGGTGCCTTCCGGAGCGCCGCTTCTGCCGAAAGACGCCGGCAACCGGCGCTTCCCTTCGGCCAGCTCCGGAGTGCCGTGTTCTGCCTCTCTAGTTGTCTACATCTTAGCGAAAAGCTTTTCCGCTGCATTTCGCAAGGAGAAAGCCCACCAGCACTGCTCACCTACCCCGATCTTGCCAAGAAATGGGATTTGCTGCTCATGTCAAGGACACTGCACTTTCCTGGGCAAGCTGCAAACTGCTGGCAGATGGCCGTGCTCTCTGCCCTCTCCTGCCCAGCTCTTGCTTGTAGCAGGTAAATTCCAGGCTGGCGAAGGCAAGAAACCTCGAGAGCTTTCACGCAGCTTTAGGAGAGCTGAGCTGCTGAAAAGCAGCAAAGCTGAACAGCCTGCCTCAGCTTCAATACGGTGCAGTTGCCTGAATGGGAAAAACGCAGCAGCAGAGCAGCGGGCTTCTGTGCGCACTGAAGGCAATTGCAAGCATGCAGCAGCTGCTCCTTGCCAAGCAGAGTCAGCTGCCTATGTTCTTGTTTCTTGACAAACTCACCGCTGCCCTTCTTTTCAGCAGCTGCCATCGTTTTCTGTTCATCTGGGAGCCTCAGGGGACGAGCAGGATTTTCCCAGGAGGGATGCGTCAGGACTACGTAAAAACCCAGGCAAGTTGTCCTGGAACGCCTTCCATCCGCATGCCAAGAGTGAATTCAGCAGGCAGGAGAGTGGCAGCCAGCATCCTCCAGCAGTCTGCCAGCTTTGCGCACAAGCCTGCTTCTTTGCGGCTTCGTTCTTCGCCTCTTGCAAGCTACCGCGATCTCTGGATGCCGGAGGCGGAGAAGCGGCTACTTCGCGCACAGAAGACTGGAAGGGCAGCGGTGCCTTCCGGAGCGCCGCTTCTGCCGAAAGACGCCGGGAAGCGGCGCTTCCCTTCGGCCAGCTCCGGAGTGCCGTCTTCTGCCTCTCTAGTTGTCTACATCTTAGCGAAAAGCTTTTCCGCTGCATTTCGCAAGGAGAAAACCCACCAGCACTGCTCACGTACCCCGATCTTGCCAAGAAATGGGATTTGCTGCTCATGTCAAGGACACTGCACTTTCCTGGGCAAGCTGCAAACTGCTGGCAGATGGCCGTGCTCTCTGTCCGCTCCTGCCCAGCTCTTGCTTGTAGCGGGTAAATTCCAGGCTGGCGAAGGCAAGAAACCTCGAGAGCTTTCACGCAGCTTTAGGAGAGCTGAGCTGCTGAAAAGCAGCAAAGCTGAACAGCCTGGCTCAGCTTCAATACGGTGCAGTTGCCTGAATGGGAAAAACGCAGCAGAAGAGCAGCGGGCTTCTGTGCGCACTGAAGGCAATTGCAAGCATGCAGCAGCTGCTCCTTGCCAAGCACAGTCAGCTGCCTATGTTCTTGTTTCTTGACAAACTCACCGCTGCCCTTCTTTTCAGCAGCTGCTATCGTGTTCTGTGCACCTGGGAGCCTCAGGGGACGAGCAGGATTTTCCCAGGAGGGATGCGTCAGGACTACGTAAAAACCCAGGCAAGTTGTCCTGGAACGCCTTCCATCCGCGTGCCAAGAATGAATTCAGCAGGCAGGAGAGTGGCAGCCAGCGTCCTCCAGCAGTCTGCCAGCTTTGCGCACAAGCCTGCTTCTTTGCGGCTTCGTTCTTCGCCTCTTGCAAGCTACCGCGATCTCTGGATGCCGGAGGCGGAGAAGCGGCTACTTCGCGCACAGAAGACTGGAAGGGCAGCGGTGCCTTCCGGAGCGCCGCTTCTGCCGAAAGACGCCGGGAAGGGGCGCTTCCCTTCGGCCAGCTCCGGAGTGCCGTCTTCTGCCTCTCTAGTTGTCTACATCTTAGCGAAAAGCTTTTCCGCTGCATTTCGCAAGGAGAAAGCCCACCAGCACTGCTCACGTACCCCGATCTTGCCAAGAAATGGGATTTGCTGCTCATGTCAAGGACACTGCACTTTCCTGGGCAAGCTGCAAACTGCTGGCAGATGGCCGTGCTCTCTGCCCTCTCCTGCCCAGCTCTTGCTTGTAGCGGGTAAATTCCAGGCTGGCGAAGGCAAGAAACCTCGAGAGCTTTCACGCAGCTTTAGGAGAGCTGAGCTGCTGAAAAGCAGCAAAGCTGAACAGCCTGGCTCAGCTTCAATACGGTGCAGTTGCCTGAATGGGAAAAACGCAGCAGCAGAGCAGCGGGCTTCTGTGCGCACTGAAGGCAATTGCAAGCATGCAGCAGCTGCTCCTTGCCAAGCACAGTCAGCTGCCTATGTTCTTGTTTCTTGACAAACTCACCGCTGCCCTTCTTTTCAGCAGCTGCCATCGTGTTCTGTGCATCTGGGAGCCTCAGGGGACGAGCAGGATTTTCCCAGGAGGGATGCGTCAGGACTACGTAAAAACCCAGGCAAGTTGTCCTGGAACGCCTTCCATCCACATGCCAAGAGTGAATTCAGCAGGCAGGAGAGTGGCAGCCAGCGTCCTCCAGCAGTCTGCCAGCTTCGCGCACAAGCCTGCTTCTTTGCGGCTTCGTTCTTCGCCTCTTGCAAGCTACCGCGATCTCTGGATGCCGGAGGCGGAGAAGCGGCTACTTCGCGCACAGAAGACTGGAAGGGCAGCGGTGCCTTCCGGAGCGCCGCTTCTGCCGAAAGACGCCGGGAAGCGGCGCTTCCCTTCGGCCAGCTCCGGAGTGCCGTGTTCTGCCTCTCTAGTTGTCTATATCTTAGCGAAAAGCTTTTCCGCTGCATTTCGCAAGGAGAAAGCCCACCAGCACTGCTCACCTACCCCGATCTTGCCAAGAATTGGGATTTGCTGCTCATGTCAAGGACACTGCACTTTCCTGGGCAAGCTGCAAAGTGCTGGCTGATGGCCGTGCTCTCTGCCCGCTCCTGCCCAGCTCTTGGTAGTAGCGGGCACATTCCAGCCTGGCGAAGGCAAGAAACCTCGAGAGCTTTCACGCAGCTTTAGGAGAGCTGAGCTGCTGAAAAGCAGCAAAGCTGAACAGCCTGGCTCAGCTTCAATACGCTGCAGTTGCCTGAATGGGAAAAACAAAGCAGCAGAGCAGCGGGCTTCTGTGCGCGCTGAAGGCAATTGCAAGCATGCAGCAGCTGCTCCTTGCCAAGCACAGTCAGCTGGCTATGTTCTTGTTTCTTGACAAACTCACCGCTGCCCTTCTTTTCAGCAGCTGCCATCGTGTTCTGTGCATCTGGGAGCCTCAGGGGACGAGCAGGATTTTCCCAGGAGGGATGCGTCAGGACTACGTAAAAACCCAGGCAAGTTGTCCTGGAACGCCTTCCATCCGCATGCCAAGAGTGAATTCAGCAGGCAGGAGAGTGGCAGCCAGCGTCCTCCAGCAGTCTGCCAGCTTCGCGCACAAGCCTGCTTCTTTGCGGCTTCGTTCTTCGCCTCTTCTAAGCTACCGCGATCTCTGGATGCCGGAGGCGGAGAAGCGGCTACTTCGCGCACAGAAGACTGGAACGGCAGCGGTGCCTTCCGGAGCGCCGCTTCTGCCGAAAGACACCGGGAAGCGGCGCTTCCCTTCGGCCAGCTCCGGAGCGCCGTGTTCTGCCTCTCTAGTTGTCTCCATCTTAGCGAAAAGCTTTTCCGCTGCATTTCGCAAGGAGAAAGCCCACCAGCACTGCTCACCTACCCCGATCTTGCCAAGAAATGGGATTTGCTGCTCATGTCAAGGACACTGCACTTTCCTGGGCAAGCTGCAAACTGCTGGCAGATGGCCGTGCTCTCTGCCCGCTCCTGCCCAGCTCTTGGTAGTAGCGGGCACATTCCAGCCTGGCGAAGGCAAGAAACCTCGAGAGCTTTCAAGCAGCTTTAGGAGAGCTGAGATGCTGAAAAGCAGCAAAGCTGAACAGCCTGCCTCAGCTTCAATACGGTGCAATTGCCTGAATGGGAAAAACGAAAGAGCAGAGCAGCGGGCTTCTGTGCGCACTGAAGGCAATTGCAAGCATGCAGCAGCTGCTCCTTGCCAAGCACAGTCAGCTGGCTATGTTCTTGTTTCTTGACAAACTCACCGCTGCCCTTCTTTTCAGCAGCTGCCATCGTGTTCTCTGCATCTGGGAGCCTCAGGGGACGAGCAGGATTTTCCCAGGAGGGATGCGTCAGGACTACGTAAAAACCCAGGCAAGTTGTCCTGGAACGCCTTCCATCCGCATGCCAAGAGTGAATTCAGCAGGCAGGAGAGTGGCAGCCAGCGTCCTCCAGCAGTCTGCCAGCTTCGCGCACAAGCCTGCTTCTTTGCGGCTTCGTTCTTCGCCTCTTGCAAGCTACCGCGATCTCTGGATGCCGGAGGCGGAGAAGCGGCTACTTCGCGCACAGAAGACTGGAAGGGCAGCGGTGCCTTCCGGAGCGCCGCGTCTGCCGAAAGACGCCGGGAAGCGGCGCTTCCCTTCGGCCAGCTCCGGAGTGCCGTGTTCTGCCTCTCTAGTCGTCTACATCTTAGCGAAAAGCTTTTCCGCTGCATTTCGCAAGGAGAAAGCCCACCAGCACTGCTCACCTACCCCGATCTTGCCAAGAAATGGGATTTGCTGCTCATGTCAAGGACACTGCACTTTCCTGGGCAAGCTGCAAAGTGCTGGCAGATGGCCGTGCTCTCTGCCCGCTCCTGCCCAGCTCTTGGTAGTAGCGGGCACATTCCAGGCTGGCGAAGGCAAGAAACCTCGAGAGCTTTCACGCAGCTTTAGGAGAGCTGAGATGCGGCAAAGCAGCAAAGCTGAACAGCCTGGCTCAGCTTCAATACGGTGCAGTTGCCTGAATGGGAAAAACGCAGCAGCAGAGCAGCGGGCTTCTGTGCGCACTGAAGGCAATTGCAAGCATGCAGCAGCTGCTCCTTGCCAAGCAGAGTCAGCTGCCTATGTTCTTGTTTCTTGACAAACTCACCGCTGCCCTTCTTTGCAGCAGCTGCCATCGTGTTCTGTGCATCTGGGAGCCTCAGGGGACGAGCAGGATTTTCCCAGGAGGCATGCGTCAAGACTACTTAAAAACCCAGGCAAGTTGTCCTGGAACGCCTTCCATCCGCATGCCAAGAGTGAATTCAGCAGGCAGGAGAGTGGCAGCCAGCGTCCTCCAGCAGTCTGCCAGCTTCGCGCTCAAGCCTGCTTCTTTGCGGCTTCGTTCTTCGCCTCTTGCAAGCTACCGCGATCTCTGGATGCCGGAGGCGGAGAAGCGGCTACTTCACGCACAGAAGACTGGAACAGCAGCGGTGCCTTCCGGAGCGTCGCTTCTGCCGAAAGACGCCGGGAAGTGGCGCTTCCCTTCGGCCAGCTCCGGAGTGCCGTGTTCTGCCTCTCTAGTTGTCTACATCTTAGCGAAAAGCTTTTCCGCTGCATTTCGCAAGGAGAAAGCCCACCAGCACTGCTCACCTACCCCGATCTTGCCAAGAATTGGGATTTGTGGCTCATGTCAAGGACACTGCACTTTCCTGGGCAAGCTGCAAACTGCTGGCAGATGGCCGTGCTCTCTGCCCTCTCCTGCCCAGCTCTTGGTAGTAGCGGGCACATTCCAGGCTGGTGAAGGCAAGAAACCTCGAGAGCTTTCACGCAGCTTTAGGAGAGCTGAGCTGCTGAAAAGCAGCAAAGCTGAACAGCCTGCCTCAGCTTCAATACGCTGCAGTTGCCTGAATGGGAAAAACAAAGCAGCAGAGCAGCGGGCTTCTGTGCGCGCTGAAGGCAATTGCAAGCATGCAGCAGCTGCTCCTTGCCAAGCACAGTCAGCTGCCTATGTTCTTGTTTCTTGACAAACTCACCGCTGCCCTTCTTTTCAGCAGCTGCCATCGTGTTCTGTGCATCTGGGAGCCTCAGGGGACGAGCAGGATTTTCCCAGGAGGGATGCGTCAGGACTACGTAAAAACCCAGGCAAGTTGTCCTGGAACGCCTTCCATCCGCATGCCAAGAGTGAATTCAGCAGGCAGGAGAGTGGCAGCCAGAGTCCTCCAGCAGTCTGCCAGCTTCGCGCACAAGCCTGCTTCTTTGCGGCTTCGTTCTTCGCCTCTTGCAAGCTACCGCGATCTCTGGATGCCGGAGGCGGAGAAGCGGCTACTTCGCGCACAGAAGACTGGAACGGCAGCGGTGCCTTCCGGAGCGCCGCTTCTGCCGAAAGACGCCGGGAAGCGGCGCTTCCCTTCGGCCAGCTCCGGAGTGCCGTGTTCTGCCTCTCTAGTTGTCTACATCTCAGCGAAAAGCTTTTCCGCTGCATTTCGCAAGGAGAAAGCCCACCAGCACTGCTCACCTACCCCGATCTTGCCAAGAATTGGGATTTGCTGCTCATGTCAAGGACACTGCACTTTCCTGGGCAAGCTGCAAACTGCTGGCAGATGGCCGTGCTCTCTGCCCGCTCCTGTCCAGCTCTTGGTAGTAGCGGGCACATTCCAGCCTGGCGAAGGCAAGAAACCTCGAGAGCTTTCACGCAGCTTTAGGAGAGCTGAGATGCGGCAAAGCAGCAAAGCTGAACAGCCGGGCTCAGCTTCAATACGGTGCAATTGCCTGAATGGGAAAAACGAAAGAGCAGAGCAGCGGGCTTCTGTGCGCACTGAAGGCAATTGCAAGCATGCAGCAGCTGCTCCTTGCCAAGCAGAGTCAGCTGCCTATGTTCTTGTTTCTTGACAAACTCACCGCTGCCCTTCTTTTCAGCAGCTGCCATCGTGTTCTGTGCATCTGGGAGCCTCAGGGGACGAGCAGGATTTTCCCAGGAGGGATGCGTCAGGACTACGTAAAAACCCAGGCAAGTTGTCCTGGAACGCCTTCCATCCGCATGCCAAGAGTGAATTCAGCAGGCAGGAGAGTGGCAGCCAGCGTCCTCCAGCAGTCTGCCAGCTTTGCGCACAAGCCTGCTTCTTTGCGGCTTCGTTCTTCGCCTCTTCTAAGCTACCGCGATCTCTGGATGCCGGAGGCGGAGAAGTGGCTACTTCGCGCACAGAAGACTGGAAGGGCAGCGGTGCCTTCCGGAGCGCCGCTTCTGCCGAAAGACGCCGGCAACCGGCGCTTCCCTTCGGCCAGCTCCGGAGTGCCGTGTTCTGCCTCTCTAGTTGTCTATATCTTAGCGAAAAGCTTTTCCGCTGCATTTCGCAAGGAGAAAGCCCACCAGCACTGCTCACCTACCCCGATCTTGCCAAGAAATGGGATTTGCTGCTCATGTCAAGGACACTGCACTTTCCTGGGCAAGCTGCAAACTGCTGGCAGATGGCCGTGCTCTCTGCCCGCTCCTGCCCAGCTCTTGGTAGTAGCGGGCACATTCCAGCCTGGCGAAGGCAATACACCTCGAGAGCTTTCACGCAGCTTTAGGAGAGCTGAGATGCTGAAAAGCAGCAAAGCTGAACAGCCTGGCTCAGCTTCAATACGGTGCAGTTGCCTGAATGGGAAAAACGCAGCAGCAGAGCAGCGGGCTTCTGTGCGCACTGAAGGCAATTGCAAGCATGCAGCAGCTGCTCCTTGCCAAGCAGAGTCAGCTGCCTATGTTCTTGTTTCTTGACAAACTCACCGCTGCCCTTCTTTTCAGCAGCTGCCATCGTGTTCTATGCATCTGGGAGCATCAGGGGACGAGCAGGATTTTCCCAGGAGGGATGCGTCAGGACTACGTAAAAACCCAGGCAAGTTGTCCTGGAACGCCTTCCATCCGCATGCCAAGAGTGAATTCAGTAGGCAGGAGAGTGGCAGCCAGCGTCCTCCAGCAGTCTGCCAGCTTCGCGCACAAGCCTGCTTCTTTGCGGCTTCGTTCTTCGCCTCTTGCAAGCTACCGCGATCTCTGGATGCCGGAGGCGGAGAAGCGGCTACTTCGCGCACAGAAGACTGGAACGGCAGCGGTGCCTTCCGGAGCGCCGCTTCTGCCGAAAGACGCCGGGAAGCGGCGCTTCCCTTCGGCCAGCTCCGGAGTGCCGTGTTCTGCCTCTCTAGTTGTCTACATCTTAGCGAAAAGCTTTTCCGCTGCATTTCGCAAGGAGAAAGCCCACCAGCACTGCTCACGTACCCCGATCTTGCCAAGAATTGGGATTTGCTGCTCATGTCAAGGACACTGCACTTTCCTGGGCAAGCTGCAAACTGCTGGCAGATGGCCGTGCTCTCTGCCCGCTCCTGTCCAGCTCTTGGTAGTAGCGGGCACATTCCAGCCTGGCGAAGGCAAGAAACCTCGAGAGCTTTCACGCAGCTTTAGGAGAGCTGAGATGCGGCAAAGCAGCAAAGCTGAACAGCCGGGCTCAGCTTCAATACGGTGCAATTGCCTGAATGGGAAAAACGAAAGAGCAGAGCAGCGGGCTTCTGTGCGCACTGAAGGCAATTGCAAGCATGCAGCAGCTGCTCCTTGCCAAGCACAGTCAGCTGCCTATGTTCTTGTTTCTTGACAAACTCACCGCTGCCCTTCTTTTCAGCAGCTGCCATCGTGTTCTATGCATCTGGGAGCCTCAGGGGACGAGCAGGATTTTCCCAGGAGGGATGCGTCAGGACTACGTAAAAACCCAGGCAAGTTGTCCTGGAACGCCTTCCATCCGCATGCCAAGAGTGAATTCAGTAGGCAGGAGAGTGGCAGCCAGCGTCCTCCAGCAGTCTGCCAGCTTCGCGCACAAGCCTGCTTCTTTGCGGCTTCGTTCTTCGCCTCTTGCAAGCTACCGCGATCTCTGGATGCCGGAGGCGGAGAAGCGGCTACTTCGCGCACAGAAGACTGGAACGGCAGCGGTGCCTTCCGGAGCGCCGCTTCTGCCGAAAGACGCCGGGAAGCGGCGCTTCCCTTCGGCCAGCTCCGGAGTGCCGTCTTCTGCCTCTCTAGTTGTCTACATCTTAGCGAAAAGCTTTTCCGCTGCATTTCGCAAGGAGAAAGCCCACCAGCACTGCTCACGTACCCCGATCTTGCCAAGAAATGGGATTTGCTGCTCATGTCAAGGACACTGCACTTTCCTGGGCAAGCTGCAAACTGCTGGCAGATGGCCCTGCTCTCTGCCCGCTCCTGCCCAGCTCTTGGTAGTAGCGGGCACATTCCAGGCTGGCGAAGGCAATACACCTCGAGAGCTTTCACGCAGCTTTAGGAGAGCTGAGATGCTGAAAAGCAGCAAAGCTGAACAGCCTGGCTCAGCTTCAATACGGTGCAGTTGCCTGAATGGGAAAAACGCAGCAGCAGAGCAGCGGGCTTCTGTGCGCACTGAAGGCAATTGCAAGCATGCAGCAGCTGCTCCTTGCCAAGCAGAGTCAGCTGCCTATGTTCTTGTTTCTTGACAAACTCACCGCTGCCCTTCTTTTCAGCAGCTGCCATCGTGTTCTATGCATCTGGGAGCCTCAGGGGACGAGCAGGATTTTCCCAGGAGGGATGCGTCAGGACTACGTAAAAACCCAGGCAAGTTGTCCTGGAACGCCTTCCATCCGCATGCCAAGAGTGAATTCAGTAGGCAGGAGAGTGGCAGCCAGCGTCCTCCAGCAGTCTGCCAGCTTCGCGCACAAGCCTGCTTCTTTGCGGCTTCGTTCTTCGCCTCTTGCAAGCTACCGCGATCTCTGGATGCCGGAGGCGGAGAAGCGGCTACTTCGCGCACAGAAGACTGGAACGGCAGCGGTGCCTTCCGGAGCGCCGCTTCTGCCGAAAGACGCCGGGAAGCGGCGCTTCCCTTCGGCCAGCTCCGGAGTGCCGTGTTCTGCCTCTCTAGTTGTCTACATCTTAGCGAAAAGCTTTTCCGCTGCATTTCGCAAGGAGAAAGCCCACCAGCACTGCTCACCTACCCCGATCTTGCCAAGAATTGGGATTTGCTGCTCATGTCAAGGACACTGCACTTTCCTGGGCAAGCTGCAAACTGCTGGCAGATGGCCGTGCTCTCTGCCCGCTCCTGTCCAGCTCTTGGTAGTAGCGGGCACATTCCAGCCTGGCGAAGGCAAGAAACCTCGAGAGCTTTCACGCAGCTTTAGGAGAGCTGAGATGCGGCAAAGCAGCAAAGCTGAACAGCCGGGCTCAGCTTCAATACGGTGCAATTGCCTGAATGGGAAAAACGAAAGAGCAGAGCAGCGGGCTTCTGTGCGCACTGAAGGCAATTGCAAGCATGCAGCAGCTGCTCCTTGCCAAGCACAGTCAGCTGCCTATGTTCTTGTTTCTTGACAAACTCACCGCTGCCCTTCTTTTCAGCAGCTGCCATCGTGTTCTATGCATCTGGGAGCCTCAGGGGACGAGCAGGATTTTCCCAGGAGGGATGCGTCAGGACTACGTAAAAACCCAGGCAAGTTGTCCTGGAACGCCTTCCATCCGCATGCCAAGAGTGAATTCAGTAGGCAGGAGAGTGGCAGCCAGCGTCCTCCAGCAGTCTGCCAGCTTCGCGCACAAGCCTGCTTCTTTGCGGCTTCGTTCTTCGCCTCTTGCAAGCTACCGCGATCTCTGGATGCCGGAGGCGGAGAAGCGGCTACTTCGCGCACAGAAGACTGGAAGGGCAGCGGTGCCTTCCGGAGCGCCGCTTCTGCCGAAAGACGCCGGGAAGCGGCGCTTCCCTTCGGCCAGCTCCGGAGTGCCGTCTTCTGCCTCTCTAGTTGTCTACATCTTAGCGAAAAGCTTTTCCGCTGCATTTCGCAAGGAGAAAGCCCACCAGCACTGCTCACCTACCCCGATCTTGCCAAGAAATGGGATTTGCTGCTCATGTCAAGGACACTGCACTTTCCTGGGCAAGCTGCAAACTGCTGGCAGATGGCCCTGCTCTCTGCCCGCTCCTGCCCAGCTCTTGGTAGTAGCGGGCACATTCCAGCCTGGCGAAGGCAAGAAACCTCGAGAGCTTTCACGCAGCTTTAGGAGAGCTGAGATGCTGAAAAGCAGCAAAGCTGAACAGCCTGGCTCAGCTTCAATACGGTGCAATTGCCTGAATGGGAAAAACGAAAGAGCAGAGCAGCGGGCTTCTGTGCGCACTGAAGGCAATTGCAAGCATGCAGCAGCTGCTCCTTGCCAAGCACAGTCAGCTGGCTATGTTCTTGTTTCTTGACAAACTCACCGCTGCCCTTCTTTTCAGCAGCTGCCATCGTGTTCTCTGCATCTGGGAGCCTCAGGGGACGAGCAGGATTTTCCCAGGAGGGATGCGTCAGGACTACGTAAAAACCCAGGCAAGTTGTCCTGGAACGCCTTCCATCCGCATGCCAAGAGTGAATTCAGCAGGCAGGAGAGTGGCAGCCAGCGTCCTCCAGCAGTCTGCCAGCTTTGCGCACAAGCCTGCTTCTTTGCGGCTTCGTTCTTCGCCTCTTCTAAGCTACCGCGATCTCTGGATGCCGGAGGCGGAGAAGCGGCTACTTCGCGCACAGAAGACTGGAAGGGCAGCGGTGCCTTCCGGAGCGCCGCTTCTGCCGAAAGACGCCGGCAACCGGCGCTTCCCTTCGGCCAGCTCCGGAGTGCCGTCTTCTGCCTCTCTAGTTGTCTACATCTTAGCGAAAAGCTTTTCCGCTGCATTTCGCAAGGAGAAAGCCCACCAGCACTGCTCACCTACCCCGATCTTGCCAAGAAATGGGATTTGCTGCTCATGTCAAGGACACTGCACTTTCCTGGGCAAGCTGCAAACTGCTGGCAGATGGCCGTGCTCTCTGCCCGCTCCTGCCCAGCTCTTGGTAGTAGCGGGCACATTCCAGCCTGGCGAAGGCAAGAAACCTCGAGAGCTTTCACGCAGCTTTAGGAGAGCTGAGATGCGGCAAAGCAGCAAAGCTGAACAGCCTGGCTCAGCTTCAATACGGTGCAATTGCCTGAATGGGAAAAACGCAGCAGCAGAGCAGCGGGCTTCTGTGCGCACTGAAGGCAATTGCAAGCATGCAGCAGCTGCTCCTTGCCAAGCACAGTCAGCTGCCTATGTTCTTGTTTCTTGACAAACTCACCGCTGCCCTTCTTTTCAGCAGCTGCCATCGTGTTCTCTGCATCTGGGAGCCTCAGGGGACGAGCAGGATTTTCCCAGGAGGGATGCGTCAGGACTACGTAAAAACCCAGGCAAGTTGTCCTGGAACGCCTTCCATCCGCATGCCAAGAGTGAATTCAGTAGGCAGGAGAGTGGCAGCCAGCGTCCTCCAGCAGTCTGCCAGCTTCGCGCACAAGCCTGCTTCTTTGCGGCTTCGTTCTTCGCCTCTTGCAAGCTACCGCGATCTCTGGATGCCGGAGGCGGAGAAGCGGCTACTTCGCGCACAGAAGACTGGAACGGCAGCGGTGCCTTCCGGAGCGCCGCTTCTGCCGAAAGACGCCGGGAAGCGGCGCTTCCCTTCGGTCAGCTCCGGAGTGCCGTGTTCTGCCTCTCTAGTTGTCTACATCTTAGCGAAAAGCTTTTCCGCTGCATTTCGCAAGGAGAAAGCCCACCAGCACTGCTCACCTACCCCGATCTTGCCAAGAAATGGGATTTGCTGCTCATGTCAAGGACACTGCACTTTCCTGGGCAAGCTGCAAACTGCTGGCAGATGGCCCTGCTCTCTGCCCGCTCCTGCCCAGCTCTTGGTAGTAGCGGGCACATTCCAGCCTGGTGAAGGCAAGAAACCTCGAGAGCTTTCACGCAGCTTTAGGAGAGCTTAGATGCGGAAAAGCAGCAAAGCTGAACAGCCTGGCTCAGCTTCAATACGGTGCAATTGCCTGAATGGGAAAAACGAAAGAGCAGAGCAGCGGGCTTCTGTGCGCACTGAAGGCAATTGCAAGCATGCAGCAGCTGCTCCTTGCCAAGCACAGTCAGCTGGCTATGTTCTTGTTTCTTGACAAACTCACCGCTGCCCTTCTTTTCAGCAGCTGCCATCGTGTTCTCTGCATCTGGGAGCCTCAGGGGACGAGCAGGATTTTCCCAGGAGGGATGCGTCAGGACTACGTAAAAACCCAGGCAAGTTGTCCTGGAACGCCTTCCATCCGCATGCCAAGAGTGAATTCAGCAGGCAGGAGAGTGGCAGCCAGCGTCCTCCAGCAGTCTGCCAGCTTCGCGCACAAGCCTGCTTCTTTGCGGCTTCGTTCTTCGCCTCTTCTAAGCTACCGCGATCTCTGGATGCCGGAGGCGGAGAAGCGGCTACTTCGCGCACAGAAGACTGGAACGGCAGCGGTGCCTTCCGGAGCGCCGCTTCTGCCGAAAGACGCCGGCAACCGGCGCTTCCCTTCGGCCAGCTCCGGAGCGCCGTGTTCTGCCTCTCTAGTTGTCTCCATCTTAGCGAAAAGCTTTTCCGCTGCATTTCGCAAGGAGAAAGCCCACCAGCACTGCTCACCTACCCCGATCTTGCCAAGAAATGGGATTTGCTGCTCATGTCAAGGACACTGCACTTTCCTGGGCAAGCTGCAAACTGCTGGCAGATGGCCGTGCTCTCTGCCCGCTCCTGCCCAGCTCTTGGTAGTAGCGGGCACATTCCAGCCTGGCGAAGGGAATACACCTCGAGAGCTTTCAAGCAGCTTTAGGAGAGCTGAGATGCTGAAAAGCAGCAAAGCTGAACAGCCTGCCTCAGCTTCAATACGGTGCAATTGCCTGAATGGGAAAAACGAAAGAGCAGAGCAGCGGGCTTCTGTGCGCACTGAAGGCAATTGCAAGCATGCAGCAGCTGCTCCTTGCCAAGCACAGTCAGCTGGCTATGTTCTTGTTTCTTGACAAACTCACCGCTGCCCTTCTTTTCAGCAGCTGCCATCGTGTTCTGTGCATCTGGGAGCCTCAGGGGACGAGCAGGATTTTCCCAGGAGGGATGCGTCAGGACTACGTAAAAACCCAGGCAAGTTGTCCTGGAACGCCTTCCATCCGCATGCCAAGAGTGAATTCAGCAGGCAGGAGAGTGGCAGCCAGCGTCCTCCAGCAGTCTGCCAGCTTTGCGCACAAGCCTGCTTCTTTGCGGCTTCGTTCTTCGCCTCTTCTAAGCTACCGCGATCTCTGGATGCCGGAGGCGGAGAAGCGGCTACTTCGCGCACAGAAGACTGGAACGGCAGCGGTGCCTTCCGGAGCGCCGCTTCTGCCGAAAGACGCCGGGAAGCGGCGCTTCCCTTCGGCCAGCTCCGGAGTGCCGTGTTCTGCCTCTCTAGTTGTCTACATCTTAGCGAAAAGCTTTTCCGCTGCATTTCGCAAGGAGAAAGCCCACCAGCACTGCTCACCTACCCCGATCTTGCCAAGAAATGGGATTTGCTGCTCATGTCAAGGACACTGCACTTTCCTGGGCAAGCTGCAAACTGCTGGCAGATGGCCGTGCTCTCTGCCCGCTCCTGCCCAGCTCTTGGTAGTAGCGGGCACATTCCAGCCTGGCGAAGGCAAGAAACCTCGAGAGCTTTCACGCAGCTTTAGGAGAGCTGAGATGCGGCAAAGCAGCAAAGCTGAACAGCCTGGCTCAGCTTCAATACGGTGCAATTGCCTGAATGGGAAAAACGCAGCAGCAGAGCAGCGGGCTTCTGTGCGCACTGAAGGCAATTGCAAGCATGCAGCAGCTGCTCCTTGCCAAGCACAGTCAGCTGCCTATGTTCTTGTTTCTTGACAAACTCACCGCTGCCCTTCTTTTCAGCAGCTGCCATCGTGTTCTGTGCATCTGGGAGCCTCAGGGGACGAGCAGGATTTTCCCAGGAGGGATGCGTCAGGACTACGTAAAAACCCAGGCAAGTTGTCCTGGAACGCCTTCCATCCGCATGCCAAGAGTGAATTCAGCAGGCAGGAGAGTGGCAGCCAGCGTCCTCCAGCAGTCTGCCAGCTTCGCGCACAAGCCTGCTTCTTTGCGGCTTCGTTCTTCGCCTCTTCTAAGCTACCGCGATCTCTGGATGCCGGAGGTGGAGAAGCGGCTACTTCGCGCACAGAAGACTGGAAGGGCAGCGGTGCCTTCCGGAGCGCCGCTTCTGCCGAAAGACGCCGGCAACCGGCGCTTCCCTTCGGCCAGCTCCGGAGTGCCGTGTTCTGCCTCTCTAGTCGTCTACATCTTAGTGAAAAACTTTTCCGCTGCATTTCGCAAGGAGAAAGCCTACCAGCACTGCTCACCTGCGGTGTGGGTTTTTGCTCTCCCCGGCTGCACGCGGCTCTTGGGAGCCCGGCTGTGGCTTAGCTTCCACGTGCTGCCGGGGTTTGCTGCCGCGGGTTGCCGGACACGGCTCCGTGTCTCGGGTGCGTGGGCTGGTCAGCTGCTGTTACCGTGCGCTAGGGACCCGGCAAAGAGGAAGGAATTTGTCCATTTACTCCATGCTTGGCAGGAACGGTTTTTTGGTCACGTGGCGCGGTTCGATGGAAAGACGCGACCGCTCCCGGCACTCGCATGGGAGAAAATGGCGTCTGACTGCCGGCGGGATAGGGCTTTATGGAGGGGCGGGGTGAGAGGATCCACGGCCTGCCGCCCAATAGGGGCGGCTGCCGTGGCAGTGACGCCAGCAACCGCGACCAACCAGAGAACCCCACAGGGGCGGGCGCCGAGCCAGAGCGGGCTGAGCGGGATCGTGTGGCCAGCACGGGGTTTCCCGGGGCCGGACGGCAGGGTGGTTACAGGAACGGCACAGGGGTAAGGTCCGGCAGCAGGCAACATGGGGTCAGAAACCGCGGGGGGGGAACAACGCGGGGGAAACGCGGGATTACAGAACTTGACTTATTTTAACATAAATTAAAAACCCTAATCTAAACCCAAACTCCGGGATGCAACATCTCCCCGCTTAATAAAATATAAAAAGAAAGCAGTGGTGTTGATTCAGTCTCTCACGCGGTGGCCTCTTCTCACAGCTTCTGCTGCTGCAACTGCGGTGACTGCTATGGAGGTGGAGAGGGCCTGGAGATGGTGCTGGGGCTGGTTCTTCTCAGGGTGTTTAGGGATAGGGAAACTGGGACAACTTTATTACAAACACAGGAATTGGAGGTATAACTGGGCTGAGGTAGCTGTAAGGGAAGCATTGGTTAGAGAGAGGTAGAATGTTTTCCTTCTTTGCGGCGTCTGCGATTGGATGCAACCCCTAGGTTGGTGGGATCACAGGTTGCATCCACTGGCACTGTATCACTCTGACTCACTGACTGCTCTGCTGTGTAGGGTTTAACATGCCTCCTGGGGATCCACCTGACTCCTGAAGGCGTAGACACGCAGGCGTATCCCCGTCCCCAAGTCAAAAGTGGAAATGGACCCTGGATTTCTTTAGAGTCCGGATCCCTCACTAACACTGGAGGCTGCTCCTCTGGCTGGAGCTCCTGATGTTGTTTGAAATGTCTCAGGGCTGGCGGTTCTGGTCTGTCAAAGGAACAGTTTAGGAAATTGATGGTAAACAATGCTTTACAGAGCCTCTCGTGCGGTGACAGCACTCGCACATCCTTTCGCTGTTTTTGAGGACTTGCTTTAGAGTCTGGTGGGTTCTCTCTATTATGGCCTGGCCGGTGGGGGAGTGGGGAATCCCGGTCTTATGCTGAACCCCCCAATCTTGCAGGAAGTTTCGGAACACTTTGGAAGTATAGGCTGGACCATTGTCTGTTTTAATCGTGGTTGGGACCCCTAAGGTGGCAAAGGCCTGGACAAGATGTTTCCTGACGTCTGTGGCCCTTTCCCCTATGTGTGCTGAAGCAAAAACTGCCCCTGAGAAGGTGTCCACAGTTACATGGACATTCTTGAGCTTACCGAACTCAGGGACTTTGGTGACATCCATTTGCCACACCTCACAACTGCGGAGACCTCTGGGATTCACACCTGCTCCCAGTGTTGGTAAAGCTGCCTCCTGACAGTTGGGGCATGAGGCCACAATTTCCCTGGCTTGGTCACGCCGCAGATTAAACTGGCGTACCAGCCCCGGGGCATTCTGATGGAACTGCTGGTGGCTCAGCTTGGCCTGCTCGACTATGCTCAGCTGGCCTCCTAGGAGTACTGGGGCTGCCAAGGCGTCTGCTCTGCGGTTTCCCTCGGCAATAAAGCCTGGGAGATCCGTGTGTGATCTCACATGTACCACATAAAAGGGATGCTCACGGTTAGAAACCAGGTGTACTAATTTTGAGAGCAACCCAAAGATGATCTGATTTGGCACCTCTTTTACAACTGCATGTTCAGCTCTAGACACTGCTCCAGCTACGTATGCCGAATCTGTTACCAAATTAAACGGTTGTTCAAACCTCTCAAAAGCTCTCACTACAGCATCCAACTCAGCCACCTGTGGGGAACCTTCTACTACCTTAATATCTGATTCTCACACCTGAGTCTCTGGGTCCCTCCAAGTCACCACTGACTTGTGGGACTTCCCTGACCCGTCCGTGAATACTGTTAGTGTTCAGAGGGGTTTTTTGCTCTGTAATTCTTTGGGTAACAATTTGAATTCAGTATTGAACAAATAATGGCCAGGATGTCCGATCTTAATTTGGCCTGAGAAGCTGTCTAGAGCGAACTGCAAGTTCTCATTCTGCCTTAGCAGGTGTTCAAAAGCCTCTTTGGTCATCTTCCCCGTGGATGTTTTGATGGGGAGATGGATACATGTAAAGTCACAGCCAGCTAGTACTTGCAGATGAGCCCTGGCCCATATTATGAGCTGCGCCATCAGCTCCTGTGGCCTGGTGATACTCTTGGACTGCCTGTGGCCAAGGAACACCCACTCTATTATTAAGAGGGGGTCCCGTTGACCCTTGTCCCACTGAAATATCACACCATACAAATGGGGCAACTCACCTAAGACGATGAATCGGAAAGGCAGCCCTGGTTGGCAGCGGTGGGCCTGCCTGCTCGTGATGGCTTTCTGGACCTTCTCGAGCGCTGCTCTGGCCTCTCGGGTCAGGACTCTCGGGGAACCTAAACCCTCATCCCCCTCCCTTTCTGCTAACAAATCAAAGAGGGGGGATAATTCCCCCGTAGTGAGTCCTAGCCATGGCCTGATCCAATTTAATGATCCGCACAGGCGCTGGAGATCATTCAGCGTCTTGGGGTTATTATTTATCTGTATCTGTTGGGGTCTGATTGTCCGGTTGTTAATTTCCAAGCCCAGATACTTCCAGGGTGGCAGCAACTGTACCTTTTCTTTCTGTAACTCAAATCCGGCCATCGACAAGGCCCTAACAGTGTCCTCCAGTGCTACTTGCAGGATCTCGCTGTCAGGGGCACAAATCAGCACATCATCCATGTAATGATAGAAAATACAGGATGTCCACTTGGCACGCATTGGGGATAGAACCCTAGCGACATACCACTGGCATATAGTAGGGGAACATTTAAAACCCTGTGGTAGTACCGTCCAGTGGTAGCGCTTCATTGGGGCTTCTCTGTTGATGGAAGGCACAGAGAATGCGAAATGGGGAGCATCATCCGGATGGAGTGGGATTTGGAAGAAACAATCTTTAATGTCAATTACAACCAAATTGTAATTCTGGGGTAGCATAGATGGAGATGGCATACCCGGTTGGAGGAAACCCATATCTTGCACTGCCTCATTAATTTTTCTCAAATCGTGGAGGAGTCGCCACTTGTCTCTCCCCGGTTTTTTTATTACAAACACAGGAGAGTTCCAGGGGCTGTTTGTTTCTACAAGGTGTCCTTTTTCTAACTCTTCGTTAACTAATTTGGTGAGCGCCTGCAGCTTTTGCTTACTCAGCGGCCACTGCTCCACCCAGATAGGCTTATCTGTAAGCCATGTTACTTTCTGTGTGGGGCGCTCTTCAGTGGCCGCACCAAAAAATGCTGGGGGACCGGAAATTCCAATTTGGCTCCCCACTGCGACATGGCATCCCTCCCCCATAATGTAAATTTGCAGTCGATCACGAACGGACGCACTGAGGCCAGTAGCCCATTCGGACCCTGAATTTGGACAATGTTTTTGGATTGTCTTGCCGGCTATGGCCCGCCTAGTCCTAAGACTGGTGTGGCCACGCTTTGCACCTCCCAGTGTGATGGCCACTTGTGTGGTGGAATGACTGTCACGTCTGCCCCTGTGTCCAACATCCCCTGTAGGTGTACAGATCGCCCCTCGCATTTGAGTTTGCACCATACCAGGGGCTTTTCCTCTCCCAACTTCCCAGCATAAAACACAGAGAGCTCCAGGTCATTGCACAGAGCACAAGGAATGGGAATTGCTTGTGCAATTACCTGGCCCTTAGGCAGGAAGAGGGGGGGGTGGACACAGCGTGCTGCGAGATAGAAGAGCCTCGGATTGAGGGTGGAGATTACCGGAGGGACTTCTATCTCCATTGGAGTGCTCTTTGTGTCCCCTACAACGAGGTACCTGCAATTTAAGAGATCTTCCTTTTTCCTGGTCTCACAGCGGCAGATGTGCGATAGAAGCTCTGCATCTGCTATGAAAAACTGCCAGTCCTGGGAACGGAAATGAACAGAGTTAGTGAGTCGGAGTCGATAAGGCTCCCGGTTGTCACAAGTTGAGAGGCAGCCGCTTACTGATGGTACTAGATGGTGCATTGCGGCTCCTCTTGCAGCACCGCGACTTGCCTCATTTTTGTCTGAACGCGCGGCAAGTGCGCGTTCACGGGTCAGTTTTTTTGGACCGCGGGGTTCCCATTCCCCCTCCCCCCTCCCGCAACTCCGGGTAGCGTAGTCCCTAGAAGTGGGCATTGAGCCTGGAAGTGTCCCTCCTGATGGCAATGGTAACACCGGCGTGTGGATGGAAGTCGCTTCAGTGCTGGGTTCCTCGAAGGAGCAGCGGCCGAGGCAACTTGCTTGTCCTTTTTCTTTGGAGCCTCCTCCTCTTCCATCAGGTGCGCCTTCAGTGTGCATTCCTCGATGATCTGGCTGAGGGTTGGCGGTGGTGAGGCCGGCATTGACATGATGACTCTTTTGCACATGGCGTTGGCATTCATGTGCACCACTTCTAGGATCATTCCTTCCCGGCGTTCAGGTACTTCTATGCGTCTCTCCACGGCTGCCCGGACCCGATCTACAAAATCTAACATAGGCTCCCCCACGGCTTGCTTGACTGCCGTGTAGGGTATCCCCGGATCCCTGGCGGGCATGCCCAGGAACGCACGCTCTGCTGCATTCCTGGACATGTCCAACACTGCTGTGGGAATTCCCCGAGCTTGCAGTTGCCCCTCACTCCATTCTCCCTCGCCTACAAGATGGTCTAGGGTGATTTGCTCTTCCGCGAAATCCAGGCCATAAGGCCCCTCGTGGATTTCGGGAAGCAGGTCTGCTGCTAGCCTTTTCCACCTCCTCTCCCACAGGTCATATTCAGAAGGGAGAAGCAGGCAGTTGAATAAACGCTTAAGGTCAGCCGGCACTACAGTTTTAGATGTTAAAGTGGCTTTTAGAATCCCTTTAAAAAAAGGACTCTTTCTGCCAAATTTTTGCAATGTCTTGCAGACCTCTTTGAGGGAATCGTAGGAGAGGGGTGTCCACGCAGGGTTTTCCCCTCCCCTTGTGTAGGGGACTGGAGTGTGGATCGACTGCTCGACTTCATGGACCGGGCTCCGTTGCATCCCCCCTCCTCCCCCCACCCCAGGTCTCCGAGGAGCGGGAGGAGAGGACGGACAGGGCGGGGAGAATCCTCCTCTTCGGAAGGTGGGAAGGAGGCTACTGAGCCCTCCCAGCTGGGAGAGGGCGGGGCTGCTGACGCGGCAGGTAGAACATGCAAGGAGGGAACGCCTACGCGTACCCAAGGAGGGACAGGGGGAGGGATGGTAACCCGATGCCTTGAGTGGGCAGTTCCCGCGCCCACCGGGAAGCAGGAGGGGGTGGGGTCGTAGGGAACAAAGGGAAGAAAGGGATTGTGGGAAGGGGAAGCCTTGCCATGTGGCCGCCCTCCATCTTGGGAAGACAAAGAGATCGACCACGTGGCCTCGGCCTCCTCAGGGGGACAAAGAAAGGGGTTTAAAGAAACAGAACTGCTCGGGGTAGCGCCGAAACTGGGATTTTCAACTGGGAACAAGGGATTGGAAAAGGGGTTTAGGGTCGTGGCCTCAGCGAATCGACCGATCTCGCTAAGGCGGGGACGCCGGGGTGGCATGGGGGAGCCAGGCGCACGGTCCACATTTGTGGAGCTGCCCTGCGTCTCAGACTGACGGGGTGCCCCCCCTCGCCCACCCAGGTTAGGGGAAGAAGGGGTAGGAGAAGGGGATGGGGAAACAGATTCAGAGGGAGTAACAGATTTTCCGGATGGTTCTTTCCTTTCCCCAGCCGAGTTTCGCGCGGGGTCTGATTTTACTACATCTGTGATCAACAAATGGAATTTAGGGAAGCAGTCATCTATAGAGGGATCCCTACCGATCCCCTCTGCTAGCCTTTTTCCCACTTGCTCCCAAAATTCTGTTTTGCGCGCGTCCTCGGTAGACAGACGGGGGAAAGCAAAGAACAACCACCGGACAAATTTCTTAACTAAATTTTTTGGGTAGGGGCCCTTTACCAAAAGGATTTCTTTAACTTGGGAATAAAATTCCTTTTGTTGGGCAGATAGCACGGTCCCCATGCTTCTTCCACCCAAACCACCTCACCCCTGGGGCAGTAAAAAAGAGAAAAAAAAGCAAAAAAAATGCAGGCGACTCCAGCGGCTGCCGTTCGTGCTGCGCGCTGCACGTCCCAACCTCGGGAAAACGGCCAGCCCTCCCCGTATTAGCTGGACACGTTTCCACTACTAATACTTACCAGACTGAAGTCTCTGCAAAGAAAAGCTGCTACCAGGGTCCGGGAGTCCCGGGAAGTGTTCTTTCTTCTGCCTTCCTGGCTGCGAAAGTTTGCACTTCCTTTCCCACGCAGGACACACTGTCTGGTCCCTCGTGCGCGACGGAGACTTCACTGACGTGCTTTGGAGAGCCCCTGCTCTCGGTTTCCGTCCGGCACGGAGCTGTGGTCTGGCGCGGATCGCTGCCCGCTCTGGCTTGGCGGCGGCGCTCCCCCCTTGGCGGCAGCACGGCCCCTGGCCGGCGGTGGCGGCTCCCGGCGCTGTTCCTGAAGCTCCGTGGTGAACCTCCGTCCACGCGATCAGCTGAGCGCTGGCCTCGGCCCCACATTGGGCGCCAATTGCGGTGTGGGTTTTTGCTCTCCCCGGCTGCACGCGGCTCTTGGGAGCCCGGCTGTGGCGTAGCTTCCACGTGCTGCCGGGGTTTGCTGCCGCGGGTTCCCGGACACGGCTCCGTGTCTCGGGTGCGTGGGCTGGCCAGCCGCTGTTACCGTGCGCTAGGGACCCGGCAAAGAGGAAGGAATTTGTCCATTTACTCCGTGCTTGGCAGGAACGGTTTATTGGTCACGTGGCGCGGTTCGATGGAAAGACGCGACCGCTCCCGGCACTCGCATGGGAGAAAATGGCGTCTGACTGCCGGCGGGATAGGGCTTTATGGAGGGGCGGGGCGAGAGGATCCATGGCCTGCCGCCCAATAGGGGCGGCTGCCGTGGCAGTGACGCCAGCAACCGCGACCAACCAGAGAACCCCGCAGGGGCGGGCGCCTAGCCAGAGCGGGCTGAGCGGGATCGTGTGGCCAGCACGGGGTTTCCCGGGGCCGGACGGCAGGGTGGTTACAGGAGCGGCACAGGGGTAAGGTCCGGCAGCAGGCAACATGGGGTCAGAAACCGCGGGGGGGGAACAACGCGGGGGAAACGCGGGATTACAGAACTTGACTTATTTTAACATAAATTAAAAACCCTAATCTAAACCCAGACTCCGGGATGCAACAATCACCTTCCCCGATCTTGCCAAGAAATTGGATTTGCTGCTCATGTCAAGGACACTGCACTTTCCTGGGCGACCTGCAAACTGCTGGCAGATGGCCGTGCTCTCTGCCCTCTCCTGCCCAGCTCTTGGTAGTAGCGGGCACATTCCAGCCTGCGAAGGCAATAAACCTCGAGAGCTTTCACGCAGCTTTAGGAGAGCTGAGATGCTGAAAAGCAGCAAAGCTGAACAGCCTGGCTCAGCTTCAATACGGTGCAATTGCCGGAATGGGAAAAACAAAGCAGCAGAGCAGCGGGCTTCTGTGCGCACTGAAGGCAATTGCAAGCATGCAGCAGCTGCTCCTTGCCAAGCACAGTCAGCTGCCTATATTCTTCTTTCTTGACAAACTCACTGCTGCCCTTCTTTTCAGCAGCTGCCATCGTGTTCTCTGTATCTGGGAGCCTCAGGGGACGAGCAGGATTTTCCCAGGAGGGATGCGTCAGGACTACGTAAAAACCCATGCATGTTGTCCTGGAACATCTTCCATCCGCATGCCAAGAATGAATTCAGCAGGAAGGAGAGTGGCAGCCAGCGTCCTCCAGCAGTCTGCCAGCTTCGCGCACAAGCCTGCTTCTTTGCGGCGTTGTTCTTCGCCTCTTGCAAGCTACCGCGATCTCTGGATGCCGGAGGCGAAGAAGCGGCTACTTCGCGCACAGAAGACTGGAACGGCAGCGGTGCCTTCCGGAGCACCGCTTCTGCCGAAAGACGCCGGGAAGCGGCACTTCCCTTCGGCCAGCTCCGGAGCGCCGTGTTCTGCCCCTCGAGTCGCCTACAGCTTAGCGAAAAGCTTTTCCACTCCATTTTGCAAGGAGAAAGTCCACCAGCACTGCTCAATTCCCCCGATCTTGCCAAGAAACTGGATTTGCTGCACATTCCAAGGACACTGCAGTTTCCTGGGCAAGCTGCAAACTGCTGGCAGATGGCCGTGCTCTCTGCCCGCTCCTGCCCAGCTCTTCGTAGTAGCAGGCACGTTCCAGCCTGGCGAAGGCAAGAAACCTCGAGAGCTGTCACGCTGCATTAGGGCAGCGGAGCTGCTGAAAAGCAGCAAAGCTGACCAGCCTGGCTCAGCTTCAATACTGTGCAATTGACTGAATGCGAGAAACGAAGCAGCAGAGCAGCGGGCTTCTGTGCGCCATGAAGGCAAGTGCAAGAATCCAGCAGCTGCTCCTTGCCAAGCACAGGCAGCTGCCTATGTTCTTCTTTCTTGACAAACTCACCGCTGCCCTCCTTTTCAGCAGCTGCCCCACCGTGTTCTCTTCATCTGTGAGCCTCAGGGCACGAGCAAGATTTTCCAAGGAGGCACGCATCAGGACTCAGTAAAAACCCAGGAAAGTTGTCCTGGAACGCCTTCCATCCGCATGCCAAGAGTGAATTCCACAGGCAGGAGAGTGGCAGCCAGCGTCCTCCAGCAGTATGCCAGCTTCGCACACAAGCCTGCTTCTTTGCGGCTTCGTTCTTCGCCTCTTCTAAGCTACCGCGATCTCTGGATGCCGGAGGCGAAGAAGCAGCTACTTGGCGCCCAGATACAGGAGCAGCAGCAGTGCCTTCCGGAGCGCCGCTTCGGCCGAAAGACGCCGGGAAGCGGCACTTCCCTTCGGCCAGCTCCGGAGCGCCGTTTTCTGCCCCTCGACTTGCCTACAGCTTAGCGATAAGCTTTTCCACTCCATTTCTCAAGGAGAAAGTCCACCAGCACTGCTCAATTCCCCCGATCTTGCCAAGAAACTGGATTTGCTGCACATTCCATGGACGCTGTACTTTCCTGGGCAAGCTGCAAACTGCTGGCAGATGGCCGTGCTCTCTGCCCGCTCCTGCCCAGCTCTTCGTAGTCGCGGGCACGTTCCAGCCTGGCAAAGGCAAAAAACCTCGAGATCTGTCACGCTGCATTAGGGCAGCTGAGCTGCTGAAAAGCAGCAAAGCTGACCAGCCTGGCTCAGTTTCAATACTGTGCAATTGCCTGAATAGGAAAATTATGATCAAATTATAAATAACACTTTGAAACGCCATACCCAGAAAAACCCAGAAGGGTTTTCCATTCATATCCTGATGAAATTGTGGCACATGTCTTTGTGGAAGGCATAGGTTGTGCAACATTTGTATTCATGGTAGAAAATTCCTTCAAGGTCCAAATATTTAATTATATTTTTTTCATACCAAATTAGGTATGTGAGAGCACAGATCTATAAGACATCCCTTAGAACCTGATCCAGGGATTAGTTAAACAAGACTCCTTCGGCTGCACAGCATCTGATGCCAGTTTAGAACAGAAACTTGGAAATCACATATATTTGGCTAAAAATTCTGGAGAAATACTGAATTCTGAACACTCATTATAATAAAAAAATCCTATAATTTTATACCATGTTTCACCTACCTGCCAGGTACTCTCATTAAAACTTGTTTAAATGCAAATCAGTTCAGCATAAAAGGGGGAATTTCTGGTGCCACAGCTGGCACAGAACAATCTGTTCAGGTGAGGAAGTCATCAGGGAGCTGACAGGATACATGTATTTTCCCACCTCTCTACTCATGTAAAGGTCAGACTGCAACATTAGCATAGAAAAATTAGGTAGGACTCAGAGTACTGAGGATGTTTGAGGGGGCTTGATATTGAGGTTGCCAGAATCCTGCTTCCAGGTTTAATGTTAGTACAGTTCAAACTACAGCTCCGTTTGCCTGAGGTCATAGAGAAGCTTGGTGTGAGTCTGTTTACAAAAGATTCTGACATATCCTCTTTTGTATTTCCAAAAATATGAGGAGATATGATACAAGATAGCATGTGAAGAAACACATTAATAACTCCCCAAAAAAGTGCCAAAAGTATTTTAAAATTATTTCAGGATAGGTGACACAAAATGGAAGCAAGTTAGAGAAGTATTTTGCAGTTTGTCCAGAATGCAGACTACCTCAGGAGTTTCCTAAGCTTAAAAGGGTTAACAGAAAGTTTAGACTCAAGTGTTATTAGCAGAACAATTTTTCACCAATTCACAGAGTACATTAACGGTGCAGTACTTCTGTAACTATTTTGTGTTCTTTCACTTATTTTTAAATAAATGCAAATAATAATTCTGATACTTAATTGTATGAGGACCGAGCATGACTCAGCCACAGAAAACTTACACCTCACTGATCCCTTTATTACCCAGATTCAGTAGCTGTGTATACAAATAGCAAGTTGTTAAGGTTTTTAATACCTCAGAGCACTGGACATTTGTCAATGCATGTGCCACACTCAGAACCTCCCAGAGCTGAGCTGTGAAAAGCCAGAGCTGAACCAAATATGGGAATTATTTTATGTCCTTTCTTCTAAAGGAGCAAAAATGGTATCAAAAAACTTATTCCCTAAAACTTTATCAAATTCCCTTCAGATTCTACTTATGCATTTCTAATTTAATTGATCTCCACAGATTTTTTTTTCTAATTAAGTATATATAAATCATACAACCTTTCTGAGTGCTAGGAGACATGAGTCTCATACAGAATGTCTGCCTGAGGAGAAATTCTAAAATACCTGTTACCATTCAGATTGGATTTTTTTACAGTTTCTGAAATAAATGTTGCCTATGTATCACTTACCAACACAAATATAATTAATTCAGAACATAATGCTTCTATAATTTCCCCTTCAAAACGTTCATGAGATATTGCATTTCCTTGAAATTATTCTATTCCATTAAAAATCATTCTACTGGAAAATAATTGATCAGATTTATGAACATTATGGCTATTATTTACATTTATCAATATTAAAGCTAGCATTTCTTGACAAAATCTAAAACTGATGCTTCAATTATTTACATCAATGTTCCTCTGTTACATCTTCAGGAGTATTCTTGGCTTACTATTTAGCAGGGAATCACACCCTGCTTCCCTAAGATCTTTCTGCAATTTGATTATGTTACCTGATTCTTCTTCAGCTTCTGATTTAAAAGATAGTAGATTGAGGAATCATTAGCTTTCTGAAAGTTTTCATATCTCTTGTTCTCTGCAGCAATTAAAATCCTACTTAACGTATTCTCCATAGGCTTCTATGAGAATTTGATGCATGTTTCCTGCAAATCAGAGCTTGAGGACACTTAGATTGAGTAACTGCTACTAGGGCTCTCCAAGGGCACTCTGGGCTCTGGAAATGAAGAGGGCAGTTCTGAAAATTGAAATTTGAATCTGCTCCCTGCTAGCAGAGTGTGGGTGCTGGCTCTGAATCCAGAGCAACCTTTTAAATGAGACATTAGGCTTTGAAGGATTTCCTCCTTCAAATCAAGCAGAATGAATCCAGGCCCTAAGGCTTAGAGAACCAGTAGAAGCAGACAGGAAAAACAACCATGTTTTTACGGTTAAATGTTACATTTTTGCACCACTTTTCAAAACACGGTTTTGCAAATTGTGCCTGCTTGGCTTTCCTGCTGATTACCCACTTAGCCACTGTTTAAAAATAAAGCTCATCAAACACAACATAAAAGGGCTAAATCCTGACCCTTGGAACTAACTGCAGTGGTACTGTTGACCTTGAAAGTACACTTATTTATATTAGCTAAGGTTTGACTCCATCCAGTGCAGCAAAGTTATTAAAATAAATTCATTTTAACAAATCTCACATCTTACATAAAAAAAGAAATAAAATGATAGTCACCCTTATTCCAACAACAATACTCCTCCTTCCCACCTGCTGCAAAGCATGCTGTTTATTAATTCCTACTGTCACTTTGTGCAATCAGAACCATCTACTGATTCTAGCCATTAAAGAAATTATACTCTATTTGTGTATTGTTTATTTCATATCTTAATTTCATGTAGTTCAAACTACCTAACACTTTTCCCCCCAAAATATTTACATTTTTCTTTGCTATCTAGTCCATTTTTACTAGAATTCCTTTTGCAGTGTACATTATAGACAGTATTTTATTGTTCACCAGAACCTTCAACCATATGTTTAATTAGACATAATAATTTTGTCATGTTAATCATTACTTTGATATTCTTCTCCCCATTCTAGCTATGTTTTAGCATAAAACATAGTAGTTATCAAAAATTAATATTTGTGACAGTGTTGTTAAGCCAGATATTGCTGACTGGATAAAGGGAAGAAGCTGTAACTTGCTTTTTTCCTTCTATCATTTGTAGTAGTTATTAACCATAAACATTATTCTTCACCTCAGCCAGACAGAAAGGAGGCTTTCCTTTGTGGGAAAAAAAACGAATATTTTTTACCACACTACCTTTTGTGAATTCATAGTAGAGCCACATCTGTTGATAGTCTTGGGATACATTCTTCAGAAGAATTACAGCAATAAAGGATTTTAATCCTTTATTTTCAAGAATGATTTGAGGACCTTTTTTGGAGGTGTTATTTTGAGATGCAGAACCACACTTTACAGGATCTATTAGACTATGCAAGGAAGTTAAGTATTGGATTGCCAATAAGATTTGAAATTTTAATTAGTTATATGAAATATGAACCATTATTAAAGCAAGAACTTATGTGCCCTTAAAAATCCACCTTTATACACGTCTTAATCTTAGGATACCAAAATAAATCCCCTCTGTAGGTGAAAGCATGGAGAACACTATGAACTTATGCTATCAAAGTTTTGCCTGTGTTACTATTGGTTTACCTATTTCTCAGCAGAAATGTGATGTTATCCAGCAAATAAAATGAACTCACTGGCATCTCAAGGGCAAAAACCTGCCAGGAAAGTGTCAAGAGCAACGTGATTGCAGGTTCTGGGCCATACAACACAGGACACCTTGCACTGACAGCCACAGCCAGTTAGGTGTGGCTGTGCTAAGGCTCTACCTGGGCCCCCGCACCTGACAGCAGACTGGATGATGCAGGCATCACCTGAATTTCCTCTGAAATATTATAAGTCTTTGGCACCACAATGCTTAAAATCGTGCTAGGGACTCACATCGCCTTCTGAAAACCTTATCCTTGTGCTATCCAAACTGGGAAAAATTCTTGCAGAACTTTCAATTCCTGTTAGGGTTAATAATGCTAAAATCACATAAAAGGCTGAAATTTTAGCCTGCAGCAGGAAGGACCTTCCTTTAGAAGAAGGAAGCTATGAATAAAAAGATGAACTCTGAATGTACATGTATGTTCTGAAAAGAGCCAGGAAACTCTGGTTTTGGTTATGGCACTTCCCTTCTGAGCTCTCTGGTGCCATGTGCCAGAAAATTACATGGAGGGGACAGTACACTATATTCCTGGGCTCATCTTCTGTTCATCTGTGCCTTTTCTACCAAGCACTTTGTTGACCATGAACATGGGAATATTTTTTCCCTGAGCTGTTACTAAACCAGTATGTTTCAGGAGAGTTACTATGCCCTGTCTCACAATGCTTTTGGACTTTTTTTGCTAAAGATAAAAACCCACAGCTTGCTAAACTTTGGTAAGGGTTTCCAGAAGAGAAGTTTCAGATATTTGGAGGATCAAGGTTTGTGGCTTTCTTTCTTTATTTTTTTCTGATTTAAAATATTATGTAGAACATGCTAGGGCTGTTTGTTCTTAATGCTTTAGTTCTCTAGTTTTTGTGCATGCAGGTGAAAGAAAAGATAAGGCAGAGAAGGCTGACAATTTAGAAGGCTGCAATAGACTCCAGCACTGTTCTTCTGAGTGTAATAGATGGCTTAAATAGCCACCAGGTGGTAATAGTGCTCTTCATGGAAAAGCTCAGGCAAGCAGGGTTAACTCTACAGAGATGTCTGATTTGCTGAGGATGATAACTACAAAGAACAGTAGTGCCTTTGGAAATGAGGAAGTGAAAACTTCCAGCAGAACACTCTGTGCTGGCTAAGAGAAAAATGCCCTGGCTCAGTGATACCCACTGACAGTAAACTGTAATTTAAAAAATGCTCTTGTTGTAGCACGACAAAAATTAAGAACGTCATGGGATTAAAGTCAGGTGATAAAATCCACAAGAGTTGTGCAGTGGCTATCTGGGTAAATTGCCAAAGTTTTAGTGAGAAATAACAGGGAAAAGGCATTCATAAGTTTTGCATTAGAAATAAGTAAGCTTATAGCTTCTTCTGATTTGAGCTGAGGTATAGTTAGTTTTCTTCTCAGTGGCTATTATGAGGCTGTGTTTTGAATTTCTACTGAACACAAGGTTGATAATATAGAGCTGTTTTTGTTATTGCTGAGCTTAAAAGTGCTTAAAAGCACAAGAAAAAATCCTATATGTATAAAATAAGTATTTATTTATATACATCTGTTTTATGTAAGGCAAACCTATTTATTTAGACAGTAATAAATTTGGATTCTTGGGCTTGTAGACAGTGTATCAGTCCCAGGCATAAACCAGTTGTCTAATCATTCACATAAATCAACAGAAACATTGCCAACTTAGAACACTGTTCTAAAACATAGCATATGTCTGTGGACTCTAAGGAACACCCTGGTGTTAAAGTTGCATGAAAAAAAGGTTTCCAGATGATGGACGGGTGCTATATTCATGCAGAATAAAGACTGTGACACATGCAAAGTGACACTTCAATTTCTAATCACACATCTCAGCAATTATTATGTAGGCAAGCAATTTCATTAAAAGGTTTTACTTACTCTAAGATGATACTTGAAGAACATAATTGCAATGCAATTTAAAATTTATTTCACATCATTTCACAAGAGATCTGTAATTCTTCTTGTGTTCCACTTTACCTCTGCTAGCCATGACAGACTTTACAGCACAGTGTTCTACACAGGCTGGAACAAAAGGAAAATTATGAATTTAAATTTTACCATCACTTCTGAGTCCAGACTTTTAAATCATCCCATGTAAAGTCAAGGCACTATTTCCACAACTAGATACTATCTCCACTAAAAGTTTTAGAATCAGGCCTTTTATCCTTGACCAAATAAAGAAGAAGGATTGCATCAATTGCCTGTGATGTTAGATTATTGAATCATGTGAGTAATAGTTCACTCATCTTGTGGCTGTCTAATCCATGCTTAGTGAATGCTCTTCATGCACCCTTCACCAAAGGGACTCAACTCATAAATTGCTGCCCATTTGTGAGAGAGTTAATTTAGTCTGAGGAAACAGATTTTGCAATGATGTGACTTTTATACTTGTCATTTCTGCAAAAGATAGCAAGTCAGTGGAAAAAAAAGTAAATCACACTACCTTGACCCACAGCAATTTTCTTTTGTCTTGGTACAAAGAGATTCTCACTTAAGAATATAACAGGACAGCATTTAGTCCACTTCATCAAAAGGGGTTTTCTTTTCTTTTCTCATCTCCTTAAAAAGACCTCATATGTGCTGTTTCTCTTCAATCATATATTTTCAAAAAGTTTTAATTATAATTTTGCTACCTTTTTTTCCTCTTGTGACTTCCCTGACCCATTTGAAAATCTTGGCTTCAACCACTCCAAAGTTTACAATACTTCTTTCTGTAGAAGAGGTAACAATGGCCTTCAAGCCTGTAAACAGGGAGAAACCAGACTACCTGCAGGGTGTCCAACACTTGAATTTGAACCCCCTGACTAGTTCTCAGGACAAGGACCTCTCATTCTCAGGAGTGCCAGTTGCAGCAAGAATTAACAACTTTTAGGTAGGGCAAGGCAAGTCAGACAAAGGCAAGTCAGACGTCAGTACTGGGCAATGGGCATGCAGAATTGCACAGCACAGATTTACTCTCAGGGATGGTACAAAACAAAAACTCCTTAGCCCACCAAATTCAGTCCTTTGCTTTTAGTAACATACATAGTGAACTTACATAATCCCTTTGCTTGTTAATAAGACAGAGCTGCCCACATGTTTAGAAATAAGAAATGCTTAGCATAAGTAAGTTTAGAGTCAAATGAGTTACATAGATTTATATTACTGTGTGATTTAGTACGTTCTTTGCTTCACTTGCTCAGCAGGAGTAGTGTGATTTGCTCAGACTGCAAACTGTGAGCTCACACCTAGATATGTTTTCAGCTGGAATAGAGTAAATCTTCTTACTAATTTTCCCACTATCTGGTACAGTGCTGTGTTTTGTCTTTAGTACGAGAAGGAAATTGGCACCACAGTTACTTTTTGGTTGTTGCTAAGTAATGTTTATCTTGAGTCCAGGGCTTTTTCAGTTTTCCATGTGCTCTACCAGCAAACAGGTAGAAGCACAGACAAAAAGATAAGGGAGCTATAAACATCAGCAGGAGCTGCAACTTGACAAGACAAGAACAGGGTACGACCTGCCTGCATGAACACAGAGAGAGAAAAATCCAACAAAGTGTTAAAAGACCCCAGACCAAAAATTACCATTCCACCAAGAGGTACATGCAAAGTGCTTGAAGAGCAGAGGAGGGGTGAGTACATGAGTTATAATGAGGTATAATTGCCTTCATTATTTCTTTGTTCTGGGTCCCTCTGCAGAGGCACCCAACTCGAGCTGACTTGCGGGTGTACCACTGTTAAATTATTTATTATATTTATTTATAATAAAATATTTATATAAATTTAAATAGATTATTTATAGAAATTAAACTTAAATAAATTTGTATTAATTAAATTTAAATAAATTATTGATATATTATAGTATTTATTTTAATAGTATTAAATTATTTATTTTTATAAATCCAGTGCCTGGGATTCTGCTCCTGGGGACCCAGGGTCAAATCCATAAAAGAAGGAAATGCAAAAGGACTCGGGTCACAGCAGGTAAAGTTCTGTGGTGACCTGTGTGCAACTGCTTAGGTAGAGGCTTCTCCTTTAACATGAATGTAATTCCTCACTGTGCCTATATGTACTCAAATTAGGCTACCTGGAAAAGGTTAAATCAAGCAACAGCTCTGTGGAGTTCTTTCAGGATGCAACATTTCTGACAGAGATTAAAGGGGCTGTGAGTGCCCTTGGCTGTTTCGTTATAAAAGCATATTCTGTATAGGTAAATGCCACATCTTTCTTTTGTGCAGTGAATACATTGGTATTGTGCCACATTATGTTATCAGAGTTTTTATTGTCCTGAAATGGTCATCCTAATAGAGATGCTGTGAAATAGCTAGTTCACAGAAACCAATTTAAAAAGTTGTGTCTTCCTTTGTCATAACTCATCTGATGTTCCTTCTGTATCCTTCACAGTAACATAATCAACCCCCTTTCAATCCAGCATTAAGAGTATCAAAAGAGAATTAACCTAAAGAAGAATTTATGAGTGGATACTGAGGAAAGTCCTGCCAATTCTGTGTAATAATTAGGTTATCATTAGTGTGTGGGATGGATTTAAATGAGATTAAATTTTTAACAAATTATCAAAGCTGTGACTTAAATGACCTATGGGAGCTTGTTTGGACAAATTGTTACAGATCACTACAGTTCGCCTAAAAAAAAAGACAGGAAAGAAAAAAAAAAGTTATTTTCTTAATTTTCAGGACTTCAGCTAGACAGCACTTCTGTGGGAAATTTGGGAGGAAGATATTCCTGTATTTCCCCCACCTTTGGTATTTTTCTGTTGCCAGGCCTGCTCACAGAAATAAAAATGTAATCTGTGCTGAGTTTCACTTGCTGCAGTTAAGACATAGAAAGTGATCCCATTTTCACTATTTGCAAGTGTTCCATCACTGCACAGAGTACAGTGTACAGCACCTTGTACATTAGCACACAACATCCTTAAAACAATGGGGAATGCCTGACATTTAGTCAACTTCTGTGTTGTGATTTTTTTTCTTTCAGGTACAGATTATTTCTAGATCTCCTGGAGTCAGCTACCATTAACCACCCTGATATAATGCAGCTTGGCACGAAACCACAAAAGTAGGTTAATATCTTATACCTAATTTTCACAAACTAATCTGCACACACACACTATGAGACAAAAATCTGGCAAGGACCAAGGCCACCTGAACTGAGTTTTATATATTTTATGATCTTCAGCTAATTTACAGGTTAAATTATTGGGCAGTATTTGAATGGCAGAAGGGAGTGCCAGCAGATGCCATAGAATGGTAAGATTAAAACACAGCTAAGCCCTACTTTTTATCTTATGTTTCTCCTTGTAGTCAAGCTTTCAAAACCACAATTAATTGCCGTTCTTTTACCAGGAAACAGAACTATGCACCTTATTGCAGGGTTTAAAACACCAGTTCTGAGGCCTGTTAAGGCTACCAAGTAAGTAGGTAGTCTATTCTTTACAGCTACTTAAAAGAACTTACATGGTATGCAACCTTCTTCTTATATTAAGAAGATGCTTATATTATTATATTAACTGAAAAAAGACAAGTGCTTGTGAGTAATGATTGAGTGGAATGTGAAGTTTGCTGCTGCTTGACAACAGAATGTCACTGAGTAAGCAGCCTTTCTACATGTGTCTTTGAAACCAAGACATTTGAATTAATAAGTCACTTAAAGAACAGATAATGCTACACCTACTTCAGATATTATTCAGGTGGCATATGCTCTAGAGACTGTGGATTTTATCTGACCTACTGTTGGCTTTTAAGATTTATGTACAACATCTCAGGAACAATTTCAAGGAGTGAGTGATGATCCAGCAATCACCCCTGTAATACTCTAAATCCTCTGGTTTTGCAGGAGTTAGTCAGTCTTGCCTAAGAAGTTTTATTCTAGATTGAGACATTACTACAATGATCTTGGAGCATCTCAACTTGAAATCAAAATACTTTGAAGATGTATATACATTAATCCTGAGGTGAATTTAACCAGCCATGGGATTATTTGTCAAAGCAGGATCATCCTTGGCTAGAATTGAGATGTTAATAATGCCATATTCCAGTTGCTTCTTTCTTTCTGGGACACTGAGTGCCAGGATAAGGAGTAAATCACATTGTCCTAGGTGTCAGAAAAACTTTATGGAATTGTAGTAAGTTAATCTTCTCCACACTTTTGAATCATCTGTGCTGGCAGAAAACGAGTGCAGGCCAACAGCAAGTAGTCTAATACCTGTTGCCTTGAACTGGGTGCTGTGTTGATGGAGAAGTTTTCCTGAATTTTGTTTCTTGCTCTCATTATTACTAGATGGCAGAAAATATGCCTCTGATAATGATGAGCAGTATTACAAGCTTATTCTGGAGGATTTTTGCTTTTCAAAAGCAATTTTAAAAGAAAAACTCTACATAATTTACCATATACAAGCTATTTAACTGTTACTTTTTATCACATGAAAAGTAAAATACTTTTCTGATGGTGCATGTGGTTTTAATTACATGAGATTATTCACACTAAAGAGAATCCATTCCTTGGTTTGGTATGCTGACTGAAATCTACAGGATAACAGAGGGACATCAGGATTTTTCAAAGTGGTCTGAATTATTCTGTCTCTGCTGCTGGTGCCAATCTGAATTCTCTAAGAGCATAATTCACTAACCACACTGTGCTGCTCTCTCTCCAAAACCAGTATTTTAAGAATTCAATTATTTGTTGGAAAAAAAACCCCAACAAGTTAGAAGCTTTGTGATATTTCTGTGTATCTGAAGTAGAGAAAAGGCTGACAACAATTTAATGTATTTCCCACATCCAAAAGAACAGCAGCAGGATGACAGCAGAAAACAGAAACAGCTTGACAAGATAAGGATGCTGTGAAGCAGTTTAAATATCACGGAATCAAAGACTGATTTGGGTTTCATCTCCTGGTATGGAGTTAGATAAATAAATGCTTTCAAGGCTTAGCAAGAACAATACCCCAGGCTTGTAAGGTAAACAGCTGTACATCTGCAGCAGCTGCTGTGCAGGTGTAGGACCCAAACCCAACACCTGCTTATGTCAGAGGAAGCTTCTTGTTCTCAGTGCAGCAATAATAGGTTAGGAAAAGTGATCGTGGATATCAAGCACTGCTCTCTGCAGAATGCCCAGGAAATACATGCATTTTTGTTTTTTTTCTGGTTTGGGCTTTAGACTTAAAAAAAACTGAGTTCAACACCAAGGAAAGTTCTGAACAACAAAAGAAGATTTACAGTACAATATACACACCTAAGCTGCTTTTAATAAAACAAAGCTTTCCTGATGTTTGCTGCAAACCTCTCCTCATGCTGAAAATCAATAATTTAAAAAGTCAACTGAATGTAACTATTGTGAAGTCGCAGTGCAAGTTTTTTTAAAGATCAGAAAGTGTTAAATCAATTTGTTCCAGGATGAAAGTTCATTTTATCTCATTAAAGTTACATCTGACAGTTATGAAAGCTAAAGGCTTACTAATATGGCTCATCTTTTCTTCTCCTTACATTATGCAAGAGACAGTATAAGTAAATGAAAAGCTTATAGCTCTCCACATAATTTCCAACATTGTCTGTGGGAAGTACCAGTATTCAAAATATCAGATAAATACGTCTTTGCTGTCTTCAGAGAGCTTCCTTCCACAGCCTGTCATATGATGCAACAATATTAATTCAACTCCATGATCATATTTAGCTTCTCTCTCTTCCTGGGCCTATCACTCTCACATGCTTGGCTGCTAAAGGGAGTGAGGTGTCTCCATGTAAACACTGTCTTTGTGATCACCTGACACAGCAGATGAAAAATACCTTCTACAACACAAAATGTTCCCACATGTGATCACATTATATTTAAAAATGTAGCTTTGGAGAGCTTCCTGCTGCAGTTACTGCCCATTGTTCCCAATGCTGTTGGTATGTAACAGAAAAATACAGTATTATCTTGTATCATTTCTCGTCCTGCAAAAAATGTTTTTGAAGTTACTCGGATCTCCTAAGAGTTCTAATCTGTAAACATTTTAAAAGAACCACTTCTTTCACCATGAATATTCCTAACAGGTGTAAACTATATACAACAGTTGCTAAGATACTTGCATAAAAGGAATTTAGCTCGACCTGACACATTCTCATATTCTGCTGTGTCAATTGAAAAATCAATATTTAGTTGCTAGACTTTACCTTTGTAGTGAAACCAATTTTGAGCACCATGTTAATCTTATGAGTTTTGCATATGATATATTGCAAGATCTATTCCACAGCTGAACATCTTTACTCGAGGGCTATCAGCATTTCAACCATGGCATGTTGATCCTACAGAAAGCAATATCTGCAAAGAGTATTTATATCATTCAGCCCCTAGCCAAACACAAGCTGCCACTCTCTCATAACCTAGTGGTACCCTCTGTCAATGAATTTTGACACTGCACAATGTCTCTGAAGAGATTAATTTTTCAATATCCCTCCTACAATATTTAGGTTTTAATTCCTTAGCTACATTTACAGGGAATGGCCTGTTCTCCCTTGTCTGTTATATTAAATGTCTAATATTGTATTAAAGAAAATGTCAAATGTCAAGTTTCCCTCAAAGACATAAAGAGAGGTGAAAATTAAAATAAAAATCAAATTCTATAGCACACAGTCTAATTAGAATCTGACCCTAGCATTCAGGAGGTTTGCCATTAAATGAAAAAATTAATACCCATTTATTTTGTATAAAAATTTAACTGTATGAGTTTCTCTGGAATATCTGGAACCAAGAAAATTGCATTTTTGCTTAATAAAATCTACTTCAAAGGCAGACATCTAATACTTTCAAAGTACAGAACACAAACTCATTCATGTATTTCAAATACATTTCCTCCATACTTGTGAAGGCATCTACATGCAAAAGATCTTTTTTCCCCCTTTCTAGACTAAGATTTTATAGCTTCAAACTCTTATTTTGTTTCCATGCTCCTTTCAAATATGAAAACTTCTCCTACGCTGCATCAACAATATAATTATACCTTAATGTTTCTCTTGTTACAAAGAATTGAAGCATTACACTGCCTTTTACCAGCTTCCTTGCTAGGACAGAATACAGAGGGATGTGTTTTTAGCTACAGTACTTACCTTAATTTTGTAAGAACATAAGATTGCTGTGTAATTGGCTATTACTAATGCAATTACTCTGAAGAAATGGCTCACAAAGAGATGTGTCAGGGGTGCTCCTACATCAGCACAGATTGAAGTAATTTAATAATGAGTCACATTTGGTCTCTGAAGTGGGTAATACTGAATGACAAATATCCACTCTGTAATGAAGATTTATGAAAGCATTATTTTGGCATGTAGTTACAGGACAGCTACTGGGTTTTGCAAATTAACTATACACCTCTTCTCTTTCCAAACATATAATTTATGTTCTAGTTGGGACCATAGCTGGGCCCAGGGTGCCTTTCTGTGAGGTACCTGGTCAGGACCTGGTATTCCTTATTCTTTTAAAAGCCCAAGTCAGAGCTTGCTGAAGTAAATGGAGAGACTTTGGGTGCGTTATGGACTCACAAATGACAGACTACAGGAAAACAAGGCGGAGGTAGGGGCCTCTCATCCCACTTCCAAGAGTTCTAACTTAAGAAGGCTCTTGACAACACGACTGATTTTATTATTCAGCATTCACTCCAGTATTTTCCTGAGTCAAAGCCATGGAAATCTGGTGAGTACCTCAAGCCCAGCCCAGAACATGTGCCACAGTGCAAAAGTGAACTCAGATCTTTAAAGGCCCCTTTAGCTTCTTAGCCACACACCACATCATTTCTGTCTGTAGTGTGCAAATAACTAGTACATTTTTAAATTTATTAGCGTGTCTCAAAAGGCCTGACATAGCTTAATTACTTATTGACTTTGATTGCAAAAAAACCATAGTGAATAAACACTATAAAATATGCCACAGCAGGTTGCCACACTGCAACAGCTGGAATGAAAACCATTTGGGTAAAGAGCAATAGCTCACAAGTAGCTCCACAGAATGAGCTGACTTACCATGGCTTCACTGCAGAAGCAGAAGCACAGACACACCCAGAGTACCAAACATACGTACAGCTGTCACTACAACAGGTATGGTCTTTTTTCCCCCCACTTTTTTTTTCTATTCCTGCAACTGAAAAACATAAACTAAAATCACCTAAACATGAGGACTATATCAATACTAATTACAAAGGTATGTACACAGAGGCCAAAGCTGGCCAGGGTTAACACAACAAGTTGTGAGAAAGAATCAGATTCTGAGATAACAGAAGCTGGCCAATGGAGGGCTATATTAATATGACAGTAAAAGGAGAAAATATCTAGATTAAAAATACTGAAAGGGAGCATCCTGAACTCCCTTTGAGTGAAGAATGAAAGATTTACTGGGGTCACTAACAAAAGGCTAAAATGACAAAGCCAGGATGCAACCCCTGGCCCAGCAACTCTTCAAACAGCAACAAAAAGGAAAATAAACTCCAAACTAAATACAAAGCCTAACCAAACAGGGAGAATTAAAAGTGTAAAATGGGGATGAGCTGTTTATTAGATAGGGAGAAAAAGGGGCACCTGCTTTACAGGTTTCTGCTTCATCAGCACAACCTGGAGGGCACAACAGACCCGTGGTTCTGGCCATACTCTCAGGACTCCAGGGCACCAACAGACCCCACAACTCCTTCCCCCCTCCTGGGGCACAGCTGCCTATGCCAGAGGACAGCTCTGACAGCTGCATCCCAGCAGCCTTGGGTCAGACTTGTGTGAGAAAGAGCCTGATGAAGCCTTGTTGGTGGGCTCCTCCATTCACTGCAGTTGCATTAAGCTCAGACCTTGGTCCTGCCCAAGCTGCTTCCTAGACAGATCTGTACCTGGTTACATCCCTTGCTGATCCTCGCCCACTGATCCGAATTCCTGCTTTGGCTTTGCATTTCCCTCATTGCTGTGGACTCATCTGGCAACAGGCAGAGTGTGGACTGATCTTATTACAACAACCAGAGCTCTTCTGCTCTGCTTGCTCAGGTACCCTGCAGTTCATTGGTGTGGGATTCAGGCACACAGGGTTGCATCTTCAAACCCCATCCCTTATTGACCATAAGCAACATCTGTGTCCAGCTTGGAACAAACCACAGAACACTGGCTTTGCATTCCCCAAAGAGTTCTCAGCACTTTTCTGTCTGTTTCATATATGAATCAAGAGATTAAAACCAGTACCATGTCACAGAAAGAACTGGAAAGTGAGAGCATCAACATGAAGTAAGTCTTTAAATTGGCAGAACATGAACATTTTTTTCAATTCTCTCGCAAAGAATCATAAAAAAAATATCCCTCCTTTTGTAGTTGAAAATTCTTTCATGATCCAAAGAGTGTTTGACCGACTCAAGCATAAGCATTTAAAACAGGGCTATTCAATATCTCCAGGAAGGTGAATACACACTGCCTACATTTTGCCTTAGCGTCTGTTAGTTCAGTACTTAGTGGTTCTAAGAATGACATATCAGTGAAGTATTTTTGGGGTGCCATGGGTGACTAGTAAAAGTCCTGAAGTATGAGATTCAGGCAAGGAAAACTGGCATCTTCTACTGTCCTTCCTTTCAGAATCCCCCGAATATGCCAATATGTATAGACACCCAAAACTTTGTACCATGGATTTATTGTCTCCAGGAAATCTGTTTTAATTACATAATTTTTGAAGTTCCATTTTTAAATAGCTTAGGTTCCTGGCTCACACTATCCTCTCTAGAAGAACATTTCAGAACCTTACTCTTTGAACAGTTAAGAAAACTTTCTTTCATTTCCAAATTTAAGTGATATATATCCTTTAACGACTTCTAGTCCTCTTCAATATTGATTTCCTGAATTCAGTTATGAAGAGGAAGCATATATCTTCTCAGACTTAATTTGCCTAGACTAAATCAAACTCCTCTGTTCTCTCCATTAAAGACACATATTCCATTCTCTCTTGTCCCAGGAGACTTTGAGGACTGCATCTGTTCCAAATCAAGTTTATTTTTCATGAGCACAGATGACTAGAACTGTACACAGTAAACCAAATGAAGATTTCCCAGCATTTTATAAAACACTACAAATATCTTTCTTCCTCTACTAAAAATATACTTTCCAGTATTCCCTAGAACAGTATAAAGCCTTTTCAAAGCTGTATGATATGAACAAACAGTGGTAGCCAATGGTGACCTTTTGATTCACCATTTAATTCACCCATTTCTTTTTGTCTCCCCTTGCCTCAAACCAGTACAAAACTAATACAGAATTAGAAGCTTTTTCTTACATCTTGCTACTTTATTCCAGCTTACACTCCTCCTGAGGTGTGTCTCTCATATTTCCATTTCCTTTCATGTTCCTCTGCATTCTGCTTTTTATTAAAACCTGGGCCCTTTTGACATTTACCCTTTTCTTTTTCTGTCCATATATGTCAGCTTTTCAAATCGACCATGTAGTGTAAAAAGATAAGGGGTTTCCTGTCAGAATGTGTTACATTTTTTTTTATAATCTCTACATTGAAAAGGAAATATTTAATCCCTAAGAATATTAAGCATAGTTGACTAAATTTGATGTCACCTGGTCTAACCAAGCAGGGACTAACTTCAAATGTAAATAATAGGAAGGGCAGCTAATAGCAGCTTTCAATTTTTACGTAAATATCTCATGGAGTGGATTGTGTTTTAATTTTCTGTATTATTTCTTTAATTTTTTTTACTGTATTATTTCTTTTAAATTTTCAAAATTCCTATTTTTTTTCCACTATCATTTCAGCCCATCTGTCTTTTGAACTAGATAACTTGACACTTTATATTCTGGCATTGTTCCCTGATGTGTGGTCTCAAATAAAGATGGATCTGATGATGAGAACATGTTACATGAAATTCAGCTTTTCAAGAATTCTAAGTTCAACTTGTAATGTATTTATCTTTTTCTACTCCTCCCAGTAATTTAAAATTTTAATTTATGCTACTCATTTCTACATTTAATCCATGTTTATGTCACTACTCCTAACCCTAATTTCTTGTTTAGTGGTAATGATCCTACTGAAACTCAATCATACTGGGAATTTTAGGAAGTGGATTTCTGTTCTACACTGAGTAGCTTCTACTTCTAACAGATTGCTTCTGAGTTTTTCCTAATTTATCATATGGAAGACTGTGTTCTCACTACATAATTAAGCTGTATCAATTCTGCTGAATGGGTGCAGACAGGGAAAGGTTAAACAAAAAGCCTCTTACTCCATCTGCATGCAACAGTCAGATCCTGCCTCACGTCCTTTAATTATTGTCTGCTTTGGGATATTGTATCTTTTCATTCAAGTAAAAACTTTCTGAAATTAAATTTGGGGTAGAATGCTTCCTTGAAAGAATAAAAATTATCATTCAGTTAACATATGACTCGTTTTAATCCACCATTCTGTAAAGGGAATGAATGACACCTCTACCTTTCTTTATGTAAATATTATACAGAGGTAACACTCAACTCTGTTGAGGCTAAAAATAATGTATTTTAAATACTGTAACTAATGGGAAAAAAACCCTGTATTTTTTAGACATTAAGCTGATACCAGTGTGTACTGTACATTTTTCTTTTTCCCTTTTTATTATCTTACTGGCTTTTAATCACTCAGTTTCGTTAAGTCAGTTGCTGTAACAATTACTGCAGTTGCAGTTGTTGCAAAAATCACCACTGGGAAAGTAATCACAGTATTTATGATTAACCATGCAAAATAACAAAAATATATTTCAAAATTTAAACCAGTTAAAATAAGTTCTACTTTTAGGCAGAATGTTTAGTGTCTACTAAAGAAACAGGTTTGTTTCTGTGCAATTTTATCACATCCAAATCTAGACACTCTATCAAATTTACATTTTGTAAAATATACCTAGTCCATCAAAGAATCAAATCTATTTATTGTGTATACATCTCTGTGCATGTTATTCATGTATGAAAGTACCAGCAAGACAGAGAAATTTCATTTTTGTACGCAGCATTTGCATTCTACATAGGATTTTCCAAACACGCTTCCAGATTCACTTCTTATTTTTCATGCTATGGATTATATGAAGTCATCTTCAGCCCTGGACAAAATCCTGAGCTTCTGTGACACAAATCTACATCAGCTGTGGATCTTTCTATCTCAGTATCAGATGAATAATCTTTAACACAATGTTTGTCTTAAAGCACACGTCCTGTATGTTTGTCCTTTCATCCACACACTGCAAGTAGTAACCCTTAAATGCTGAAACATTTTTGCTGACAGTTAAAGGCACTGAGATTTTGTGCAGTTAGGTGGTTTCTTGGACATTGTAGCCCCTAAAACAAAAGGTAAGCTACACAGGTTGAAAAAAAAGAGAAAAAACATATACAACTAGAAGGAAATTATTGTATAGTTTTGAAAGGGTAAGTACTGTTTTTATCTTTTTTTTTTAATTGTTGCTACTTAACAAGTCTGCCTCTTACTTAAAAACGATCTGCACTTTAATATTAAAGGAAATAATTAGTGTTAAAAATACAGGCTAAACACATGCTAATTAGATTTGGAATCATCTCAATTAAGTCAGATAATTAAATGTTTCTGAGGCAAATGAACTGCATAATTGCATTGATATTAAGAAACCTGAATAAAAAGAAAAATGTGTAAAAAATCCTAATAGAAGAAAATATTGTCCTTTTTTTGGTAAAAGTCATTGTGCTTTCATTCACCCCAAAAGAGTCTTAAAAGGGTTTGCAGAAACAGTGTAATCTATATAATACCAAATTTAAAGGTTCACAAGTGAAAGAAATGTATTTTTCTTACCAAAAACTGTATTTTTAATTCTGGTGTTTCTTCTAGTATATTTTGAAACCAGAAACCATTATATGCAGAAAGTAGAGTGCCAGATAAACTACTGTGTGGATTAGAAAATATACACAATTGTTACTTTCCAGTAACACAGCCTTAACAACCCATTTTAAAAAGAGGAAAAGGAAAGTATGTTGTACTTTACTCTGTAAGATTATAAGATGAATCTTGAAATTGTATTTAATTCCTTCCCATCTAAGGAAAGAAGAAAACAAAAAAAGGAGACCAAAGGACAACTCAAAAGCTAAATAGAATAATCCCAAGAAACATTCAATTCCTTGTCTTAATTATTGTACTTACTGTTAAGATGAGTAGAACAGAAAAAAGCTCAAGCAAATAAAAACTAAAGAACATATTCCGTCATGCTCCCCCTCAGGTTCTTTTCCCCTACCATTACAGCAAATAAATGACAATTTGAATTTTAAAGAGGAACATGACCTTTAACTTGAATGTGTCTGTTTTACCCTTCTATGGTTTCTGACAAATAAAAGCAAACATGCTCCACACCGGGAGCATTTGCTGAGAGATGTCCACACTCAGCACCTGTTGCTGTTGAGAGCAGTATCTGTGCTTGCATGGTGCTTAATGTGAAAAGGCTTTGTAAATTTATAATAATAAATAATGAAATAAAGCATGTAAAAATATTTTGAGGAAGCTATATTTAGGTAAAGAAATACTTATGTACATTAAAACTGAAACTCAAATATTTTGTTGCTGCTTAAATGAAAATGTGCTACTCCATCTAAGTAGCACTAACTTTAGGACCTCAAGACCCAGTTGTTTTTTTTTGTTTGGCTTTTTTTTTTTGTTTGTTTGTTTTTGTTTTTTTTTTGATGGCATTTCAATTTCAGATAAGTATCTAAATAGTACTGAAACATTTCAAATCCCAAGACTAAAGAAAATCCCGTAGCCCTCAAGGGTTCTCATTCGTAGAGAAAACAGTGTCCCTTGGTGGCAAATGAGGGTAAATGCAGAAGCATTCAGGGGCTTGTGCTAAATGTGATTTATAAGGAAAGTAATCTGTATTAAAACTTCCAATAATTTTAACATATCCATCAGTCTTACATCCCTGGAGTGCCTAGCAATTTTTCAGTTAAAAAATAAATTAAAATAGTAAGTGGTTGTGTCTCCATTACCTTTGGCTTATCTGCCCTGTTGTTGCTTAAGAACACAAACACAAGCAGCTGCAAATTAGCAATCTGTGATATACTACCTGACAGTATATTATCTAGACAAATACATAAATCTGTATCTATAGAACATCAAATTATCTAGAGACAATTTTCATTTTTATTGTACCTGACTGAAGATGATTATTTCGGTCGTGATAGTCAGGAATTAGATGAACTAATTTTAGCTTCTGTGTGCCACAACTGTTTATACTAACTGTATTTGAGTACCTACTTCCAATTGGCAGATAACCTGGAATGAAAAACTAATGATTAGTTTTAATCTACTAAGATGTAATTGCAAGTACATAAAGATTTCCCTAAGAGCACCAGCTAGCCAATAAAGCTTCATAATCACAGATTGGAATTTCTCAAACGGATCATTGTGCATTAAGATATTTGCTTTTCCCCTCTTAATTTCTGGAAGCACCTATTAAGATCTGAAACTGCAGCTCGTTAACATGCCATTGTAACACTTAATTTCATTTATTTACTTGTGATTGATAAATCAAAAGTTTTCCTTTGGATAAAGAAATCTTTCACATAGGTTTTTCTGTTTGTTAAACAGCTGTTGAATAGAAAGTAATATGATTTTTATATCTAAAATTGCACTATATATATATATGTGTGTGTATATATATATATGTATGTATGTAGCAGCACAGCTAGATAAAACTTAGATTGTGAGTTCAAGGAACCTACCTTATTACTCTTGATATGGCACTTACTAAGTGTGTCTTTCCATACTAGCACAGGGCAAATTAGTCAATTTTCTCTAGCCTATAATTTTGCTATCAGTTACAGCATATAATTACCACAGGGCTGGAATTATTTCTGTGTGAACATCTGGATTCCTCTGCTATACTGTGCAACGCGAATAACTTGCAGCCAGACTTGTAAACATTTGTACTCTGAAGAACTGCTGTCTCAGTAACAATACTGACTGCCTCTCTTACTTCAGCCAGGAATATAAAGTTTTAAATCTTAACAGGTGTGCTTTAAAACCTACTTTAAATCCCAAACAAACACAATAAATTTTATTGTTTTTCTGCATAAATCATGTTTTTTAAAGCATGGATTGTATTCAAGTGTAACACCGTGAATAGTCAGTTTAATTGTCAATGGCAGAATGATTTTTGCTTATATTTCAAGTAAAAATATTCCTAAAGAATGATAATGAACAGTAACATACTTCACAGCAACAATGGCATTCGGTGTTTGCAACACCAGGAAGCATTCTCTTATTTCTAAATGGTCTTGAAGAAGTTAGGTAAAAGTCACAACCAAATATGTAAAAAAAGACTTAATCTTGAACTATATAAATTGACTGAGGATAACTGGGATTTAGTCTAAGTAAGAAATAGTCATCTAAAACTGGACTACAAATTCAGCTGTACCATAAATCAGATTGTTCCAAAATGAACAACTGTGTGCTGTGGCATTTCATCACAGATGTGGTGCCACCTGCACTTACTGGAAACCAATCTTTCACCTACCTTGCCAATCCACCAACTCATTAATGGAAATTAAATCTTAATCAGCCAGGAGGGCCAACCCTGTCCTAGGGGCATCAGGGACAGCATCACCAGCCAGAAAAGGGAACTCCCTTGCAGCATCAATAAAAGATTTTGGTGTTACTACAGCCTTACATTCTTCTGAAAGAAATACTACTATTTTTTTGTAAAAGACTTGCTGGGAGAAACAGATTGGGTGTTTGATGACTTTGAAACAAAACCACTTATTCTTACCTGCAACTGAAGATAGGAATGATATGAATACCTAGAGAAAAGAAACTTTTACTTATAACTATTTTATGTATTAAATGATTCATTTTCAAAAAGCCAAATGACCAAACAAAAACCATGACTTAGTGACATTAAAATGGGAAGCTACATATATTTTCATAACATAACAAGGCATATAAATACTGTGGCCCATTCAGCATTACCAGATATTGTTACATATTTTGTATATTATTTCTGTTTTTTCTGTTCAGTGCACAGTTCTGGTTCAGATGCATTCACAACTATAATAGCATCACACTTAATACCTACATTTGTGTTTGCAAAAATAAACCAACCAAACAGAAAATGGAACAAAGACAGAAACCAACTACAGCTGGGTTTTTTAGTTTCAAATTGGAATTTGTTTGAACTTGACAATTTGCTCTCCACCTGTGTGTGCTGTGCTTCCTCCTTACATAGAGAGCAGTTTAGGAAGGTAAGCAAGCAATGTAGAAAAAATTACAATTATTTTTAACCTGATCAGAATTTCGTTCTAATAACTTCAAGAAAAAGGGCAAAGGAAGGAAACATTCATATATAGTGTGATAAACTGTAAGGAAGCGAGCTGGTCAGAAAGATTTTTCTAAATTTAATTTTTATCTTCTGGTACAGAGACTAACAAACTTTCATTATCTTCAACTTTCAAGAAAGCAACTGTTCCACCTGATCACATCTTTATTATCTGTATGACTGTTCCTTCTGGACGGAGAATGCTTGAAGTTGGATCATTGAAATTTTTATGTGGCATCACTACAGAAAAAAGAAAGTGGACACAATTTGATGGCAGAGAAGGGTGAATCAACATGCTAAATCTCCCAAAAGAAGCTGAATTCCTTGTAGTTTGAGTTGTTCATTTACACATTCCCTATTTACTAGAAGACATGTTTAAATCACTGCTAAAATGAACTCAACAGTTCACTGCTACTGTTCCTGATTTGACTTAACAGCAATGGTTTCACAACTCCCGAATTTCAAGAGACTACAGCAAGGGAGCTGGGAAGAAGATATAAAAGATACTAAACATTGTTCTAAGTAGTGGTAATTGTGAAATTTTATTTTGTTTTTTGAAGTCACAGAAGAAAGTAGAAAATAGAAACAAAGTGTAGGATGTAAATAACCAACAACAGATGTAAAGTAACTAAACAAGATAAAAATTAATACATTTTACAAGAGAAAACAATTGGTACAAATGCTGAATTAGAACAACAATTTTCAAGGTCAGGCACACACTTCCCTAGTCCCTCAAAAGCCTCAAGCCTTAGAATATTCAGAGGGGAACAGTATTAATCCCAAACAAGGGTACTCAGCAGATGGACTTCATGCTTTCCTAACTTATGCCATGAGATAGCTGAAATAATAAATTTGAAAAATGCTCACTCGAGGTATATTCCACCAATTCCACACTGCTATTTCATAAACAGAAAAAATTATTATCATCCAAGCTGGCTTTTAGCCACCTCCTCAACCCTAAGTTTGATCTCCTAAATAATTAATTGAGAATCAATGATTCAAGGTTTTATTATCAAATTAGTAGTTTTACTGGAATATGCACATTTAACTTTACAATAAAATATACTGTACTAGAAGGTCCATTCAAATCTAGGTAATTTCAGTTACATTCCTATGGCTTTGAGCAAAAAAAAACCGAAGCAGTTTTACTGTATATACACAATATTGAACGGCAAGATTTAAATTATTTATTAATAACCTACATTTACTGTGGATTTCTAAGATTTACATCCAAAAAGCATATTTTATTTACATGCTGCTGACATTTTAAACAAAAAGAAATAAAAATATTATCTGTTCAGGAACTACATCTATTCAAAATTTAAAAAGATACATTTAACACCACAAAACATTTTAAACATTTACAATAAAAAAGAGCTTTCTGTGCCAATCATACTTACTCTCCAAGAATGCAAAATTGCACTAACTACAATTAGATTAGAAACACTTAAGACCTGAGAGTGAAATCTAAACTTTTTTTTTTTTTTTAAGGAAATCCTAAAAGCTAATATATGTTCATTTAAACACAGACTGGTCAGTGGTCAATTAAAAAAAAAAAAAAAAAAAAGCCAACACCAAAAACAACCCCCAAACCCCCAGTGCATTATTTCTGCAGCTCCAAAAATAGATCACTATAAAATTGTTGCAGTAGCTTGATAAGTGCCAGGCCTGCCAGATGCAGTAAGGCTTATTTCAAAGTGTCCTTTCCCAAACACTGTACCCTAATAAAATAATGACTGTCTTTGATCAGTTCCTGTGAGGATTCCCACATTTATGTAAGCATGCAGTCACTTAAGTATGTATCTTGGATTTTTGAGGGTTCCCACCCCAAGCATACACATGCAGGTGTTTTAACAGCTAGATCGGAGTAAAAATAAGCATAAAGAGGCATAGAAAGTTAGAAGTATTGGCCAAAAAACATTCAAAGTCTAATGAGAAGTTTTATATCCACCCCAAGGGTCTTTTAAACTCAGCAGAGCTCAGGAGCATCATTCACCATATTAGTAACCATCATGTACCTTATATAAAATAATAATAACAAAAAAAAAGTTGTGCTAACAAGTACATTTTACTGCACTGCAGGATGTAAAAAAAGGTACCACACTTATAAAGCCTGGGGAAGAGAAGCATCATGCCAAAGTTACTCCACTTGGTAGCAGCCATTTTATTTCGGCACTTGGAAACACCATGCTCCTTTTCGAGTGAAAAAGCTTTCCCCTCCCTCCCCGTATCCTTTAGAAACTGCTTGAGCAAGAGCATCTCCCAGGAGGGGTTTGAGAAGGCCATGATTTTCCCACTCTGGAGCTATTTCCCATGGCTTTAGCAGCTTGCCCTTCTCATGCAGGTGGCTGGCAATGCAGTAGTGGTCCTCCCAGGCAAACTGCAATCAGCCCACACGGGCAGCCTTGCTTTTTGCAGACTTCCCAACAGGTTGCATTCAACTCAATTAACATTTCCCAGGACCCAGAAACCCGAGTGACCACCAATTCCACCAAAACAAACACATTAATATCTGTTAATTCCAAACAAGTTAGTCCTGCCCTTCCTAAGGACTGACCTTTGCAATTTAAGACAGGAGCATTTAGTTAGAATTTTAAACCTGACTGCACCATTTGGCAACATATTCACATCTGCTTATGCCACTTCATCCTAATTTGTAATTTGAAAACCAGATCTGCATCACTACAACCTTCCCTCTTTCACCACTGAAACAACTCCCAGCATATGCCTTTTTCCTGGGCTAAGGATCTTTGTTTTTCTAAGGCACTTGCATGAACAAGCACACAGGTCCATTTATTTATACAGAAATAAAATCAACGTCACTAACAGGCATGTAAGCAGTAAGAAAAACGAGATACCTGCTAATGAGGGGACACATTGTACTATCCAATGGCTGGGTTTCTTTGTTTTTTTTTTTTTTTTTTGCTTTTCAAAAACCATAAGATTTCTACAACTTAGTGTGTAAAGGTGGGTTACAGCAGGGATTTTTTGGTATGTTTTACAGAATTTACCTCTAAAAAGAAACCAAGGAAGGCAAATGGCCACAAGTTTTGTCACTCATTTACATAAAGCAGCAGATATATTGAAGAACATTCTGCTATTAATACATAGCAAATCTAAATTTTCTAGTATTCAAGTTGGTGTGTTTTATCCCTTTGATTCTGGAAACAACTAAACTAATTTAAAGTTTAAAAAAAAAAAGTGTATACAAATTAAGAGAAAACTGCAGAAGTTAGAATATACATGACTTCATGCAATGATACTATGCTTCCTCTCTAGAAACATGGAAGATTTTAGAAGTCATCCTTTGTCGAAATAAGCTCTTCCATACTACTGACAAAAAAAAAACTCAAAACAAACCACAACAAAAAAGACACATTTAATATACTGCTAAGGTTTTAATAGGTGATCAAGAAGGTGCTGACTCAGTTTCTTCTCCAGCTACTCTTCAACAAACCTTGCTCTTGTTCACTGTGCAGAAATGTTCTCATCCCACCAAGAGGAGATTGCTTGGCATCAAGAATGCAGATCACTTTGTACAGTTTTTGCTAAGGTTAAATAAACCCATGATGTCAACCATTGCTTTCTCAATGTTCTTTCCAAAGCGATGAGAATCCTTTAAAAACAAACAAACAAAAACCAAAACCAAATACTTGCACTGTCCATCAACAGATATTTTTCAGGCAAAAGAAGAAACTTTCTAATATTTTGTAGTTTTGGAGCTTCTGGAATTCAGGCACCTATTTTACCATACAGTGGGGATTTTAATAACAGAAATTTTAACGCTATACAGATGAATCCAGGTTTATGCTAGTACTGACCAATGAGTTCTTCATTATGTGTTTACTTTCCTACAGTCAGAAATGGGATCATATCCTTTTGAAATCAGATGCATGTATAGCTTTCTGCTACTTTAAAATTGCTGGGTTTTGATATTGCTTTTCCTACAAGATTTCGGAAAAGTTCATTTCCAGAAATCAAAGGAGTGTTCAGTGAGTGGATGACTGATGACCAATACTGAAAGAGCAGAAAAATTATTTTTATTTGAGTTCCTATCAGAAATGCTGAATCATTTGCCATTGAAAAAAAGTATTGGAAATGAAAATGACAACTTTCTAAGTGTAAACAAAACAGGAACTTGTTCTGTTTATTCTCAGCATTAGATGAATGGTACAAGAAAGAAATTAATATTACAAATGTAAATTATTAGCTACATTACAGGATCTACTTCAGTGACCCTACTAATATTAAGGCCACACACACAGAATGGCTGCATTTTCTGTATGGACCTTTGACTTGACTGATAAGTAAAAAAAACAGAGTGAAATTAAAGTGCAAGCTAACAGGCATCTGAAGAACAATTTCAACTATGAAAAAAACAAAGTTGTATTTCCTAATCTTTAATGATTAACCAGAAGCACCATCATCTCCTGGACAAGTTAAGGTCAAAAGAGGAAAACTAGGTCAGCTACATAACCCTGAATGAACTCAGCATATTTAATAAGGCCATAAAAATATAAAAGGGAAGGATGAATTGAACTCAAAGCAGTTCTCCACAACAGCAGCATATTCAACATATGACATCTACTGTCCTCTAATAATGGGTGTTATTTTAATAAATTTTTGATTAATTATTTCTTAAGCACAGATTATAATTTATGGGTCAGCTTTGTTCAGCATTATTTAAACCAGGAAGGCTTAAATAGACAGCATACATTTTACTCTGTCTTTACAGCTGCAGGCTGAGACAAGCCAATCAAAACTGTAATAAGAAAAACCAAGATATGCCCATCTTTCTATTTAGGGGACACGTGATCATTTCACATGAGTTGCAGGGAACTGCACATGTGTAAAGGAGATCCTGGGCCACGTGTTTTCTTTATGCTTGAAAGTGTAAGTGAAATAGAATACGGTATTCCTGGTTCATGAAACTATTAAATTTATACAACTGGAGACAAAAAACTCCAACAAAGCAGCATATATTGAGAAAGAAAAACCACATTATTTATATTTTAGACAACGAGTAGTACAGTTCTATAAGCACACAGCAGAACAGATTTATTAAACCATAGGAAAGGACTGACCCTTACCGTCTCAGAACAAGATATTTTGCTGGAGACATGGAAATGGATGGAATTTTCATCCAAGATAATGTAAGAAACACCATAACCATCATCAGCCACCTAGGGGAAGAAAGAAGAGAAAAACACCTTCTAAACTTTTTGTTTCTCCTTCATTCTCAACTTATGTACAATTAAGAAGATGATGCAGTTTTTAAAATCAGTTGCAATTTCCTCAAGATTTAATGCATAATTTCTGAAGATTGGCTCCACTTAAGGAATAGTTCTAGTCTCATCTGAAGTGCATGGAATAACGACTTTCTGAATATTTGTCTGTAATATTTCCCAGCTTTAATAGTTTGAAATAAAATACTTATTCAGGTATTTTTTTAAATAGAAAGACAATAGAAAGTCCTAAGCGGCTATACAGCTTCAGTGCTTAAGCAGCAAGGAATAAATTAGTTCAGTTGTAACCTAAACAATCAGCCTCCTGGTATCATTCTGCAGATGTAAACAAACACAGTGTAAAAGCCTTGCATTACGAAAACTTGCCAAATGCAAGTTCTCTTGTGACTCTACAGCAAACATGTGATTCTGAACAGCGGTATCACAAGCAGAGGTCTGGTCTAATTTCAACATTAGTAGCATTAACTGTGCCAAGTTTCAGACTGATGTTATATTCAAACTATGCTTGGTAAACACAGATTATCCTCCTGTCACCCCTCTTCATGTCCTTCCTAACTCAAAGGATCACAACATTCCACTGCCACTGCTGCTAAGCAGTCGGACAGTCTTCTCACTGTTAGTACTACAGAGATAAGCTCTACTGAATGCTTTAAAAAAACCTTTAAAACCAATAAAAATCACATGCATGGAAAGCTGATGTACTGAATCTCTGAGCTAATTCAGCAAACCAAAGCACAGTTTTTGTAAACACAAACAAAAGGAAAACAGTGTTAGAAATTCCTGCAGCCAAAACCCTCTTCTATTGCCTTTTGGGCATTTGGAATACTGACTTCATAATGGCCTGAGGAAGTCAGTATCTCAAGAATGAGCAGTATGGCCACAGCTAGGCCTCCTTGATACTGCAAGTCAAATTAATTCCAACTTCAAAAACTACTGACAGCTCTATCAGAAACATGAGTAAATAAACATCAACAATTTGACACACCCCACCTCCCATCCCCCATCTTCCAGCTTGACAAACCAGCCAAAATACACTAGACTTGTCACCCTAATTTCTGTGGGGCAAAGAGCAGTCCTGTGATACCTCTCAGTGTTCCTTCAACAGAAACACTTTTTGAAAACAGATTAATCTGTTATAACAGCCCCATAAGGCTGCTTAAGAGGTCTTGTTGACACCAATATTCTCATCAATGGCCAAGCTTAAATACCAATAAAATTTCACAGCAAATAAGCATCTTGTCAAATCTCTAACAATACATTGGTTTCCTGCAAGTCTACAGAAGCCATAGAACATGACTATATTCTTGACTTGGCAATTATTCACACTTAGGAGGGCAAGCAGAACAATGGAGGAATATACAAACACATTTATTCATCAAGCAGGAAATATAAGAATAAGCAAAGTATAAGTACTTTTACAAATCCCAACCTTAAAATCTAGTTTAAGTAATAAGGCATTTGTCACTGTAATAACAGCCTGATGTACAGAAGATCTGGGCACAGGCAATGTGATAAGAACCCCAACTTCATCAGATCTCTTTGCCATGGAGCCCTGTACCACAATTCATAACTATGTGCTTCTTTAAGAATAATCCCTTCTTGTAGTGGGATACCAGAAAAAGGTGACACAGACTTTTCTGAGCACAGACACATCACGGGAAAGTATTAAGTACATGCATTTAAAAGCATGAGCTGCACCTCTGATATGCAACAATGAGGGATTACAGATCTGAACATTTCTGACTGGTGTTTTGGAAGTAAAACTCTTTTTTAGTGGGTACTTGTACTTAGGAAACATACCGGTCCAAACCCTCCACCAGAGGATAACATCTCTGGGTTCTTCTTCAGATCAATGTGCTGCTGGGGTGTCTGACTTGTTGACAGCCTCCAAGGTTCTGACAAAACCTTTATTAGGTATGAAAGAGATGCAGACAAATAAAAAACTCCATTTAAGAACATGCAATTTTCTCAAAAACCAGTCAAGATAGCAAGTGTTGTAACAAGTGCAATATTGCTTTATAAACTGTTAGAAAACACTTTATAAAGCAATATTAAGGATGCCTCCCATTTCAATGGAATGAAAAACTAAGAAGCTTAAATGAAACAGTTAAACTTGTCCTGATATGGAAACCATTAACATCTGAGGAAGTGATGTCAATTCCTCAAGGAGAATAAAATAGAATTTCAATAGAAATACTACGTCAAACAAGATTACCTGGTCTACAGCCTTGTAACTTACAGACAAAAGATATTATTTTAACAAGACCATTATTAGTCCTATTCAAATCCCAGGAAGATCCTACATCAAGTTAGAAGCTTGTAAAATCTCGAACAACAGATCTTGAAAGCTTGTGGAAACTGTAGAAAATTGTTTTATTCTTGACATTTTAGAGAGCAAGCAGGCAAATGAGAGTAGCTTAATTTTGAGGCAAGATGGAACACATTTTTTCTTAACCAGAAAAAATGAGGAAGTGCAGTGTAATTATTTTTATAAAATCCAACCTTAAAATCTAGTTTAATTAATAATTTGTCAGAGTAATATACAATGACATTAATGCCATATACAGCTTCTTTAACTCTTAGTAACTTAAAAGGAATTGAATTTGTCAATTTCACAAGAAAATTCTCGAAGGAAACAGCCTCTGTTGTACTCCCTTGAAAATACACAAAACCCACAAGCAAAAAAATTTTTTTCAATACTGACTATATATTTCCTGCAAATCTAAGTAACATGTATTATGCTAAAAAGCTCACTGAAAGCATTCTTCCAGGTCTATCAACAAATTTATACATAAAGGAAAATGAAACCAACTCAAGAATTTATCAGCAGATGTTAAACAGCACTAGCTGCAATTTTACTTTTTTTCTTAAGAAAACCAGAGCTGTACAAGTATCTTGAGCAGATACCACAAAACACTAACTCACCAAAGGACTATTTACAGCAATGAAGAGTTATCAATAAAAGTCACCTACTTCCTTGAGGAAAGGAGAATCTACAGCGAGGTACTTGGACACGACGTAAAGGCAGAAGAGGTGGCGGTCAATGCCAGCCCCGGTCATGGCAAGGCGATACAAGAGCTGATGTTTGTCAGCTGCCTGCCGGAAGAACTTCAGCGTGTTTTCTCTCTAACAAATAAAAAAAAATATTAAGAAAACTCAGTTAAGTGAACTGCATTAAGGATGAAGGTGCAGAAACTAAGTTACAGCAAGGACTCTCAAGCCTTGAGCACTTAAAGGTCAAGTACAAGACAACTAACCTCCAATAGTATCCCCTGGCTTTTCAAACTCATGTATTTATTTCAGTTATTAGCAAGTGTCTGCTATTACCTGCTGTAAACTGCATAATGAAAACGAATTTGTATTTTAAGTGTTAGCTAACCCTACCATCAAACATGATTACAACTCAATCTTACTACATTATTTATAATTTCTACAGATACTGGTCTTAAAGAGTTATAGAGAGCAAATCTCAACGTGATTTAAGAAAACAAACTGCCAGAGCTATTTTAGAAGGCAAACTGCCAACACTGAAGGTACAGAGGTCCATAAATGCTGGTCATCAAAATCAACATACAGGAGCAACTACTTCCTTCCTGTGAATTATTCTTGCTTCCCTATCAGAAAGGAAAGCTTAACTGGTATGAGATTATTTGTTCTACAAATCTATGTTTGAGCTTTAGAAGTCACAAAAATTTCACAAGTAATCACAGTTTCCTGGAGTTCAGAAACAGGTAAATAAGGTTATATTTGGTTAAGTTCTGACATTCTTTTTTGCTTTATTGACAGAAAACATGGACAATTACCTAAAGCAGCTCTTCCTTACTGAAAAAAAAAAAGCATCATTCTAAATGATGTAAAAACTATTAAAAACTATTTGAGGACTTACATGGTTGCCTAGTGCCTTATGAATTATGACAGAATCTTAGTTTGGTTGGGTTGGAAGGGACCTTTAAGATCATCTCATTCCAACCTCCCTGCCATGGGCACGGGCATCTTCTACTAGAACAGGTTGCTCAGAGCTCCATCCAGCCTGGCCTTGAACACTGCCAGGAATGGAACATCCACAACTTCTCTGGGAAATCTGTCCCAGTGCCTCACCACCCTCACAGTGAAGAATTTATTCCTAAAGCCCAATCCAAACCTACTGTCTCAATTGCACAAGGCACCAACACCATGAACTTACATTTTCAGTTGGGTCTTCCATGGCTTGGACAAAACGACAGGACTCAACCGTGCACGAACGAACCGTTTCAGTCCTGCCTTCTCGGAACAGGCGCGTCATGGACGCTTCATACGTTAAAGAAAACTTTCCCATATCCTTGAAAAAGGGAAAAATAAGAACTTAAAAGTTTAGATAGACTTGGTCGCTGTTTATTAATCAACAGTCCAAGCTAAGCACACAGGCTATGAATCACTCCACAGATTAAACTCAACATTTAAAGTTTTCAGTAGTCCACCATTAGCCCACTTACCTGAAGATAATAAAGGCAAAAATAAGATTAGCAGCAGGAGTTGATAAACACCAACAGAACAACCAGACTAGCAAGGACTACACCCTGCATTTCATATTCAACCTTTTTCAGTTTATAAGAGAAGCTGAATGTTGCTACACTGGTCTTTTTTGACAGCACATTACAGGAAAGGAGAACTAACAGAAGAAATTACAGGTAAGCGTTTCTGTTAATCCTCTTCGGGAGGATTATGTGTGCATCATGTCTGACTAATCTAGAAGGTAAACTTAACATTGTTTAGATTATAAACACAGCTACTAGAAGTTTCATATCTTCTTTCTAGTCCAAAATGCCTAGGATTAGAAAAACTAAGCAGAAGAGAAAAATTCAGAAATGTATCAATATGTGAACCATTGTAGAATTGATTTCCAGCTAGTAATCTACTTAGTATCAATTTGCATTGAATGTCTCTAACAACTTTCTACAAGCAGTGCAAGATTACACAATCACATGTTTTAGTCACAAACATGTTACGCCCAGACTAATGAGGCTCTGCAAGGCAGAAACTGTTCTTACCCGATAGTGAGCGAGCTGCAGGGCAAGTTGCACAAAGGCATCAGGGCTGGTTTTCACTTTCTTTATTAGTCCTTTCCCAAAAGTATCAAAATAAAATGAACAGAAGTCCACATCATCTGCTAGAGCCACAGCAGTGCTCAGAGACTTCTCAATCACTTCTTGGCACTTAAATAAACAAACAAACAAACACCTGTATGTATATAAACATGTACTCGTGATATTGGAGAGAACTATTGAAAAAGTACAAGTATTTTTAACTGTTCAACAGGAAATGCTTGCCTTTATGCATGCCAGGAACATCATAACCTAAATAATATTCCTTTAGAGAAAGAAAAGAAGCTATATTTGCTAGAAAGTTAAAATTCAAAAAGCTAATAAAAATTTAAGCCAATACACATCCAAAAATAACTCTTCTAAAACCCACCAGCATTAAAACTGTTCAGATCAGAATATAAAAGAATGGCCTACAGAATGGCATTAGTAGTGTGGCTTCCAAGCTCCCATACATACTTAATTAAATACATCACCAACCATAAGCTTTGTATTCAAAATTAAAATCCAAATAGATGGTGGCAGTTTTTCTGGAAACTCAGGCGCAAAAAAAAAAAAAAAAAACAAAACAAAAAAAAAAACACCACCCCCCCCAAAAAAAAAAACAAAAAAAACCCCAAAAAACCCACAAAAAAACCCCAAAACAAAACAGAAAACCACCAAAAAACAAACAAACAAACAAACAAAAAACCCGTAGAAAAATAAAATCTTATTAGATGAACTATGAACACAAAAAAAGGACAGTTATTCTAAAGGAACTATTATACAGAAGTAGTTGTTGTGACAACAGTAATAAAACCTCAGCAACTAAATATTTATTTTAATACAGTCACTTTTTAAAAGAGGTGGCCACTTATTTTTGACATACTGCCAATTAAGAAAGCCTCTAGTAAAATGTTGGCATTTCCCAGTCAGAATTCTTAAAGACTGAAATCAAAACTCCCTGATTTTCTAAGCAATCTCAGTAATGGCTACAACATGAAGTACACAACCTACAGGACTCAAAGGAATTTAGAACTGATTTATAGGGTTATCAATAATTACATAAATGATTTGACCACTGAGGAAAAGAGACGTTTCTTCCTCATACCACTAAATCTTATGTACTTACTTCTTCTGGAATTTCCCATTGCAGTTTGGTAGGAATGGGAATATTTGGATTGGTATCTCCTTTGCAATGTCCATCTACTGAATATCCCAGTTCAAGACACTCAGTTGCCATCACATTCTGCAAAGAATGATACTTCTTCAGAATTGCTTCAGAACTTCTTCAGCACATTACTTACTGTCATGGAATTAGGATTTCATGGTGAAAGAAATATAACCTATTTTCACTACGCAGTGAAATAAAATATACAATCCATTTCCAAATACTGAAAATAAATGAAGCCCCCAGTTTTACAAGAACACCAGATGTGCACCAAACACTTATTCAACTACACTGGCGCATTTTGTTAGATGCTACTGATTTAATAAAAACCTTTTCAATTCAAAACCTACCTCAAACTAAGTAGAAGTAAAAAACTCAATTCAGTCTCAGACTTCACTATCTTTCTTCAATTTATATTCTAGAGAATTTCTTCAAGTTTGTTATTTGTCAAAACTTACTCATCCAGGAACAATTTATTTCAGAGTAAGTGCAAATCTCTGCAAGAACTCAATTATTTTTAAGATTTGTATCCCTTTCAAAATTGCAGTTTATTTTACATGTGCACTAGAGTTCCTGGGTGGGAAAGAAGCATGTTTTCAAGATTAAAAACACAACTTGAACAGACATAAAAGGCCCTGTCTTATAAGATATCAAGCATCCTCAACGTTAAAAAACCATCCAGAAACAACAAACCCACATACAAACACAAAGAATTACCAAAAGATTTGAATCTACTCAATATGGAAAGAAAAAGCATGATGATTTATTTCTGATCTCTTACTTTAATTTCATTTTCTCATTTCACTTACTGGTCAGAACACGACAACTATGAAATAAAGCTTAGTCCATTCAATTCTAAAAATAGACAATCTGTAAAGAACCAACAACAGACAACTTTCTAGAAAATTTAAATCTTGTTTCAGTCATCTTAATTCTTAGCAGAAAATGTACCAACTAATATTAAGTACAGATATATAAATTAAGCATATAATATCATTCACTAAAAGCAAAAAAAGTATCCCTCTTTCATTGAGATAGTCTACACTTCATTGTCATGTCACTCTCAAATCAGTTTGGCCTTCTTTCTTCCCTGGGTGGAGAATGTAATGAGGCTTTTTTTTTTTTTTGTTCTTATACACATGGAAACACTTCTATAACAAAACTCAAAAATTACTTGGGGGACCAGCTAGACTACAAGACCTATTTGCACAAATACATACAAAATCAAAATTAAATAAAGTTTTTGAAATAGTTTTAATTGATTTGAGTCATGTAACTGTTTGTAGGTTTAAGCTTCAAAACAAAAAAGGAAAAAAGTCAAATAGGGTTTCAAGAATTAAACTAAGCATATGATGAATGCAAAGCAAAGTGAATTTATTGCATTCATGGTAAATAAATACAAGAGATAATGTCAACAGCATATCAGTCTGCAACTTAGCAAACAACGCTTATTCAAAAAGTTAAACTGTGTATAATTTTTTTAAATTTAAAAGTAAGCATGGGAGTTTTATAGCACAAGAAAGCTTAAGAGCTTTAGGAGAATGTACATACAAAAATACAATGCCATATCAAAGAGGCAATAATCTGTGGATTTAAAATATTAAAGAAGAGGTAGCTAGGGAGCTGTATCACTTTTCTGTGAAGACATCTAAGCTTACTAAATGCTGTCCTTTTAAAAACAGCAGCTTCTTAAGCAAGGGTTTGGGATCTTTTTCAAATTCTACAGTTGCTGTAGACATAGGGCCCTAGTCACTCATCAACAACGTGAACGCAAGGGATTGAAAGTTGCTGCTGACCTTCAGGGCTGCTTCAAGACCATACCACATTATCTTCTGCATTAGCTTTTTGTGCCAAACACCTACCTCCCACAGGTGTCCCACAATAGGAGCATCTGCCCAGGAGTGCTCTGCATTCAGACCCATTTTGCCATTTTTGAATACTATAAGAGTGAATGTCTTATCAAACCACCTACAAAAGAAATCAAGGTTTCCTTATGGTTTTGTACATTTCAAAAGCATTTTTGTATTGTAACTTCCTCTCTCTCTAAAATTCACATTCAAATGCACTAGAATTTATCCTTTTTATTTAAGAACATTTAAATAAACAAATGGAAATTTGAACCTCGTGAAGTTCAAAAAGGGTAACTACAAGGCTCTGCACCTGGGTCAAGACAATGCCCAGTATCAACAGACTGATGGATGAATGGATTTAGCAGCTCTGCAGAGAAGGACTTCAGGATGAAAAGTTCATCATGAGCTGGCAAGGTGCACTTGCAGCCCAGAAAGCCAATCATGTCCTGGGCTGCTTAAGAAGCACCATGGCCAGAAGGGTGAGGGAGGGGATTCTGCCTCTTTACTCCCCTCTGGTGAGATCCCATCTAGAGAGCTGTGTCCTGCTCTGGGGTTCTCAGCACAAGAAGGATGTGGAATTGTTAGCTCGGTTAGAGGAGAGTCATGAAAATAGCAGGAGTGCTGGAATACGCCTCTCGTGAAGAAAGGGTGAGAGTTGGGCTTGTTGCTCAGTCTGGAAAAGGCTCTGGGAACACCTTCTTGCAGCCCTTCAATATATAAAGAGGACTTATAAGAAAAGCTGAGAAAGACTTCTTATCATGGCTCATAGTGACAGGACATGGGGCAACAGATATAAACTGAAAGAGGGTAAATTTAGATGTGTTATAATGGAGCAATATTTTTTACAGTGGGCTGGTAAGACACTGGAACAGATTGTCCATAGAAGTTGTGGATGCCTTGTCATTGCAAATGTTCAAGCAATCTGATGTAGTGAAAGTTGTCCCTTTCTGTTGGGGTTGGAACTAGATGAAGGTCCCTTCTAACCCAAACCCTTCTTTGATTGTATGGAATTTATCAACTTAAAAGTCATCATTAATTCATATGCATTAGCCAAATTCTAAAAAAAGGAAGGCATTTTCCACAGCGTCAATACTGCACCTGTCATAACATTTGCCATGTATCAGTGATTTTGCATATGCATCCAGTGACCTCACTGGGTCCTCCTTCTTGTACCCCTGCTCCATGTCATCCAATGTCACAAAAAATGCTGCTTTCTCAACAGCATCTAAGGATTGTTTGTTCTTTCCACGGCTAAAATAAGCCTGTCGAGCCTTAGCCCATGGTACTCTGGAAAAAAAAAAAAAGTTTATAGCCAGATTACATAAATTTGTCGATGTTTGATTACCTTTAAAATCACTATGAGACATTCTTCCTACTTCTGTGTAATTTGACAAAACTACTTTCTTTACATTTAAACTATGAAAGCCGTGAAAAGTTCTGACAATACTTGTACAGTGGAATCCTAGGAACCAATTCAACTCATCATCACACATGTGCAAAACATCATCCTCAGAAATTCAACATTTCTGCACTTGCAATACTACAGCATAGATCATCTACACTTAAAACTAAACAAAAGACACTACTTAAAACTAAACAAAAGAAAGTATCTATTATAAGGAAGAAGACAACAGTAAAAATAATAATCTGCATATAGGATTGCTGCTGCAAAATTTTTTTAACTCCACACAATTACAAGTGACTGAAGCCCTGTGACACATCATCAATATACAAAATCAGTGACCAAGGTATAAACAACTGACTGCAGACTATTGTAAAATTCTAAAGCCAATATCCAACGATTATGTTATGCAATGATTTCCAAATACTTAACTTATTTAAAAAGTAATAACCACCATACCTATCTCCTGCAGTAAGAGCTGCAAGTTTCTCTTCACCAGGCTGAGGTTCTGAATCATCATCAAGAATTCTCTGTATTTGCTGTTCAATTTCTCGGGGTCTCAGCAATCTGCCATCATGGTACAGCCACACTTTGAAGTAACGGCCCTTATGATACACAACAATGTGTTTGCTGTCTTTCACATGCTGGAGGGTATCTAGAATTGCAATCACTTATGTGAACACAAAGCTGAACTCTCAAAACACTAATGCACTAAATAACATCAGATGCCTATTGCATGCACTACAAGGTATTTCAGCACCCCATGGTATTTCATCACAAAGATGCCCACATGAAACAGTCAAATACCCAGATCTGACAATCATTTCCATATATAGCACCACCCCTTTCCACACTGGAGGCCACTATTAAGCAACTAAATCTGTATTTCTGTATCTGAAAAACAAGCACTAGTTGTGTAGTCTGGTGAAGCAGCCAGCAAAGAACATGCTAGATGAGTATCTGGAAAGGTATTTTTAAATAATTTGGACTCAGGTGCTAGACAACTCATGGAGAGTCTTAAACTCAAAATTTATACCATCAGCTTTTGTTTACATTTGTGCTCGTTTACATTTGTGCACAGTGAATATTCCATATATGGCGAATATGTGTAATGTTATGTGCAGCAGAAAACTAGGCCACATTTTTTCCTCATTTTATATCTACTTTGCTTAACTGGGATAAGCCTAAATTTAGTCACAAAGGCATTGTATCAAACCACAGGTGAAGTCATTCACTCCATAGCATGTTTTATCAAAAATCATGACTATTTAACAACTGCTCAAGTGACAGGATACAATGTTCATCAAGATTTTATCACCAATTAATAGGAAGACAATTTTTAAACTTTTTTTTTTCTCTTTAGGAACTGTAATATACATAAAGTAATTGAAATCAGGGGACAAGGAGTCAAGCTGTTTAAGAGAATGTGTGAAAAATATTTTTGGAACTCACTTAGACATATACAGAATGTTTTTCCTTTAGAGAAACAGAAACAAAGAAAAATGGAAAAAGTGTAATAGGAAACGTGAAAAGCCTATTATTATTATACTGACTGTAGTTTAATTTGAAAGACTTTAAACAGGAGAAACTTAGGAGAACCACTAAGATATACAGGATGTATTTTAATCAGGTGCCAGTAAGAATGAGGCACTTCTACACTTGTGTGTAAAGCTCATTTTAGACTCAAAGAAAACCAATGCTAAATGCAAACTGTTTATACTTTTTATTTTATTAATAACATAAAAGGGTTGCACTCTCAGTACTTGAAGTATTGCAATATTCCAAATAATAGTAGCTCTTAGACTAAAGTTGTCCAAGAGAGATTTAAAGACCTGCTTGTCCATTTAAGGGACTGGTTATGAGACAGAGTAATGACACCAGGGATGTCCTTTTCTTCAGTTTGCAGATAAAGCTGTCTGAGGCATAGCTTGAAAAAAATTCCTCAACAATCTAGCAAAGGCCAGCAGCAGAACTGAGAGAAAAGTCCTTATCTGACACATGCAGCTACTGCTTTACTCACTATCACTCCTTCCCCTTATCCAACTTCTTACAGCAAATGCCAGCCCTCCAGCAGGGAAGAGTGAGCAGATCTCTGCATCTGTTTAGAAACAGTCTTTGTTTTGAATTCTGTAGTTGAATGGGAGTAACAAGTTTGAAGGCAGTTTGAAACATTAGAGTGAGTTACAGCCTCACAGAAAGTAGAAAAAAAACATCCTGTCTTCAAGTGGCAGCCTGTACTGCATTCCCAACAGAGGTGACTACATAATAACTCCTGCTCCTGTTTCACTGTGATGCTGCCACAATGATGCACTGTTGGGTAAACAGGTGAAATCAGTTCTAAGAGGCTGTTCAGCATATGACATGTATCTAGAAGCCTAGATACAGCTTAAGCTTTTGTAGAAAAACACACCAGCACAAGTCTCCACTAAAATTGGCTGTGAAGCTCTGAAAGAGTAAGGAAATGAATGGCAATGTTTTCTTCCACCTGCTGATTACAAATGGTAAGTTCTTCCAGATGCAATCTGACTCCACTTACAGTGACAAAACTTAGGAATAACAAAAAAAGGCAACAAAAAATACCACTTTTAATATGAAGACAGCAAAAATCATCTTGAACTTGGAAAAATAAAAGTAAAGATTATTTACAAATTCAAAAACAGGACAGACAATATTATCTTGAATTTGTTTTTTTTAATTTAAATAAAGGAGAAAAACCACTAAAAAAAGCTTCAAAATCTCCTTAACATGAAAAACATTTAGGAACTCTACAGCAATCCATTACATCCTGAGTCTTGGAACACAGTATTGATATACACTTGTGCCAGTTAGATCTTTATCTGGAAAACCAGATTTTTAATAGAAAAGACACCAAGCCCTGAATTCCATCAAGGTGCTTATTCTCCTTGGCAGGCCTTGCTTACCTGATTCCTCTCCCGGGATACGGGAAGTATTAAACATCCTTTCCCACTGAGCTGAGCAGAGTGGAACAGTGGATCCCATCAAAAGAATCTGTGAAGCAAATGTACATTAAAATGTCATTTTGCATATACAATTAGAAAATTAAAAAGTAAAGAAAAAACTCCAAGATCTGGTTAAACAAAGGCTTCAGAAGCTTCAGAATAGTAAGATTTGTAATACATTAATGCAATGTTGAGTTTTTTCCTCCCTGTTCATGGTCTTTCCTTAAAACTACATGTGGAATATTACAGAACCATTATTTTTTCCCCTTCTACCAAAAACTCACCCTCCATGAGGGAAGACTGAAGCTAGCTAGACCTGAAATCCAAAGAGTTCTCCATGGGTAGTCTGGATGCAAAACTTACACATGCAGCATGCATTACTCCTTAATTCATTCTTTTGAGATATTTATGGCTGTGTAGGAACAAAAGTTCACATTTCTCAGACTTGTAGCTCCATATAATTAACCACATCCCTTCAATGCTCTTGAAAAAAACTACTTAATTGCTTCCCCAGTATTTGTTTACTACAATACACAGCCATTGGATAGTACAGAAACTCAAATGGGATTTGCCTATCTTTGCTACCTAGAAATTAGTGCAATACAGGATGTTATCATCATAAGCTTCCATTGGCCCACTCTTGGTGGCCTCCAGACCTTTATCTCAACCATCCCATATTGTATCCATACAATTCTATATTTTTAACAGTTGGTAGTTTCTGCCCATGTGCAATTCAAGTGATAACCAAGACGATTTGGACCACAAAAATTTGTAACAATAAGACATTCCTCTCCTCTCCCATTCTGCAAACTGGTCAGCTTCTCACAGATTGTGCTGGAAAAAGATCAAAAGCCATTTAAACTGATATACATACTGGCTTGATTTCTTGTCTGTCCAGTTTTTTCCGATAGAGCAGGATGGCATGGATAACATTACCAGCTCTAGCTGCCTGCAGGGTTGTGGGATATAAAGAAAGGAAGTCCTGTAAAGTAGATAAGACTCATAAGTTAATGATTACCAGGCTACATTAAAAAAAAACCAAATCTGATAGTACTTCTCATCTACGTACTTAAACGTTTGTTCTGGACAATGTAGAAAAGGCTTTAAAATTTATGAAGTGTGCAAGTGCAGTGAGCTGACAAAACTTTTCTTCAGTAGTCACAATCTCCTTAAACATTATCGGTAGCAATGGATTTCTAAGCAGAAAGACTCCATGAAGTAAAATCCTGCCAGAAATGTTACAGTTTCTAAGCAACATAAGGTGTTTATAGGATATACCTACCATTGCAAAATAGTTGCTATTAACCATGATTGGTCCACGTCCTCTAAGGTAGATATATTCTTCCCACCAATCACTAACCTGCAGCAGGAAGGAAAAACAAAAGCAGTAAAATCTCATCATTGCCACAGCTTATGTCTTCTATATTGACGGCTCCACAAGGCAACATTCCATCCAGAAGTGGGAAGGAAACTGCTAGTACTTAAAAAGACAGTAATCCCCGCCTTGCTAATTTCTATCAGACTTCAGCAAAAACAGGAGGAAAAAAGGGTGAGAAAACTAAATCAAATTCAGCTATATCTCTCTGATAAGGTTTCAAAGAAGTCATGATCTCCATATAATATTTAAAATGTATCAGATCTCCTGAATGCTTTACAGCCTTTCCCAGGACAGATTAGGCTACCTGGGTAAAAGTACGTTAGATAATATATCAAGAAGGAATTAACATTACAGTTCTCACTATGATATTGAGGGTTGGATTTTCTTTTTTTATTAAAAAAAAAAGAAAAAAAGAAAAGATAGCTCAACAACTCAATTGATACAGCTCTTTATTTTTCTTATATATGCCTCATCTGCTCTATATTAAAAAATTGCTCTAAATCATTCTTCTAAACTACCTGGGTAGCCCAGCTCATTATTGAGTTATCAAGCTCAACAAGCAAATAAACAAACCCCAAAAGCAATCATAACAGTAAAATACTCCCGAATAACAAAACACAAAATAAGGATTCATTTTTTTCAAGTTTCATTAACCTTTGCTCACCATACTATTTACCAAAACACACAAATTATTTACATGCAAAGTCACACATACTTTAAAAAATATTAAGCAGTTTCAATTTCCTTTTTTTTTACATTTAAGAAATAATGGAGTTTAACCAAAAAGAGCATCAGGGAACAAATAATGTAATTTGAACAACTGAGCCTCCTTTTTATCTACTTACATAATTGGTGGCCCACCAGGATTTTAGCTTCAAATACCACTGAAGCCTTGGTCCCAAATTAAAAGCAAAATCTTGGGCAAGACCCTCCATTCTTTTGAACTTTTCATCATCCATAAGTGGTCGAACTGACTCCAGATACTAGAACACAAGAAAAGAATTAGCATCAATACAGGAACCAATATGTAGCTTCTCACCATTCCTACATAAAGCACTTAAACAGTAAACAAAGATTATCCAGTCTCAACCCATAAGGCTGCAAATACCATGTTTTTAAAATAAAAGTATATGCTCTTCTAAACATTTGCTGCAAAATTCAAAAAATAAAATATTTTTCAGACATTTGTGAGCAAAACACAAGTGGAAGAGGTAACTTTTCTAAATATTTTCCACTCCAAAGGGTGAGGCATGCTGCTTCTTCAGCAGCAGACTGATTTTTTTTTTCCTCTTCTAAAAACCAAACCTTCAGTTTCCGTGACATATTGCCATATTTACCCACTTTCCTACAAGGTTTTGTGTTATAACACACACATTTAATAACACTGTACAACTGGGGAGGATAACAAAACTGTGCTTCAAACACCCTGGAAATCACACTTTGCGGCACAGCCTTACAACAGGCATCATGTCATCCAGTGTGAATCACACTGGCTTCAAATTGCCACCAGTTTCACTTGTTTGTCACAGCCTTTATTTTCATTTCCATGAAGAAGTTTGAATCTGTTAACACCATATTAATACCACTATGCAGTGTTTCATGAGGCATGGCAAAAACACCCCAAAAGGCATCTAGGTATGGATTCTGTGTTACTCAAGAAAATAAACTGGTGAATGTACATACCCTATTAACTGTGTCTTTAACAGCTGGAACTGGCAATCGTGGTAAAGATGTCTGGAAACTGTATAACATGGGTTTACGCCCTGAGAAAAGTTTTACAAGGGTCTGAAGAAAAGCAAAAACAAAATACACACACCAGATTATTAGGTTCAACGGAAGAAAAATAATGGACTAAATGTGTAAAGCAACTCCCAGTCCTTTTCACTGGTAAATTGTACTGTACTAGATTTAGGAAGCTACCCTTTTGATCACAGTTTCACAAGTAAAAAAAAAAAAAGGCCTTGACAGAATCTAACTTCCTAAACGTTAAACAACATGGCAGTGGAAGAGCAAGATAGGCATGGTCATTCCTGGCTTCCCAGTCATCATCCTGTCACAGACAATATTGCTGTTTATGTAGGGCACACCTTGATCTCAATATAAATACAGTTACTTAGCACTTCTTTCCTTCATATATTCCCCTCTGGAAAGATTAAAAAACATGTCTATCAGGTGACCTTTTACTATATTACATAGTAGATAGAAGAAACATATCTAAATTATGCCTCAAAATACAATCATCATCAAGCCTTTGACTCAGCTAAGGTTTCTAAATAACTACAGTAATCTTTAAAAATAATAATTATGCTTTTGTATCGTGGTTTAATGTTTTCCAAAGTTAAACCTCAACATCAATAATAGGATTGATGTTACAGGGAGTTAATTCAAGCATGAATCAATCTCAGGTAGTCTACTGCATGATTTGAACATACCAAATTGTGCAAGCATGCTAGTGTTACACTCAGTGCTTGTGTTACAAAAAAACCCCCCAGCAACGAAACAAAAAAGCCAGAGAGAACTTAGCTTCAGATATTAGAAAATCTCCTGTGTTCCACGGGAGAGTGAATATAGAAGCAGCTTTTCTGTCCAACACTACTTTTCAGTTGCAGCACACACTAAGCTGAAATTCTAGACCATGCAACTTCTAAGCTACTCATGAAAGGATTTTGACATTGCTGCCCTATTTCAGCATGAAAGTCAAGTGATTTGACTTTCCAACAACCCAGTGGAACTTTTACTGTCAAAGTGTAATCTTGGTCCAATATACAGGATACTATATATAAGCCAACAGACAAGATGAATAAAACAGAGGATGTAATTTCACTACTAAATTCTGAAAACTCCTAATAAAACTGTTAGAATGCAGATATTTCCTCCCTCTCAGCTTTCTGGGTCAGCACAGCTAGAGGAGACAGTTTTAGGCAGCACAAAACAACTAAGAATCAGAGAGTATTACCAGCAACAACGACCTCCCTGCAAATAGATCTGTATCACAGCCATCAGATGTACATGGGATGCACCACAGTGGTCTGCCAATGAAATCCAATTGTGCTTCAGGACAAGATAATTTTGGAAAACAGGTGGGAAAGAAAAAGCTCAGCTTTTCATCTGGAAATCTAATTTCATACTTGGAGACCATTTTATTCCCAAACTCTTAAGCCAGAAAAGGCTAAAATTATTTTAAGAGAGTACCTGCTCAACTGACAAAAACCAGCAAACACATTTCACAGTATTTAGATCTAAAGAAAACTGGCAGTAGAGTATTTATAGTAGCTTGAGACCAATAAAGTGCTCTGACAGACACAGACATTTCATTACATCTCTGATTTCATATGCAGAAACAGCAAATAATGTCATTCTAACATATGTTGCATCTCTTCACATACAATTACCACTTTTTAATTTATTTTTTAAAATGGCAACTAATATTTGGATTTTCCCCTAACACTGATACAGGAAATTTGATTTTACAAGGTGAAATATGCTGATTAAAAGTGCCACCAGACTTCCAACCAGTCTGAAAAATCACTTTGTACTGTGACTGAAATTAGAGTTCAGGTTTTTGATCTGCATGATCATTTGAAGAGAAAACAATATTACAAAACTCTAGAAAGCTAGGGTAGTTGGAGCTGTTTCACTAGTGAAGTCAGTCTTCTCTTTTGCTGGATCTAGTTAAATAGACCTTCATAATAGGTATAGATGAGACACTGTTGGGCATACAACTTCAGTGTTCTGCACTTTTAAAACACACACAATGCACAACAAAATGCATATGTAACATATATGATAGACAAAAATTGCTAAATACAATATGCAACAAAGCATGGTAAGTAGCATTACAGTTCACACTGTTTTAAGGTTGATAAGGCAATATTAAGAGCTTTGAAGTATCTATCTGGTAGGACATGCTGAAAACCAAGGCAGCTACAGCTCCAAGCAATTGACAGAAAGCCTTACCATTCAGAGCCTCTGGAATGTACCAGTTTGGGTCATGAGGCTGCTACCACTTCCAGGAGAAACCATCAATTAGAAATTTCATTTGTACCAGACAAATATTAAACTCTATTTTAGTGTACACCATTCTGGATACCTATCCTTGAATAGCTCTCATAGTAAATCATGACCTGTGCTTAGTTTAACACACATCTGTTAACTTTTGAGGCCGCAGAGACTAATTTTATCACAATATGGAAACAAAGCTATTTCTACTACAATACAGACAAAACTGAGATGAAACAACCGAGTCCAAGTAGCAAAACCTCACTTCATCTCTTTCAGCACAATGCTACAAGACATCTATGCTTCCTCACTTTATACCTATCATATCCTTTTAGAATCCTTTTCCAAAGCATCACAACAATCCACAGGAGACATACCAATCTCACCTTATCCTTCTCTGAAAACTGCCTAAGACACTACTTATGCCGTATGCTGCTTCTTCCCCAACTCATTTTGGAGGCTTACCAATAAATTGGTTGAAAGGACACTCAGCAATATTTTCTTCAAGCATAAGAATAATTTTATAATGAATGACTAGAAATCTTAACATTACAACAAAGAATTAGGGGAGCACTTTCTGTGAGGACAAGATTCTTTGGTGCTGCAGCTGAAGTTCTTCAACTGTACTTGCATAAAGAGAAAAAGGAGGTATTAAGTCACACAGGCCCAAGGCGTTGGACAATTTAGAAGTTATTCTTGAAGTGTTTACTCTTCTTTCTAGAAGGCCACAATGAATAGTTTCATTACAGCATTAGAAGGGTCACAGTAGAAAAAGCTACCTAACAGCCTCCTGTCCCATGACACAAAAAACACAAGAAAGAAATGAAACTACAAAATTTTCTTTTAAGGCTTTGAATACTCAGAAGTTAAGATGAAACAAAGCCAACATATCCTTACCATCCAAAACTTGGTGCCAGCAGTAAGCTTGCCATATTCAGAGAACATCCAACCATGGTAGGAGAGCAGCATTTTCAGGGAGTAGCGCATTGTGACGATAAGGGCAACCCAAAGCCCTGTGCCAAAAAGCACTCCACTCACAATGTTCTGTGTTTGGTTTGACATATAGCCACTATTTAAGACAAAAGCCAGCGTATACCAGTTAGTATCCATTTAAGTTCCAAAGAAAAACTGCTATTGCAAACATAAGTCTAACAGTAATACAGACAGGCCTTACACAAGCTTTATGCCTGCTTATCCTGCTTTCATAAATTCCTTTCCAAACACCTTTTCATGCAGCAACATCAAAGCCCATAAAAATTCCCAAATACCCAGAACTATGCAGCAATACTGGTACAATCTCCCTATTTCATATCCTCATACAGCTGTTTATTTGGCTTATCAAGTCACAAACATACTGTTCCAAAACTGATACATTTTAACAGGAATAGCTTTAAGAGTAGCTGCAAATAGAACTAATTTCCCTTTAGAGAAACATTAACATATCAGTCTACTTACGTTGTATCAAGTGTTTGGTTGATCTTGGCTATTATTCCTAAGGAAGGATCAATTTTAGCATACATGGTTGACATCACACCCACAACTACAATAAGCCAGCTAGATGGGCTAGCAGGGTAAACACCGGTGATAATTCCGTTCTGGAAAGAAAAGCCTTCACATAATTTTTTACCAAAGTGACTGACTTCATATTACCATGGAAAGAAACAAAAATCAACACATTTAAGTAATTTAGTTATAAAAAAAGTAGTTAAGATTATCCAACATTTTCTCACATGAGATTATCTCAGCAGTAGGGAATGGATTTACTTAAGTTTGATTATTACAGAAAATTGTAACAATGATATCAACAATGAAAGGAACTTTTACATTCTCTTGTAGACGCCACTGATCCCACTGCAAGTCTTACTAAAAATACTGACACTAACAACTCTAAAACAAATGACACTTCAATAATTTCAACTTACACTGAGTTAGACCCTTCTATATGAATACATGGCAAAAATATCTTACCAAACAAGGCACTGAGAACCAGAATTGACATTTTTTAAACAATTTATACAATTGAAACAGTTTTAAAAATTTAAAATTTTTTTATACAATTTAAACAGGCTTTTAAAGAAAATTTTAATAAGATTTCTGTTAATATGTTTATGTTTTTGAAAGAGATGTTGAAGATAAACTGTAGTTTATGTAGATTGCTACTAATGAAACAGATATTTACAATTATAGTCCTGTGAACAAAACAATTTTCATCAAATACCTCATCAGAAACAGTACTATTTAGCTATAATAAAGAGTGTAGCCTTGTACCTCTAAGACATATGACACTAAAGATCACAACTAGTTGTACTTTTGACTTCTGCTAAAAGATTACATTATTACGTGGTGCATTAGGAAGAGAATGAAGTCAGTTAATTTCTACATCTTGCTTCCATAGAATAAATAAAAAATATGTACCCTTTCAGTCTTTACAGTATCATCCCATGGCACCTTCCTCAGTAGCCCTTGTCTTAAATAAAACCCCCTAAGTCTGTCACAATGAGGAACCTTATTTACCATAAAGGGAAAAAAAAGTTTTCCCTAAAAAAATTGAATAAATTCATAAAACATTAAATAACCCAGAAGTTTGGTGAACTGGACTAGCTAAGCATACCTTGAATCTGATGAACTTCCTCTTCCATGAATAGACACCAGACAAGTAAATCTGTTTGAGTGCCTCATGGCTCATACGCAGGTCGATCCCATCTGGAGTTACTGTAAACTGAAAAGCTACTGCCTGATGAGCTTCCGCCATTTTCACAGAGAGTTCTGGCAAAAAACAAAATTTAGAGTATTTCCTTCTTGTTCAGAGGAACTAGGACCTAGTCCAGTTCTAGCAAGATATGGCAAATCTTTGCCATGATTTTGGCAAAGATTTCCAAGTATGAAAAATTTATAGTACTTGCCTTTTCCTTACAGACTCTGCTTGTACTTCAGTCTGAGTGTCCTGAAGGTTAATTTAAGGCACCTCTTTTAACCACAAGAGCTGCAAATGGAAACAAAAGACTTGTGTAACTCAGGCATTTTGGCAGCATCACAGATTGCTGCATATCACCTATACATGCAATACATTAAAAAATCAGAGCAGAACAGAAAGTGAAAGCCAAAACATTTAGAAAATCATATCACAGGTACAGAGCACCTTACATTTCAAAGAAGATTCAGAAAATGTTTTATTTGAAACAAAAGGTATCTAAAGTTTTCAGCTCGGCTAGAAAAGCAAAGCTGCTTCTGGCCATATCTTCTCCCAAAATTTTTTCGTATCCTAATTTCAATACGATTACTCAAAGCAATAAGAGACTATAGTCCCTGTGGTTCTGTGCTGTGACTGGCAAATAACTGCAAAAATCAAAACTATGCAGAGTTGAGGAAACCAAATCACAACTGTCAGAAAAATTACCTCCTCAAAGAAATATGAAACTATGATGAAATTTCATGGATTTGCAGCTCAGTTTAACTGCCCAAACAAATATCAACAACCATGCCAATATAGACAGAAGACAATTATACTGAGCAGCCACAAAAGACTCAAACCAAAACCACTGGAAGTTAAAACAGAAATGTAAACCCACTGTAGCCCAAAGAATCCCACCATGTGCCTGAGAATGTTGTGCAAACACCTCTTGAATTGTCAGGTCTGGGGCTGCAACCGCTTCCTTTGGGACCCTCTTCTGGTGCTCAACCATCCTTTTCCAAATACTTAACCTAAACTTCCCCAACAGAGCTTCAGGCCATTCCCTGACCATTCACTGGTCACCAGAGAGAAGAGATCAGTGCCTGCCTCTTCTCTATCCCTCACAAGGAAGTCGTAACTGCAATGAGGACTTCCCTCAGTCCCCTCTTCTCCAGGCTCAGCAGTGTGAGTGATCTTACCTGCTCCTTGTATCATCTCTCTCCTCCAGACCTTCACCATCCTCATAGCCCTCCTCTGGACTCTCAGAGCTTTATGTATTTTATCATATTGTGGCACCCAAAACTGCCCCCAGCACTCGAGGTGAGGCTGCCCCAGTGCAGAGCAGAGGGGACAATCCCCTCCCTTGCCCGGCTGTGCCTGATGTCCCCAGGACAGGGTTGGCCCTCCTGGCTGCCAGGGCACTGCAGACGCAGATCCAAGTTCCCACAGACCAGGACCCCCAGGGTCCTTTCTGTGGCCCTTTCTCATTGCCCAGCCTGAACACACATCCAGGGTTGCCCCAACACAAATGCAGCATCTGGCACTTGTCCTTGTTAAACTTGTTGGTAATTCCATAGCTTTTCTTAGTTCCTGTAACTAGCATTTATACATAAACATCCTTTAAGTTACTCCTACTAATTATTGATTCAGACAAATGATTTTGAGCACTTACAACTAGAAAGTAGAGTTTTGCAGACTATGTATAACATTGAAATGGTCAAAACTGTGTATTCCTGAGGAGACCATCATGATTCCAAATTCAGTCTCTTGTCCAACTTAATTTATTAGCTTACCAAAACTTTAATGCATAGCCCCAAAAACAATATCTTCCTAGAAGTATGACTTAATAGTAGTGGAATTTATTACCCCATCTGTAGGTCAGGATTCAAGGACAAGTTTTAGATTGAGATTTTCACTGGTAAAAACCACATTATCAATACCAAGGGTTTTAAGGTTGCACTGGCATTTCTATGTAAGCAAAATCAAAAAAAAAGTACAACTATTTTACCCTTTTTAAATCCTAAAAGCTAAAATTCACATTTTGTTTGCAAACCTAAAGCCAGTAATTAAATTCTGGTACACTCTCATCTCCTATTGAACAGCACGTGAGAACTAACCAGTGTAATTTACGCGGGCATTTCAAAAGCAGTTCATTATGACCAGAGTGCTGCTCCTCTAGTCTGTAAATACTCTACTTAATCAAAGTCATCTGAAACACAAAGAATGGGTGCCAAAGTGTACAAGCAGACAGACAGGTACTTGGAATGAAGCAATAACAGTAGGCTTGGGAAAAAAATACACAATATGGAAAGAGAAGGAATACTCGGCAGATATGAATGATATAAGTGCTATTGCACATCATCTATTAAGGTTGTTGACCAACAGGCATAGATTCTTTGCAATATTTAATGTGCCTGTTCCTGGACCAACCTACAGTGATCCACCACTGCAATACAACTACTGCTACAGTGCCTACTGGTAATTCACAGGTCTCGCAAATCCATCAGCCACTGCTCAGGTTTTAGAAGCTGGATGCTGGGTGAATCAAGGCACCTAAAGCTCACAGTATCCTACAGATAGTACGCAATTGATTTATGTGTGTGTAGTGTCTGATTAGAATAACAAAGAAGAACAAATTAGAAGAACACAAACTAGCTTTGAACACCAGTTTTAAAAGCTTTAACACATTGTGTGCCCGAGTAACAACTACAATTTGTAGTACTTAATGACTCTGTCACTAACAACTACTTATATGGGCTCTGCTGTAGGCAAGTACGAGGAAGTCAAAGTCAGCTGTCCATTCATTCATTTAAATTGTTCATTACCAGCTGACAAGAGAGCAATAAAGCAGGCAGAGGCAGCAGTAATACAGGGTATAACCTGAACTCAAAAGGGTTTGCAAAAGCTTTCAAAGTTAAGAATTTATCGTATGTTTAGTGGCATTATTAAGAGTGGGATGATAAAACCCCAACAAACACATACAAAGAACTTGGCCATATTTGCATCCAGAGAATCAGGCACTTGGGTTTGTCTCAAGAAGGGCCAACAGGTTCTGCTCGGTTGACTCATGGAATTCTGTATTCTGGAATGCCAGTGTCTTAAGTACAAGATCAGCTAGTTTCCCTTACCCTTCAACTTCCTTGTGACTTCTCAGCCTGGAAATTTGTAATTAATCTTCTCTTTGCTTCTGAATGGAAAGAATTTCAGGAACCCTTTCGTTTTTAAGCACATGCTTTTTTTTTTACTGTCCAAGGCAGAAAAACATTCTAAATAGCGTCAAGCATTAACAGTCAACCTGACATTTTAATGAATTAAAATTTAGCATTCTCATAAAAATAAATAAGCTTCATTAAGAAAAATATTCCTGATTCCCAAATGAAAAAAATGAATCCAGCAAGAATTAATCCTGAATAAAGCAAACGAGCCCTGAAAACAAATACAGTCCAGTTCTAGGACTGTACTGCTAGACGTTGAGATGTGAAACAATGAAACGGCTTGTTTCTTTTCATATTCTTTTCCTTGACATAAGAAAACCATAAGCCTTTAAAACTGCCCTGAATTATGATGGCGGAACACCAAAGGCTTCCCGAAGCCCGCTTCTTTGAACACTTGTTTTCCTCCTTAAAGGCCAATTTAATCATAAGCCGCGGTACACTTCCCCTCGCTGCATTCCTGCGCTGCCACGTGCTCGCCAGCAAAGTAGGGGAAAGGGCACAGGCGGAGCCTTGGACTTTTAAACTTGACTTGCCACTGCTCCTAAGGCAGCACCCACATCAATCACTTAACCAGCACTGCAACAATAGCGTCTTCTAACTGCGGGCACTTGGGTCTGCAGCGTATTTCTGCACAGCACATACTAATTAACCTCGCTCCCAACAGAGACAACAGCTTTTGACTTTCCTAGCAGCTTGGCAGAGTCTTACTCAAAGGGGGAAAAAAAAAACCTCAGCAGAATTCCTACAACTAATCTGAAATAGCTATTTTCATTCCTTTCAGTGTTCTCTTATAAAATTAATGTACCTTAAAAAAACACACACTTGCCCCTTAAAATTTGGTTTATTGATTGTTTGCAAGTTTTTTCCTTTTATTTAAAGAAGAAAGCTGCCTGTTCCTTGCTCTTATCTGGTTTTATTTAAATTCAAACATGCTGTAACAGTTGCAGATGTTTCTGCTTTTCCTTTTTCATACCTCTACTTGAGCCAAACTAAACTAAGCACAATTTTTTCCTCATTGTTATAAACAAGCACTGCAAGGCTAGATGTCACTTTTAAGTCAAGAAAATACTGCCGATGGTCTGCAAAACTATGCTGCTACATCTACTATGCAAAAAGCATCCTCACATTGTTATTTTTGCAGTTTCAGGACATTTACATCACAAAGATTGAGGTTTAACTCACAGAGCTTATGACTTCAGGTTGCAGACACTGAACAGTCAGTGTTGGGCTTATATATTCCTACAATCACAGAAGGAGTTAAGGGCTTCAGCTCTGGAAAATCTGATGCAGGATGCTTCCATTTAAGTCAGGCATGCAAGAAGTTACCAGTGGTTGGCAATGTCTCTCTGAAGCACAGCAAAAGAACTGCTACGTGCATTTTAAAAAGCAGCAAGCCATGACACAAAAGTTAATTGCATTGCAGCACATGGCACATAACAAGGTATTAATTCTTGAAGCACTTACTCCTGGAAATGCTATTGAGTATGAATCTTTTTATCTTTCTGTAGATTTCATACACTTTACATGCATTAATTGACAGTGCTAAAAATAATAAAGTCACACCTATACCTCACAGCAAATGAAAATCCTAAGCTTTAAGAGAATGTCACTTGCTTCCTATACATTGCTTGGCTCATGCAATTCACTTTTTTCCCCATTTCCTCTTCCTCTTGAATAGAAAACTCCCTGTCTTTTCTCCTTAGGATGTAACAAAAGGATTCTAAACATGTAACGAAAAGACACATATTACTTAAACACAGTTTTCACATAGATCGCGCCTTTTCCTACAAAGGAAGTTAACAAATTCACAGGAAAACTGAAGACCTTGATGAAAGACTTAATTCTATGACTCTCACTTTCAAGGTACATTGATAATTTAGTTTGAGCTTCTCCTCACAGGTCTCTGACACCTATTTATAGATTAGCTTTAATATGCAGGGCATATGACTGTCAGTAACCAAACCAAGCTCACAAAACAATCCTCTCCAACTATTCTACATGGATAATCAAAAATGGACTGTTTTCTACAAAAAGCAATGGCTGTTGCATATAGTTTCTCTGAGAACACAGCTAGGTACCACCATACACAGGTTTGATATTGTCAGAGCTCTCAGACAGACAACCTTGGCACCCAAGTCACGGAGTGTTCAGAGATGGTGGGTAGACTCGTAGCATTACAGGTAGGATGGCAATTCTGAAAGCAGAATTACCTGTATACTGGCATTTCTGAATTCAAAATTCCCCGGAAACCCTCATAACTTCAGGCAGATACAAGGCACCACCAATCAAGCAATGAGAAGCATTTTAGGACAAAGTCTTTGTCTTCTGATGCCTGCCAAGTTCCTACTAGGCAAGCTTAGAAGTATAAAAGAAAACCAACAAACCACAACAGAAACTTGACCCTGAAGAATTCTTCATTTGTTTCTTATCATAAACTTACAACTTCAAATTTTAGCTTGGCACTCTGGTTTCCAATAGCGACTGGTGAGGAGAAAAGTGTGACACTAAACTATTTAAAATGACATAGTTTAAGGAATCTTTCAAGATGGGAAGTGGAGAAAAATATCAGATGAAAGTAGATTAAACCAAATTTTAATTAGTACATACTTAAAGCTATATTAAAATTTCCATTTAAAGCTAGAGACCTTGAATGAAGAATGGTTTTGGAAAACCAAGCAAGTACCCTAAAGTCTTGGTCTGACCCCAAACCGGTTTATTTAAAAGAGAAAGGCGAGGGGGAGGGAATCTATTTCTATTAACATGCAAATCAGTAAGAGATACTGTTTGAATGTTAAAAGCAGCCACAGAAAACTAGAAAATAATTCTGGAGTTCCCAAAAGTTATTGTAAAATACTTTAAGTCTGAAACCTCTTTAAATATTGACAATATTGAATAAATTTATCTAGTATTTTGTTGTTCACACATCATCTCCCTTCAGGAGATGAGCTTGCTACAGCTTTTAAAAGAAAATAGACACCCAAAATATTTATTTTGTATGTTTAGTGAGAACATATTTTGACACTTTAGGGTAAGTCACTGAATTTTAAGAGTCTGAGGACAGACCTAATGAAATTAAAGCCAGTATTTAAACACTTGAACAGCAGCACTGTGTTTGTGCTGAGATGGTGACCAAGTATTTTCTCTCAGCTGTGTAAGCCATTACTATGGAAATTTGCATTTTCTATCTCCCAGAAAGACAAAACTATGAATGTATTTTGTTTTATACAGATCACTAAAGAACTCTGTATGCTCAAATCTGTTGATTTCATACCAGGCATTACATCAAAAGAAAGAGAATTCGAACCACTGAGATATTTATCCAGTCTCCTCATGCATTATTACACGTTTCACTTGGATTTCTGTTATTGATAGTCCTATCAGTCCAAGCCTTCAGTAGCACCTACACGAAGTATTCAGATGAAACTGTGGCAGCTGACTTTGCCTAGGCAGTGTGCTTGCAATGAAATGATACACAGTGAAGCACAACAGTGCCAGTGCCAACATCCTCAAATAACTTCCTAGCCTGTTTGTTTGTTTCCACACTTTGCCACCTGCTACAGTTTAATTGACCCATACAGTCATCCCAGAGTGGATGCAAAAAATTTAAAAAAAAAAAAAAAAAAAAGCCAACAAAAACCCCCTCCCACCAGAGGAAAAAAATGCCCAGACTGAAACTGCCAATGGATTCACAAGTACAGGGACTGACACTGGCAGCAGTGGCTGATAAATTAAAGGTTTTCACTGCCATCCACAGGCTGGAGCAACAGGCAGGCTGAAACCTTGTGAAGTTCAATAAGAAGTGCAAAGTCCTGCAAGCAGGGAGGGCTAACCCCACACACCAGAGACTGACTGGCTGGAAAGCAAAGCTCAGCAAGTGGCACATGAGGCAGGAAGGTGCCCTTGAAGCGAGGCTGCAGAGGATGCTAACAGAATCCTGGGGGCATTAGGAGCACTGTTACCACCAGGCTGAGGGAAGTGACTCTGTCCTTCTACTCAGTGCTGGTGAGGCCCCATCTCAAAAACTCTGTGCAATTCTGGGCTCCCCAATGAGAGAAATGAAACTACTAGAGAGAGTTCAGGGAAGAGGCAGTAAGAGGATTAAGGGCTTGAACTATAAAACCTGCAAAGATGCTTTAAGAAATTTAATGTAGGCGTTTTCATAAGATATCTGCTGCAAAAAATAAACTTACAGATCACTAAGGCCTGAACAAGAAATCTTGTGCTTCAATTGCTTTAAATGAACAGCATACCTTGAAATTCAAATGGATAGTAGCAGCCAAATATTCAAAAAGAGCAAGTTTTCTGCAACTGACAAAAATATGCTAGTAGTTTGGAGGAAAAAAGAAGCTGGACTTAGAAGAACGAGCCCTTTACAAAATGATTCATCTCAGTTTTTCAATGTTACTTCAGTAACTTTGCCTTTGCTGAAAAGCACCAAAGTGCCATTATACAAGGTTTTCAAATGCATATTGGTATTTTAAACACCACTACCTTGCCCAGTGAAAGTCTGCCAGTTTCAAGGCAGCAGGTAGATTTTCGGAGCTGACTTTGAGTGGCCCATATTTTGCAGTGATATGGTGGGAAACTGTACAAGCTCCTAATAAAAAATTAAGCTTGAAATTCAATGTTACATGTATATACACCTATCTAGAGAAAATAATGACTGCTCCTATCAAATGAAAAATGACTGTATTATCAATAATAAAATGGATGTGACTTCAGTAAAGTATATGGAGGTTTTTCATGAGGTTTACTCTAAATAAAATAATTTCAGGCACTGAAGTATACACTGTACAGCAGCATCCAGCACTGACTCAGTAACTCAAGGTGCCACCTGCTCTTGCGTCAGATAGTGGTGGGGAGCAGTCATTCACATAAACGCCAAAATTCTGTCCTACTGGAAGAGGATCAATAAGGTAATGCAACTAACCAGGAAATGCCAAAAGGATGCCAAAAATGCTTTCACGTGTGTGCATGTGGTGCTTCTTTGATGCATAGTTGAACACAATTAAAGCTATAGAAAAAGCATTCAGAGAAATCTAAACAAATAGAGTTCTATGACTTTCAAAGGAAATTCAGGTCTTGCTCTATAGAATCTTCAGTAAACAGTATAAACTATGCAGATGAAACATTGAAACACATGAACAAATAGACTGTCTTTGCTATTCCCTTAGGTAATGGCACCTTCCTGTATACTGCACGTATGCAAAAAAAGTATCAAGATACCAAAGCCTCAAAAATAGCAGTTTATTGAGTTTTACTTAGCTCATGTGACATTCCACAAGGTGCTCACTTCTGAACTTACTATAAAGATTAACCAGACACAGTGATTTGCTTGAGAATTTCTATTTCTAAACTGCTTCTTTGCCTACTAACCTTCAATAATGTCTAATCATGCTTCAGTATATAGGATGACACAGATACTTGCTGCTTTTAAGTCTTAGCAATAACCCAGCTATCTTACAATGACTAATCATATTTTACAGACACAAAATCTTTAAGAGAAATATGAGAGGAGTGAAGCCAAATCATATCTGTGCAAAAATTAGCCACAAGGATTAAGTTCACTCAAGGCTTCTCAGGTGAACCTAATGACTATGGCATACAAATAAAGCAGAAACCAAAGAATCACTCTCCTTTAAATGCTGAATCAACATAGCACTGATGAAAACAAAATAAGCATGACAGGTGTTCTCATGACACTTAAGTTGGGACAAGTTCTCATCTTTGATTATTGTTAATCATTGGCTCCAATCCTTCCCACCCTCACCTACACCTGACAGGTGTGGTCTCTTGGAATTGCAAATGTCTTTAAGGATTTTTCACAACTAAGAGATGAACAAATGCTGTGGCTCAAGCCAAGGCAGAGAATTGAATACATGTATCTGCCCAGCTACAGCAACACTGGGACCCACAGCAAACCTCACCCACAGGGGAGAGGTTGAAATCAGAACAGCTAAGTCTTCGTAACTTGCAGCCCCACAGACAACTTACATCCTGACCTCAGCAGTTTTCCAAGATCACCTGTAGGTGAATACATTCATTACCCTCTGCAGATATCTCTCTTGGAATCTTGGGCCAATTTTCTTATTCCCTTCCTTGGTGGTAAACTGGAGCAACGGGTCTATATGGACGGAAAGAGAGAATAACAAAGAAGCCAATGAATGCAACATAAACATACCCCAACAGCTGTCTTCCTTAAAAGCAGGCTTGAGATCTATTTGCCACACACAAGCCTTCTATCCCAGAATCTCACTGCCCCTAGGGTCCTGAGTAAGTTAGAACACAGCACAAGGCAAACTCATTCCAATGCTCCTAGCTCCTAACAGACACTACACTGCAGCAATGGCAATTGCTCAGTTGTAGCTCTCAAACCAAAAGTCGAGAAAAACAGTGTAAGCTTTGATTCACACACAGCTTTCAACTGCTCAGAGGGGCTGGATCAGATTGGAACCATTTCAGAAAAACTTATGACAATGGAGAAAATAGTCACAGACAGTGGTTCTGAAACACTATTTTCCAGTACACTGAATGACACTGTTTACACTGAACATATCCAAGATGGTGAGGAACTGTGGAGTGACAGAGGGTTCAAGTGCTCCCCACTCACTTATTTCTGAAGGGTCCAGTAGTGACCCTGACAAGTAGCTCCTGTGACAAGCAAGTTAATTTCAGGGGCCAGACTCCAATGTTAAGCTCAGTATTCAGTTTAAGACATCTAACCAAGTGTTTGTCTGCAGGCTTTAAACACCCATTAGACTCAACACAGATGCCGTCAAGATTTCTCAGAGTGCAGACTGTTTTCACCCACACTTCAAGGAGAAAAGCCACAATTAGTGGCTTCTAACCTAGTAAGTTGTCTTCTCACCTGATTTGGAAACAGGCAAAGCACAGGAGATTTGGAAACAGTCTGTTAATAAATTACTACGCTAACCCTAAGGAATATTAATCCCTACAGTTTCTGGATCATATGATATCTCTCCTCTTCCCAATAGCATGCTCCTGTAGAAGACGGTTCCAAAATGTATGCTTCAATCAATAAACAAACAACCCCCCCAAAACCCCAAGGAACGCAAACCACCAACATTCTCCAAAATCAAACCAGAAACTTTTACAACTGTTGGACTATTTCTAGGGGTTTTTTTTCCTTATACAGGACATACTGTATTGTTCCTAGGCCTCTTAGATAATTCTAGCCTTTATTGCAATACATGTTATATTGTCCACATCCCAGCAAGCTACATCCTCTGACCTTCTAGAAATCCTGAATAATCTATGAGTGAAGCACACTCTGCTAAAACACTGTGCAGTTATCATACCGTGCAGAAACCTCCCCCACCTCATAAAAACTAGGCTCTAGACCTGGGTATTTATTTTTAACTGCTACAAAATACATATGCAGGCATTTAGAATATACAAGTCGAAACCTTCTCTCTCTCTTCGAACTTAATGAGCTTCTGTGTTCCTGCAGTAAAGAAGAATTATTACCTTCCCTATGACAACAAATGTTTCTGGAGTGACAGCACTTTTTACAAGACGTAAAAGATGCCACATTCTACAACTTAAGACATGCTGGAAGATGGACAACAAAGTGTGGTGATGAGAAAGTAAACTGAGTTAATTGCTCTCACAGTAGTTCAATGACCATTTACTGCACAAGGTTGAAAGACCTCAGTAAGGTCTTTCAGCTTGCATGAGGCTCTAAGACTGAAGAACCGATTCCAAAGATTTGCAAAAATATTTAAATTGACATTCACACTAAAGTTAACCCAGACCTGAAGAAAGAAGGTTCAGTCTTTGGATCGTGTTTTTCCAAACGTGGAATTCAGGACTATGATATAAGCATGCTGCACGGCAAAGGTTTGGAATGATAAAAAATAAATACATAGTTTAGAAGTTTTGTAGACTGGCTCCAGGTTTATTAGTGGATTTTTTTCGGGCGAGGGGGGTGTCATTTGCTTGTCTTTTCAGTACAAACATTTGCTTAAATCGCCTTTCACCCCAGGCTTTTGAGAGAAGACTTGGGATTCACCACCGTGCCCACCGCTGCCCGGGGGGCTCGGGACCCCCTGGCTGGCGCTGGCGCTGGCGCTGGCTCCGGCTCCGGCTCCATCCTCCATCCTCCCGCCGCTTCCCAGCGCGGAACGGGGCCGTCCCCGCCTGCGGACGCGCCCCCGCCCGGGCGGGTTCACGTGATCGCTCCGAGAAGTGGGTGAAAGGTCGCGCCGCCGCGGCCCCGCCCCGCGCCGCCCGCGCGTGCCCGGCCGCTCCAGGCCTTTCCACGCGCGCCAGGAGGGCGCTGCCAAACAAAAGTTCCCAGAGAAAAGGACCGCAAGCGATGAAAGAAGCCAAGCGCACCTCTCAGCGAGCAGGGGGAAAAGGGTGTGCTCAGCTCGTGCAGCTGAGCGATTTCTAGTCCAGTTCTCAGCGCCGAGAAGCCTCAGTAGTTCAAGGTTACGCTTTTCTTGAACAAGGAATAGTGATTTGCTTCTAGGAAGAGGCTCTTCAATCAAGGCTGAAACACCCCAAAATTTTACAAAGCACTCAGATCAACTTAACTGTCAAACTAAGTCACGGCTGTGACAGAGCCTGATACCTGTGTAACCATGTGAAGTTACATTTCCTGGGCTAACAAAGATCCACGCAACGCCACCTGTGCTACTGTAAACTGGCAGTCATTAGTTTATATCGATATGCTCACAAGAGGAAAAGAACCTGCTAGTTACCACGGAAGCCCACAACACTTGTTTTAGGTAGCATCCAGTCCTGATGGTCAGAAAAAGCATAAAGGAATCAGCAGATCTGGAAACTGAACACATCAGACGCTCGGGAAAACATAATGAAAGAAGAACGAAGGAATTAGATCTCCATTTTCAGTGCTACTCCCCTACACACACACGTGAAAAGGAAATGAGCAGTTTTCTGTACTGTAATTTCCTTTAGACTGCAGATTGTCCTCTTAGTGCTGACAAACTGCCAGGTTAAGAGGAAGAATGAGACGTTTGTCTTGGTCCTATTTTGCACTTTTCTCTTTCCAAAAAAGGTGCTTCCTGTTACAGTTTCATCAACACTAGTACACATCTATTGTAACTGGATCACAGCCAAGTAATATTTTAGGTTCAGTTTTCTATTTTAAACCAGAGAACATAGAGCAAAGACCAAAGCTGTGGGAATATGAGGCGAGAAAATGTTAATTCCGTAATGCTGCGAGAATCTTGGTCTACCTTTTAACAAGAAGTCTAATTAGCATTCTCATGCAGTAAACCTGTCACGCCTTGAACAAGATGCTACATTTCCTGTGTTTGTAGTTCCAGCAGTTTGTAGTCATTGCGGTTTTTATAGTTTTTACAGGCTGGAATCACACGGACATATAGACTAGTCTCTCTCTCATACACATACACACAATAAATTCGTTTCCGCACTTGAAAACCCACCACCGATGCCATGCCGCATGCACACTTCCACAGACGTGAAACTCCTCCCGGCTACGAGTCAAACCCACGAAGCTGCGGATCACCAGTGTCACCTTTGTTTCGGCGGCGGCACAGATTCAACGAATCTCCCGGTGTACCTGTGTCACACCGCTCCCTGCCCCCATCCCCGCCCTTATCTGCAGCGCTAAGGCACTATCCCTCACACCGGGGCAAATCGCAAGCACGGTGCCAAGGACACCGCGCCTTTCCCGGACTCTCCAGCGCCCGCCAGCACCGCGCCCACCACCCTTCCCTGTGTTTCCACCCTTTTCTCCTGCAAGGACGAGCCCCGCTTAGGAAGCGGCACCCGGCGCACATGCACCACGGAACTTCGTGCTCGACCTAATGAAAACCATAATTAGGCTAAAACCGGACCAAGCGAGCCCGTCCGCCCGTCCCCGATGCTGCCCTTCCTCAGCCCCAAGGAAGGCGGACGGCGGCGCGCTGCGGGAGCGTCCCGGCTGAAGGGGGAGGGGAGCGGCAGCCCGCGGTGAATCAGCCGGACACGGCGGACACACGGCCGCCACTGCCCCCTGCCCGCCCCCGGAGCCCGGGCTCCATGCCGCTCACCTGCAGAGACCTGCGGCGACGGGCTGTGAGCGGGCCGAGTGCCGCGGCGGCCGCTCGGGAAGCAGCAATGGGACGGCGGCCGCTCCCCTGCACGCCCCGCGGAGGCGGAGCGGAGATGGGCGGGGAGGTGCCGTGGGAGGGGTGGGGTGTCCTGGGCTGGGCGGTCGGCGGGGAGCCGGGACGCAGGAAGCCAGACCCGCGGGGAAGTGTGGCCGTGTGGGTGGCGGTCCTGGGGTTGCGACAGGAACCGGGAAATATGGTCCTTGTGGCCTCGCAAGCGTCCGCGGGAAAGAAGCTTCGGGGACTGCGAGGAGAGGATCCGGGGCTGTAAATGAGACGGGGAGAAACGTGCTCCTTGGAGGAGGATTGTGCGTGGGGCACCTGTTTGGTGGTGAAGGGACTGCCAAGGAAAGCTGAGATTTCGAACCCCCCGGCCCCTCTGTGAGCCCAAGGCAGCTGCTTTCCTGGGCTCTGCAAGAGTGGGGTCAGATCTTAGAGCAAGTGCAGATGGGGGTGTGGGAGCTTCCAAGGGAAGGCACAGGACAGCAACAGCTCTTTCTCCTGGTTCCTTTTGCTGGGAGCCCTGGCTGGAGGGTCTTTCATTTGGGTTTTCTCTTTGAGCCTGAGTTCTGACTGGCGCAAGGCATTAGGTGAGTGATATCCTTACAAGGCAGTGCAAGGGTGAGCGTCAGCAAGAGCTTCCAGTCCTGGCCCCTTCTGTGTGGGAGCCCCAGCCAGTGGGAAGGACCAGCCAGCCCACTGTGCTCCAGCAAATACTGAGATTTGAGGGAAATAAGTACACTCAATACATCTCAGAAAAAGTGACTACATTCTTTTAAAAAATGCAAAATCATGAAAGTAATTAAAGTGGAAAGGTGCCAGTCTCAGGACAGAATGGCAGTCAGTTTGAAAATGACTAGTTTTTGAATTTGTAATGAATTTGCCACTTTCAAGATCTTGGATATCAGATGCTTTGTTTTATATTAGTATGATATAAAATGACATACTGATATAATATGACAGCTGGAAGCCTGCGCTGTCCCAAAAGGAGATCATGGCCTGTTTGGCTGCAGTGGTGTCAGTATGGAATCTCTCCTTCGAACTGCTAAAGCTGGGATTCCTACATTTTTCCCATGTGGGCACACCCACCCAGCCATGCAATCCTTCCTGCTGCAATTTCCAGGATGTGGCTCAAAGCTTACAAATATACAAATGGTACCAAATCCAGAAGCATGGACGCTACAGACTAAATCTTACTAAGTCTTTCCCTTACATTGAAGATCATGCAGCATCAGTGAAAAGAAACCCCCACTTCTGGTCAGAACTTTCCTTCCCTTATAGTGTTGTAAGCCTAATGATGCAATTTTAAGATATTAGTCTTTCAGAAGGAAACATAAAGCCTAGAAAAAAGCAAGGTGAGGAGAAGAGAAAGCAGAGGCATTTAGATCTGTTAATATCAGCAGGGGGAGAAAGAAAACAAAAGAATAAATCATCAATTGCACTCATCAACAGCACTCATATCTACATATGTCTGGCTAGGATAGGAATAGTGGATAGGAATCTAAGGTGGACAGTTAATTCGGTGGGAAAAATAATGTGTGTTTTTCATTAGGCACAAAGGCAACCAAAAATGCTTTGTAAGGCATTTATTTATTTATTGTATCTTGCACGTGCCTTTTACTATCAAGATATTTGTATTAAAAAAAAAACACCCAAAAATAAGAAATCTGCCTTCATTCATTCTGCCTTTATTCATTCTACCAGTACCTGTATACATATCTTAGTCTCCAGTCCTTGTTTTCATCTACCCATGAAATCAGGAGATTATCAGTCAGCTGAGAACATATGTTGGTGTTAAATTTTTTGTTCTCCAAATAATTGTGTGATAACTGTCATGAATTAGGAAGCATCAAGACAGAGTTCTTACTTTAACATGATTAAGCCCCCTGCAGATCTCCTTAGTAGATATGAAAAAGACATAGTAAAGACATGAAAACTTAGTAAAGACATGAAAACTATTTCTTTACCTAAAGCTGTGATGATTAAAATTTAGCTAAACCTGACTTGGCTCTGTTTAGCTGGCAAGTGGAAACATCACAGATAATCCAGCGAGTAATTCCCACTGGTCCTGACACTGGCATCTAGGTCAGGCTGTATTCACCCATTAACCCACAGAAGCCAGTTTGGTACTTCCATAAGAACAACCTAATCAGAACATTTTGTGCCTTTTATTGTGGCAGTACGCACTGCTGAAATGCTCTATCTCCTCTGCTAACTGTGTTTCTTCAGCTAAGAAGGTGATAAGATAAAAGGTGATTCTCATGCCCATGGCTGCAACTGCAATTTTCTGCATGCCTGCAGCAAGGCCTGTGTTTCTGTAGCAACCTTGCACTGCTCAGCAAAGTTAACTCCATTTTTTCCCTTTAATTGGCCTATTTTTAATTTCTAAAAAAAATATTAATATCATCAGCACAGACCACATGTGCTTGGTGCTGTACGCTTATTGTAATTAATTCTGATCCTTGTAATCCAAAGAAATCAAAATAATCAATGACAGGTCATGATAATCTGTATTTTGTCAGACTGAAATAATATCAGTTTACCATGAAGGTTATGTAGTTCTTGACCTAAATATATTTGGTTATCTTACCCCAGGCCTTCAAGACTTTCTGGTTTCTGTACATGCAACATGACTTCTTTGTAGCAGCTTTTCTTACTCATTATTTTTACTTTTGTCTACTTTTAAGATGTGGCAAAATATTATACCCTAAACCTGGATCTGGTCTGGAAGCATGGCTATCTCCAGTGCAATTTTGTGTTTCTCTGTTTTGGTGTATTTTTTTTAAAAATACTTCAGTTTCTCAAGTTGCTTATGTCAAGCAGTTTAATATAGATAACAGAATTAGTCTGCTCATTGGAACTGAATTATTCAGGATCTTCAGAGCACAAATTTATTGGGTGCAGTCTCAGTTTCTTGAGCAGGTATTTTTCCAATTTTCCAAAAACTCCACTGCAGTTTCATTTTAAACAGGGCCAAGACTACTTGGGTTTTTTTTTCACTTCTATGTTATCTCCCGTGGCATCTAAAAATGAAGGTGTCCATAGTTAGAATGTAAACACAGGTAAGTCAATGTTCCACAGTCACTGATATCCTGAGTGGCAACACAAGGTGGTAGAAAATGAAATGAAGAACAGCTCAAAAATGTAACTTTGTAACTTTTAAAAACCAGACACCTGCATCCTTTTCTAAGGCGGCCCAGAGGTCTGGCAGCCAAAAGCCCAGGAGAGGGGAAGGGAGAATATCCTCAGTGCCCTGACAATGCGCACATATACATGAGTGTGGTCTCACTAAATGGCCACATTTACCTTGCATGAGATGATGCAGGAAAAGTATCAATTTATTTGTTCTCCAAATAATTGTGCAAATTGGAAGAGCTGTCAACTCCCTGGAGGGCAGAGAGGCCCTGCTGAGACCTTGACAAATTGGAGGCCAATCAATCTCCAACTGTATGAAGTTTAACAAGAACAAGTGCCAGATTCTGCACCTGGGACAGGGCAACCCTGGTTGTGTGTACAGGTTAGGAAATGAGAGTCTGTAGAGCAGTGCCACAGAAAGGGCCCTGGGGGTCCTGGTCTGTGGGAACTTGGATCTGAGTCTGCAGTGCCCTGGCAGCCAGGAGGGCCAACCCTGTCCTGGGGACATCAGGCACAGCCGGGCAAGGGAGGGGATTGTCCCCTCTGCTCTGCACTGGGGCAGCCTCACCTCGAGTGCTGGGGGCAGTTTTGGGTGCCACAATATAAAAATAATGTAAAGGTATTAGAGAGTGTCCAAAGGAGGGCCATGAGGATGGTGAAGGCCTTGAGGGGAAGCTGTGTGAGGAGCAGCTGAGGTAATTTGGTCTGTTCAGCATGGAGGAGACTGAGGGGAGACCTCATTGCAGTTACAGCTTCCTCCTGAAGGGAAAAGGAGGGGTAGGCACTGATCTCTTCACCCTCATGACCAGTGACAGGACTTGAGGAAACAGCATGAAGCTGAGTTGGGGGAAGTTTAGGTTAGATATTTTGTAAAGGTTTTTCACCCAGAGGATGGCTGGGCACTGGAACAGGCTCCCCAATGAAGTGGTCACAGCACCAAACCTGACAGAATTCAAGGTGTGTTTGGACAATGCTCTCAGGCACAGAGTGGGATCCTTGGGGTGCTCTGTGCTGGGCCAGGAGCTGAACTTGATGATCCTGATGAAGAGTCTCTTCCAACTCTGTGCTTCTATGAAAGTCTTTACAAAATCCAGTATCCAGAAGGGACAAGATGTTTTGTCAGGATCAAAATATTGCAAAACTGTGTAGTGCACATTACTGACCAGCAAAAATCATTTAGTGATTTCATATACCACAAATACTGCCCTGCCTTGCCACATCCTCCTTCTCTTACATGTTCCAGACCAATCATGTCTCCCAAGCCCTCACTGGTATGAATCAACCATCTCATCCACTGTTGTTATACTGAGTAACACCAAGCTCTGCCAGCACACTAATGTCTCAGACTTTGAGCTGGCTTAATCTTTTTCCATTCTTAAATACTTTCTCATGAAGATGCAGTAACAATTCAACAGCTATTTAAGCAGATCAGAGTGTCTTGCTATGTCTTGCACTGCTTTTTTTAACCAGAACTAACCTCACTCGACTGAGTTGTCAGCAGGGTTATCAGAGTACACTGTGATAGATCTGGCACAGAACATATGGTGTGCATCTGTGATTGCAACAACAGAAAATAAATATACCCCTCTTCTCCTAAGCAGGATCCTTTTTAGAACACTTTTAGTTTATTCATTTTCTTGAGTGAGACAGGCATTTTGTTTTTAAGGAATGGCAAAATGATCACTCAAAACGTGTCACAACTCTTGATGGGAGTTTAAATCCAAGTAAAACAAGCGTACAGTGCTTTGTCAAACTAAATAGGCTTTGCAGTTTGTCTGCAAAGTGCAGGTGCCATTTAACAACCAAGCAACATGTTATTGCTTTAGAAATTGAATCCTCTCTAGTAATTCTCCATGGCCACGGTTATGTCCCCAGTCTCTGGTATTACTATGTGGAACAGCTGAGATAGTTTCACCTATTGTAACAGTAGCTCCAAAGAGAGGACCAGGGAACCAAGTGAACATAAGCACTAATCAATATCCATTGGGAAGTATAGGTCTAAAACATTATTGATTAAAATGTCCATAAACTGAGCAGGTACCTAAGTTTTTTAAGGAAAGTTTAAATTTTTAATTAACTAACCATGAGTAGATCCCATTGGGATTTCCTAAAAGCTCCTGAGCATCTATGATATCTGCATACTCAATGTTCCAAGAAATTCACTGTCTCTCCATGTTATTTTTAATACATATTGACCAGTAAGACCAGAATGAAAGCACTGCTGTAGCACACAGAAGAGAGAGCCTTGCTGGGCAAATTCATAGGGGATCCTCCACTCAGAAAAATGGGTCAAGAGGCCACTTGGTGGGAAGACTGGCAGCAAGTGACAGAACTGCATCATATACAGATTTTTAGATCTCATGGTTTTCATTTCTCTCCTTCTGATGTTTCACTTCTTATCTGTTGCTTTGTGTATTTATGGCTCCCAGCTTTGTCCTTCACAGTCACATTAGGGGAGGAATACAGGTCTTCTGACACCATCCTGGATGTGAGAAGATGGATGACATCCCAGGTATAAAGGGTATTACATACAAGCCTCACAGCATGTGCCTAAGGTTATGTTAACAGTAGCAAAAATGGAGCCTGGCCAAGCTTTGAATAGAAAGTGTGTAGTTGGAAGTTTTCGAAGGTAAGGGAACAAGTCAAAAATACAATACTTAAGGTTACTGCATTAGAAAGGTTACTGTATTAAAGGTTACTATATTAGAAAAAGCCACAGTGAATGTTGCAACTTAATGGTGGTTGTGTTTGTGACGTTCCCTGAACTCTGCAAAACTTTGAGAAAAAAACTCTGTGGCCTGAAAATACACATCATCATTTCTAGCAAAGACTAGAGGCATATTTAGAGATTATTTTAAAAGTTATTTAGAGGTTTGGTTTTCCGATTGTTGGATCTGGCAGACACTTTTGGAAAGATACAGTTATGTCCACTCCTAAAATATTTAACATAATCTACTGTCAGTAGAAAATCTGTAATGCAGACTAACAGTCACTCTGAAACAGATAGCATAGTTTTCCTTAACAGTTTCAAATGCCAAGCAAACTGAAGGGGTTTGCATTGCAGAATTTTTTTGCTCATTGGGCCACACTGTATGTACTATTTTCTGCTGCAGTCTCCTGGATGGAAGCAGAACTGCTTATTACACCTAGGTCTGCAAGGACAATAATATTAATTATTTCTGACTATTTGCTTGATTTCTGGTGTACCAATCATGTGCCTCACAATAGTTCTCAGACTGGTTTCAGAAGTAGATTGGACTGCTGTTTAGAGAAAAAACTTTAAATGAAGGAAGTGAGTTCAATTCCTTGCTACTCTAATTTACAGTCAAAGAGTATCAGCTGACTTCCTCCTTTAGTTCAAGTTAAGCAGAGGACATAGGAAGGCTGCACAAAACCTCATCTGTGCAGGTTGGGAGTAAGGAGGAGAAAAGTCCTTTTTTTTCACCTGGTTTTGCCATTTTAGACAATGAGAAATGCACAGGATAATACTACATGCTGAGTGGACTAAAAGATTTGAAGTGGATTAAAAGATTCTTCCTCTTTCCTCATAGTTTTTGATTAAATGAAGCCTCCAAGCCTTGCAACACTCACTAGGACTGCTGTTGGTTACATCGTGTTGCTGTGTCACTGTAGACCAGTGTTTCCCTTCAAACCTCAGCAATCATCTCTGCCTGCCTGACTGAAGCACATCCACTCATCTTCCTTACTAAATTTCCTTCTCACTCAAATATGCCTTCTTTAGTGTGGAGTACAGCAATGTGAGGACATACTCTTCCATCCTACCTAGAGCTTTCTGATTTTTTTGCTCTACATTTCAGGATACCTCCCAGAAAATACAGGAAATTTGAATCACACCAGCTCTGTCCCTATCCAGCTTCTCTTGGCATCTAGCCTCTGTACCAGAGCTATTTCTAAACTAAGCCAGATAAAATATCCGGTATTGAACACCATGGTCACAGCAATCAAACTAAGATCCACAGTGCTACTGTTTATGAAGACTGTTCCTCAACCACTCTTTCAGGAAAGGTAAAAGTATTCTAACTTTAGTCCTGAAAGAGGGCTCATTTTCATTATAATGCTCATCCTAAAGTAAAAACTCTGTGCTGTAGCTTCTCTCATATCACACCAGTAATTTCTATAAATAAGCTGCAATATGAACTCAATTCCTTAGACTTTGTTTCACATGTATAATGCATAACCAACAGATCTTAAGGCCCTGTAGATTTGCAGTGTATGCAAGTCTCATCTTCAGTCAAAGCTGAGTGTACACATATGATTAAAATCCACTTTTGTACCTTTTTTTGTTGAATTTCCTTATCTTTTTATATTTGCAGCCATAATAAACCATAATTGTGATGTGTTTCCTTTAGCTTCTATAGTACTTCCAACTCAAGCAAAGCAGAGTGCTGAATGGGTAAGAAGAGGGAAAAATCCTTCAGAAATTGGGACAGGACATTAGAAAGCATTCCTCCCCTTCTGTTGTGTTCTGTTGTCTTTGATGTCCCTGATAAAATGTTGTAACCTCTTACATACTTACAGGAAGAAATGCGTGGCTTCCAAACCAGGATCTTGGTTACCTCTCGTGAATGTTTAACTTAAAAAGCCGAAATCTTCCGTACATCTGCCATGAAATATCTGACATCAAGCAAGATGGGTTTTTGCATTTTTTCCCCTCATCAGAAACTGACACTAACACCAGCAAAGTCAATGACAAGTTTTACCACCAAGGCCTCATTAGAGAGCAAAATTGTTTAAAGGCGAAGAATTGGTTAAAGAGTTACTTTGGATGTTGGGTTTTGGGTTTTTTTGCTCTATAGTTGTCTGGTTTGCTGCTTTTATTAGCCCTGCTTAAGCAATTCCCAGGGCAAACAATTTGTCATATCAGTCTTCCTTCCTCACTTCATAGGCAAAATGTATTGCCTTTATACTTTTGTAATTTAATTTTTCCAGAGAACATTGATGTATCTACATATATGAAAAGCAAAGCAAGTCTGGAAAAAAGTGTTTTGTACTGGGTGCAGAAGTAGTGAATTTTGTGGTACACTTCACCTAAACATGTGAGGTGAAAGATTGGCTCTGTAAGTAAACAGCTAAGAAGTGCACCATAATATTTTTCAGTTTCCGAAGAAATTGAATTATTTAGTCACATTTAATGACCCTATGTTTATCAAACCATCCCAATGAGCAATAAAGATTGTTACAGAAAGCAAAATGTTTGACTAACCTATTTACCAAAATTAAGTTCAGGTCATAGCAAGATGGGCAGCAGAAAGTAAACCAAATGCACAAGTCCTTTACTGCTGTTTGGGTGGTCTGTGGAGTGACCCTAGGCATCCAGTGGACTTTGTTCATGTTTGTGACTGAACAGTTCTAATTCTGCTCCGTTTTGTGGTTGTACACACAGCACAAATTCTTCCTACATGCATCTAAAACACCTATTGTAACCACATAGAGAGCTGAGAACAGGTAAGTAAAAGTGACTGGAAGCACAGACCATCAATGTGTTTAGCAAACAAGTTTTTCAGGTCCTAAACAGTTACAATATGCCCAACTCTGTGGGCTATTTACAAACCTGAAGGCAGATCAGCCAAGGAGTGACTATTGCAAGTCCCCGTGTTCTCCCTGCTGGAGCTTCACACTCTCTACGTGTATGAGAACAAGCCTAGTTTGCATTTGTGCCTGGAAAGCTAATGCATTTAGCAATCACACAGGTGAACTGCTGGATGACTAGAATAACACCTGCAGTTTAGGGTCAGGGGAGAATGGCTAAGATAAAAAAAGGCATGGGTATGTGGAATTATTAAAAGCAAAGTCTTTGTCTTCTGTATAGAAGGCAATATAAAAGAAAATCAGCTGGTCAGAGGAGGGACAGCAGTTGCATCTCCCCTTCAAAGACTGTACTTTTTTAATGATTTAAAATGAAGAACAGTGGAGAAAATCAATATTGTGAAACATCACAGGATGCAAGGAAAGAGCGCTTGCTACCAAAGCTAATGAAAATAGTGGAGTGCTATTCATCAGGATATCTTATGCAGGCCTAGTATTTGTAACAAAGCGAGAATGACTCTGCCAGTGACTGATTTTATGTGGCTTCTAGGAAGAAAATATGATTTGAATAATGAATTTCATGCAGGCAGATTTTGCTTTTAGAAATAACTGCATGAAAATTCTTTGGAAATGATGCATGGGGGAAAGATACGTGCTCTAAAATAAAAGCATTTTAAAAAGGCCATAATACCATGTCCCTAAATGTACTTATCTTCATGAATCCTTTGAAAACTTGGCAAGGTACTGCACTGTGTCACATTAGGTCTTTACAGTGCAAGTATCAATGCACATGTTATTGAACAAGCACTTTATGCAACATGTTCATAGAAAATAGATCATAGTGCTGTCATGTGGCTGTTGCTAAAAGAAATAATAAACAAAGGCCTTGGAAAATATATGCTTCAGGGTTTAATGCAACATAACTACCAAGAAGAGGCACTTACAAAACATAGACTGCATATTTTTCTCATTGTGAAACTTTTCTTCATGCCTTTCCAGCAGGACTTGACTAGATGACCCACTGACCTTACAATATCTGACCTTTAACTTTTCCTGGATTCTTCTATATTTGAGGAGGTATTTTAGCTCATCTGTTTGGAGAGAAGAAGGAAATGATGGATTCATTTTTCATCCTATCATTTTTGTGATTGATCTTTTGTTATTTCATCATTTTGTCAGTAGCATAGGACGACCTTCATGGAGGTTAATATTCTTCTTAAATCCCAGCATAAGATGTGTTTAAATAGTTTTGGGTTACTGCACTTAAGGAAGTAGCTAAACTTAGAGTTACTCTGCTTTCATACTTTTTCAGAGTGTACTTCTACAAAGCCCCTTGAGAGCTAAAGGTGTTTGCTTGTTTGTTCATTTATACCTTGGTAAAAAGTCCTGCACAATGCTGGCTGCTCACAGATATCTGCAATTCTCACCCCTCTCCTGGGATTTGAATTGGATATGACTTCCAGAGATAAAAGTGTGCAGTTTTGCTGGACATCTTGTGATAGTGTACAAACAGCATGAATATTGATGCAAATATGATTGGACTTTTGGAGATATCAGCTAACTTCCCTCACGCCCTTTCATCACTAGCCTTCTGTGGAGGGGATTCTGGCTATATGCATCACTACTTTTCAGAAGCAATATTAACAATAACAATAACAATGCTGCAATAGAGATGAGGTTGCAAAATCTCAGTTTTTTTTCATGGGGTGCCCACCTTCATAATCTTCCTCTAATACCTGGTGATTATATTGGTAACAGTGTTAGCCCTGTGAGCCCACGACTGACCTTTCACATTGTACCTGCAGTCCTCTAGTGAAGATGTCACCTGTCAGTGTCATGGGATTCCATGAAGGGCCATTTCCCACCAAAGATGCCCTTGCCTGGAGTCTCATGTGCAGGATGCTGTCATTTGCCTTACTCCTTACCAGGCGTGTTAAGTAACGGATCTTACAGCATGTGCAGCTGCACATGTGCTATGCATATGTCACTGTGCCTGTACGGTAAATATCACGTATAAGACCTGACTTTACTGGGAAAATTTAGACATGTTCTCCATTCCTGACCCTCCCTCACACAGATTCTTGCAGCAGTCAAGAGACAGTACAGACCTTTGAATCACCTCTTAAAAACAAGTGGTGAGGACAAATAGAGGGAGTCTTTCTCAAACAGCTTGTCATTTCAAAAGAAGGCCACAGACACGAAAACACTTGGCACCCTTGCCCAAAATGGACTCTTGAACTGGACAAGATACATGGTTTGAGGTTTAGCAACTTATTTATTTCTCTCTCTGTAAATACTGGTGCTAGGACACTATCACCTATGCTGGTGTTTACATTTCAGCCTGCTGACAGAAAAGGTGGACAAGTGTGGTTCAATCACATCTTGTTCAGCAAACTCTCACCAATCAGTCATGATGGAAGTGGCTTAACAACAGATCAAGTTGTTCACACAAATTAAAAAAAGAAGACAATGAAGCTGCATGCTTGGCTGGGAAGATCACTAGAGAAAGCATCACTGCTGGTGCCACAGCTCTCAGGGGCAGTCCCAGAGTGGCACAGGTTTTCCTCATGGCCCCAGACTCTGGGTGTTTTCATGTACATGGGGACTTTATGATTTATGCCTCAGAAGGAGAAAGCACCATTTATTCAGAGGGCTAAAGGGGGAAACCTCCCACTTTAGAAAGGGAGGGTACATAAAGCCAAGTTGTTATTTTTTAGGCCAAGGAACCGAGTTTAGTGAAAATTTGCCAACATCCAGGCACTTGCCCCAATATGCCATCATGCTAGAGGTTTTCTTACCTCATGGTGGCTCTCTGACACTTAATCCACTAAATCTAATCCCAGGTTCTTCTGTGTGCAATGGCAACGCATCCTTTTCCAGGCAGCTGGAATATGCCCCACAGGCATTGCAATGACTCTCCAGGGCTAGGAGAGGAGACCACAGCACTTATCTTACACTTAAAAATTAATTCTTAGACACCTAAAATGAAGTGAGATGGATTCCTTCTCAAATAAGTTGGTCCGGTAATGTTTATTTATGGCCAGATACTGCCTGCTTGCTCCCACTGATGACTGCAGTGCAGTTAACTCTATTTCTTCCAATGTGAGTGAAGTGTTTTGCTGTGGGGGTTAGAAATACAGATTTGGTCTTCTGACTATATGTCTTTTGTGTCTTCTGACATTGTGTCTATATAGCAACTGAAATAATGAAACATTTAATTAGAAAAGGAAGTGATTAATAACATCAGCTTTAAAGCAAAATATTTTACCATAATGAAGCAAGAAAGTTGCAGTGACTCATTTTATCTTCATTTAAATGACAGGGCATCCCAAGAAATATCTGCAATCTGAGGGAGTCTCCTTTGAAATCCAGCCCAGTATACTTATTTCTCTTAGCCAGAGACACAGTGTGGGAATGCTTGGGAGTCTAGGGTGAACTTCCCACATGACACTCCATGAAAAGACACTTCATCAAAATTGTTAATTGTGCTTACTGCACCTGCATCCTGGTGATATTTAAATAATAATAGTCCTGTCCACAGTCCTGTCTGACTCTTGGGGCAGGCCCTTTCCACTTGTAGTGATGGGATATTATCAAGGATAGAGCCAAAATAATTTGCAGATCCTCCATCTTCCCAAGAGAAGTCCATACTGTGAGGTATTGAGTCCCTGGCTCAAATCCAGCAAAGCATTCAAATCATTTGAATGATTGTGCATTTTGTGTGTGTTCATGTGCTTGGAGATGAACCTGCATTTTGATGGCTGCTGCAGAGGAGAACAAGTCCTTAACGTGCTGGGTGATGTGTAACAAGAGCAGCATTAAACCAAAACATGATATTTGAACTTCTCACTTTTAATATTTTTAGGCCTTCCATCTGAGTGACATCCATGTTCAGCTACTTTCAGCAGTGATTTTTATACTGAAGCCTCCTTTTAGGCTCTGCAACATTAGAGAGTGGAACTTGGCCTTCAACTTATAAGACCACCAGTCCCTAACAGGACCACAGGTCTCTAACTGGTCACTAACAGAAGTGACAAATAAGACAGAATTTGAATGTGTATTTTTGGTGCATGTCTGGTATTTGAAATACCTTTCTCTGCTAGATGCCACCACCAGTTAATTTTCAGAAGTAAGTTTCACCAATATACAGGGATAAGAAGCAAAACAGTGTACAGAAGTGAAGTACAGAAAAAGTTGCTGTGAGACATGCAGACTCAGCTCCAAAGGCAAAAATTGTGCAAGAATTCCCTGTAACTGATGACTTATTAAACTAAGGTGTGTTTATGAACTACAGGAACTGGGTAGTTATCTACTTCCTGGAAGTTCTTAAGTGTTGCCTGGAACATTTAATTCCCTTTAACTGAACAAAGTTGACTATAACACAGAATAATCCCACAGGTTACAAACAAAGCCTGGCAAGCTTTAAAAGAGGGAAGAGCAAGACTGGCATGCACCATAAACGACTAAAGCCAATCTCAAGCTGTTGTAATTTACTTGCTGCATGTCTGGTGTGTCTTCCCAAGCAGCCCTATCTCCTGGTGCTTTCTATTCAACAGCCTTGTCTTAGGAAATGCTGAGTGTTGCTCACCTTCTCTTTAGCCTTGCAGCCTATTAACTACACCACTGCCACTGTGGCTAAGCACTCTCCTTCCAAAGGAAATAAAAAATCATATAATTTTACACTCCACAGAACCCACCTCCAAAATTAAAAACTTTCAAGCACAGCTTCCATACAAAAAGTGCCAGGACAGAAAGCTGCTGCTGGCTTCTACCTTGCCTCCATTGCCCATCCACAAATCCACTAGATGGGGATAAGCAGCTGCCCAGCAAACTAAGTGCACCATGGCACAATATCACCTACCACAACTGCAGCTCCAAAACGGAATATGTTTGGTGTTCACACACAAAAGGTATCTGGAAAGAAAGCAGTTGCAGGCCAATTTTGCATTGCAGCCCACAAACTACGCACATCCTGTGCTTTCTTGTCCACCTCAATATACCATGCTATTATTTACTTTCAGCAGGTTACAGCACAAAACCTGAAAACAGCCAGCATCTGCTACTGAAAAAAACCCCAACAAATGCAAGGAGAGAAAGTTGTTGCTAGCCTTCCTCTCTCTGCAGAGCCTATCATTTGCACTTCAGACTCTGGGGCTGTATGTGCTTTCCACGCCTTGCACAGCTGCCTGTGATGTCCTTGCTGAACATAATAGCTGCTTGTGTATGAATGGAAATCCTGGCTTTGGCAGGTGTTTGCAGGGTCACTGGTGGCTCTGTTGTGATTGTGTGGCAGCAGGAAGCAGGGTTCTGAGCTTTTGATGATGGCATTGGTGGCTGAGTAGATGGCAGGGGAGAAGCAGGGCACTGGTGTGAATTGGAGGAGTTATGTTCATGGCGTGTATTGAGGAGGAGGAGTAAAAACAGCAAGGTGTGTTGTGGTGTGTTGCAGAGGGGATGAGCCAGAAGATGTGAAAATGTCAGTGCCCTCCTTTTCATCCAATCTAACATTGGGGCAGGGATATATAAAGAAGATGTGATTTATTATGCAAGTTAAATGCTCACATAGCTGGGAAATTCTGCACAGTTGCAGATCCCACAGGAAAAGGCACGAAAGGCTCGATCCTATTTGTCCTATTGGTTTAGGACAAATTAGGGGAAAACACCTCCAAAGGAGCCCCTTATAGGAAACCAAACCCTCCGCAACTTCCCCCCACCACCGGGTTCAGGAGGAATTCCTTCAGAGGGGAAGTGGAAAAAACTTGTTTATTAAGGCACAACAAAAAACACTCCCCAGCACAAGAGAAATAGCCCAAGATGACCACAGATGTTTTCACCAGTCCAAGGGGGTTGAGCTGTATCTCTCTTCGCCGCAGAGGGTACGGTGCTTCTTTCGCAGACCCCGGGGGAGCTCCTGCCCGGAGTAGGTCCGATGTCTTCGGGGGGGGGGGGGGGGGGGACACAACGGAAACAGGGGAAAAGGAAAAAAAAAATGGCAAAAAAGCAAGCCAGCGAAAAGCAGAGAAAAAAGAGAGGAAAACAGAGCCAGCAAAGCATGCAGCCAGCAGCAAGCAAAAGCAGCAAGCAAGCTAAGCAGCAAGCCAGCAGCCAGCCGGGGGGGGGGAAGGAAGACAAAACAAACAGAACAGGGAGCAGAAACCACGATTGGGATAATGAGCATGAAAATGTCCTGTCCCCACGACATGAATGAACACCTTGGAGGAACCTGAGAATGACATCCTGGATGTGATACTGAATGCTGCTTAGTGTCAATCTGAATATAATATATTCCTGGGAAAGAAGGTCTGTTCTGAAGAACATAGGCTGGTGCAGGATTTCAGAGCAATAATCCAAATAAATAATGGGCAAGTACTTATTTGACTGTTTCGGATTAAGAAGATGCTTTCTTTTGCATTCTGGTGGATGAGCAGAAATCCAGCAATGGGAAGAAAGATGCAGCTATGCTGGACAGTACTACCACAGAGATCAAGAAACAGCTCTACTGTCTTTGGTAATGTATTTGCAAAAGAACTGGAACAATGGTCAGGTAATGATAACAACATAATTCCATGCCAGTATGTGAATGAAAGAAGGTCAATTGGCAGAAATACTGAGATATTCAGAAAAGTAAAACAATTTCTGCAGTTTGGTGGATAACTCTGTGTTGGGAGGAATGAGTTAAAGGTGAGGAATATTATCAATAGCTCAAGTGACTGTGCAGCTGGGAATAATCCTTGATAAAGCAGAGTGAATAGCAGGCCAGTGAGGCTGTAGCATGGAGAAGTTCAACAGTGCCTGTGTGTGCCTCTGCCTGGGTGTTGCTTTGGGGATACCCCAGTTAGCAGGACAATGGAAACAGATCTGCTGTAAGTGTTTAAACTGTGGGTTTGTGGTATTATGGTTGGCTGCCTGTGAACTTTGAATTATGAACTATGAATTGACAAATTCTCACAACCACTAGAAAATCAACCTGCCATGCAAAAAATCCTAAAATCCCTGTAGGAGTGGTAAAAGAGGGAATACCTCCAGGGGAATACTGGCAAATTGATTTTTCTAAGTTATCTAAATGTAGATGTTATAAGGATCTGCTAGTTCTGGTTGATACTTTCTCAGGATGTGCAGAAGCTTTCCATTGCTGCACCAGCTGAGCTAGGGAGGTTGGTAAACTTTTTAATAAAAGAAATAATTCTTAGATTTGTAATTCCAGAGGTTTTATCTTCAGACAACAGACCACATTGCATCAAAAAGGTGGTTCAGGGACTGTCTAATTTCCTTCATTTAAGGGGCATTTGCACATACCTCAGAGAAAACAATCTAATGAAAAAGTAGAAAGGTTGAATCAGACTATCAAGACAAATTGTCAAATTTTAGGTAGATGTATTATCTGTTACTTTACTGAGAATCCAGATTACTCCATGTGCTAGAGAGGGAGTAAACTCCTTTGAAATTCTGTATGGCAGATTGCACCCAATTAATACTGTGGTGACAAAAGGTGATTAAATGCATGTGAAATATCATGATATATCGAGAAATTATCTATTACCTCTCTCTTTCTCATGGGTTTTGTCCTCTTTGCATGGCACTTCAACCGGCAGACTCCCCCTTCCTTTGGATGTGGCTGTCCACAGCTTTCAATCAGGAGCCGCTGTTTATACCCAGACCTGGAAGGATGAACTGCTGGCGGAAAGAAAATGTTTATCTCCAATGTTGGTGCTGCAGCTTATGGGCTGCAATGGGAAACTGAAGAGCACCAACATCTTTCTATCGTGGCTTTTTGTTTGCAAAGATTTGGCTGACTTTTTCATTTTTGGAGCTGCACTTGTGCTCGGTGAAAAAGACTGTTAGGCAGATGCATACCACCATGTAGTGGTGGTTTGGAATGGCATCGGGGGAAGGTAAAGAGCTAGCTCTTGCTCATCTGCACTTTTCCTTTACACCCTCTAAACTGTACCACCAAGACTGAGGCTATACACTCTCCTTCCCAAAAAATGTGCCATCTCATACTTCCACTCCAGGAAAAGCCCAGCTCACAACTGAGGAAGTCCAGCAGCTGCTCCCACCCAAAATGTGCCAGGACAGAAAGCTGATGCTTGCCTTCTTTCTCCATGGAGTCTATAAACTGCACTAGCAACTCTAGGGATATGTGCTTTCCTTCCCACCTTAATATACCATCACATTATTTACTCTCAGCAGAGTAAATAATCCAGCTCAAAAATTGAAAACATCCAGAGACTGCTTGCATATGGAAGTTTCCAGGACAGAAAGATGTTGCTGGCACCTTTTCCTTATAGACTGTCAATTGCACCACCAATACTGGGGCCATGCACTTTCGTTGCCAACTAAATCATCACACATGATCACTCTGTAGAAAGACTATCTCCATACCAGAAAATGTTACGCAATGGCTCCTACACGAAAGGCTGAAGGACAGAAGGCTGTTGCTGGACTTCAGTCTGCTTTGCAGCCCGTAAATTGCACCACAAACACTGTGGTTATGCACTCTCCTTCCCACTTAAATCTACTGTTAGGAAACTTTTCTGTCTGACCACCCAGCAGCCACTCTGGCAGTCACTCCCAGCTCCAGATACTTTAATTGCTGGGACTGAGCTGCTTCACAGAGGGTGGCTCCAGTGATCCCATGGGCACCCCTCCTGACTCCTCACACAGTCAGACCAGGTTTCCTTACTGGATCAACCCTCAGTTTCCCATAACAGAGCCCCAGATATCTGGATCAAGCATTTGCTCTGGGCAGGGTTGGGGCACACGGAGTGTGGCCTGGTGTGGGGGGGGGGGGGGGGGGAAGGGCTGTGGGGGGATTACAAATGGAAATGGAAGGCCAGCAACAGCGCTGTCCTGTCACCTTTACTGTGGGAGCAGCTACTGAACATTTACAGTTTTAGAGGTGGGCTCCAGAATGAGAGTATGAGGGTGGGAAGCAGGGCATGCAGTCCCAGTGTTGGTGGGACACTTCAGGAAATAACTCCAGAAATAGTGCAAATTTAGTTGCCCAGCCAACAAAATGTACAATGACACTCTCTAAAACACCACAAGCATAGCTCCAAACTTGAAAACCTCCAATGATTGCTCCTACACAAAATTTACCTGCACAGAAAGCTGTTGCTTTGCGTTCACCTTCCCTTGCAGCTTATAAACTGCATGACCAGCACTGGGACTCCATACTTTCCTTCCCACCTAAATGTACTGTCACAGTATTTACTCTTGTCAGAGCCCAGCTTCAAAATTGATAGCTCCCAGGCACTACTACCACACAAAAATTGTCAGGAGAGACAGATTTTGCTGGTGTTTACAATTCCTGCTGTCCCTGTTCCTCAGCACCACTAGATGGGGTGATGCACTTGCCTAGAAAACTAAATGTAACCTGGCACCAAATCAAACAAAGCACAGCTCCAAAATGGAAAGTGTCCAGCCACTGCTCCCAACAAAAAAGTCCAGGACAGAGAGCTGTTGCTGGCTCTAAGTCTGTGCAGAAAGTGATCTGAGGGATGAAAAGTGAACAAAAGTCTACATGGGGGTCCCTGTGTTGCGAGGAAGGGCACTCAGAGGACCATGGGGTACACAGGATGGCATTTGGTTCTCAAATCCACACAGAAAGGTAAAAGATGAACACATGATAGTCATTCCCTCTCCCCCCCCATCCCCCTTACTTCTCTGAGTTTTGTAACATTTGGTTGGTAGAGATGAAGCCAGGACATGATAAAGGTGTACAGTCAGTGAGAGGCATGCTGGCTGTTGCCCACTAACCCTGTGTAATATGGTACCAACCTAAAATTTTATTGCAGCAACACTTGATTTGATAATTCCAGCTCTTATACCAAATGCTTTCTGTAAAACACAACTCCTATTGCAGGCACAGCCCTAGACTTCAGATTTTCAAGAATGAGACTTTTAGGGCCAAACAACAAAGGAACTCAACAATGATCTGAGGTTATGTGGAATAACATGCTGCAAAGAAGTCCACTGGAAAGCAAGTTCAGAGCCCTGAAAGCCACCTGTGGTTAGCCTAAAATTGTTGATGGATTTACAGCTGTTGCTTTAATTTGTAGTGTGTAAAACCCGGTGTCCATAAAAACTACCAAACAGCTCTGATGTTTTCAAAAAACACAATTGAATTTTCATATATCATGTTTCATTCTAACCAATATACTTACTGTGAAGTTTAGGTAGGGCGCAGCTGAGAGCACTTACTGCACATTAATTGTTACTGCTAAATGTAAAACTGTATGTCATAGACTGCTTTGAAGAATTAAAACTATGGTTGCATAGATGTGGGCAAAAATTCTAGAGAAACTTTGCCACAAATAATAATTTGCATTTCAAAATTAATCTACTTCAGCAAATGCTTACGCTCTTGCCAGAACTGCTTCTTCCAAATGCAAAGGTTACTTGAATCCACCTTCAAAAGGGTTAGTAGAAGAAAATTCAAACTTACATGCATGAGAAGTTGTAGAAAGTGAAGTAATATTTTCGCTGAAAATTCTTTGTAATAAAAATTATACTAATTCTGCCATGTAACAAAATCGATATCATGTGAGCAATTGCAACTCCCCAGTACAGCACAAAGAAGAGTGATAAATAATTGCAGTGAACACTTTTTGGCTCAAAAAACCTAAACATACACATATATATGGATTGATACATTTGCATAGATGAGATTAATAGGCAAAGAAGGTAGCTCCTTGATAAATAGTTCAGAACAGAATCTTTTTTTTATTTGTTAGCTTGATTGACTGGACAGATTCAATCCAGACAAATAGAGAGGATTGAATTGTTAATTTTGGATGACATGCTGAATTCTAGCATATCTGAGAAATGCAATGATCTAGGGAACAATGGATCAAAAAAGTTTTTACTTATGAACTTAAAGAAAATTTTCTGTGTTACTCCAAAGTATAGGAACCTAACTGGGAAATGTATCTAAAGAGTTACTTTTAAAAAGCAGTGAAATGGGGCAGAATTTAATGCTTCACAGTGTAGTACCTCATGACCTATAGAAAAAACATGAAGAAAATAACCACACACCTAATCATTTCCCCCCAACTCCCAAGCTTTCAAAATAGTTATGAAAGTTATGTCAGGACTTCCACTTTTTCATTACTTTCCTGATATAACTTTCATAACTATCCTGAAAACTTGGGAGTTGGGGGGACTATGCCAGTGTTTTAGTTTTTTTAGTTTTTTTTTTTTTTAACTTTTGGGGTATTTTTCTTACCCTTTGCATTGTGTCTGTATGTCTCTGTTCTTATGATTCATGTGTTTTGTTTCTTTGCCCTGTGGTCCCTTGGCACTTCATTCTTGCTGTCATCTATATCAGTTTGTCTCCCTTTCTTTACAGTTAAGGTTAGTAGGAACTAACTCATTCAGCTCCTTGTGCCTCAAAAACTACTCCTGCAGTCTTCCCTCCCTCGTTTCTCTAACTGGAGATCTCTCATGCTGGAGATCAGATCTTCACAGGGATGGAACTTGTCTACGTTATTAGACCAGTATCACCTTTTAAAGGAGTAATTACCTTCACGAAACATAAGGAAATGCCTGCATATACAAATCTGCATTCAAGGAACTTGACTTGTGAGTATGGCATATAAAACCAGGAAAAACTAGAATCAAGCCTGCTTGTGCAGCCATGGTTTGGTCACTGATTATGTTGCAATAAGGCCTGGCATTGCTGGACCACTCTCTTTCCTCACAGGCCTTCTGTTATTCATGAGGTGGATATTCATGAGATGTTGTAGTTTGTTTCCTGACAAGTGTCAAATCTTTCTACAGACATAAAAATTTAATTTTCTTAATGAGATTTTCTTCACAGCTCTGTATTCTTTACTTCCCTTAATAACTTCCTTATTGCCTACATTTAATAATTGCTTTCAGAATAGCCTCTCTGAAGAGATATATGAAGACTGTGTGGAAGAAAGTGATGAAGGTCAGTTCCACAGCAGAGCGGTGCCAACCTAAACACAGGGTTGTTTTGCTCTTGTGACAGTCTCTAGTCTTGCTCACCTTTCCCAGCCTATTGGCAGCAGCCTCAGTCACTGCACAACCCTGCTGCACTTTGATAAAGATTATCCATGTATTTTCTTACTGCTTTGCCTCTGGTCTTCCCAGTCTGTCAATGATCCTGTTTCAGCTTCAGCCTGCCTCTCCCTGTTCACTGTGCACCCAGGTCACTCTTTAGTGCTCATTCTGCCTTGCCAGCCTCCACTCCCCACTGGGTAGTTCAAAGGTGGGTAGTGGGCCAGTGAGGGATGGATGAATTCCAGCACACTGTGACTAAGCAGGTGCTTGCCACTGGGAGCCACTGGCAGTGTCAGCTCCCATGAGATCCTCCAGGACTTGCAAGCCTAAGCCTTTAATCCCTTTTCAGCAGTCATAAAATTCCAGTTTGGCCAAATACTCCCCTAAGCCAGAGAAGGCTTGAGCCACTGAGGGATTTGAGCAGCTAAAATGCTCCTCAGATTCTCATTGCTAGGGCCTAGAGAAATGACCTTCTGAAATTCCCTGCTTGGTGGAAACTCTTTGTTTGTATCACCACAATGGAGCTGGGTAGAATTGCCAAAGCTTGGCATGCACACCAATTGATCTTTGGCAGGACTGATTAGCAAGAAAGGGTATCTGCAGCAGCAACTGCACTTCTATTTTACTTACATTGATCTATCAATTGCTTAGTTTTTGAATCTCAGCTCATTTAAGCAAAAAAAAAAAAAAAATCTTCCAAGACAAGGTTGAAAGTAATAAATTAAAAGTGTTTTAATTCAAGTGCATCATTAAGCATACTACAAATGAGGTGGATTATAAGTGCAGTATGCACAATAACACCATCAAGCAAAACTTCTTTTCTCTTTAAGAAGCAGACCAATCTTCACTACTTTGAGTTACAGGAATGACAATGTGTTGTGTCTTTCTATATCCTGTCAGAATTCAAACTTCCCTTGGAGCATTCAGGTTGACCACTTCGAGTAGGAAACCAAAGGAGAGAGCAGAGTTTGTGACCCTTTGGAAATTTGACTGATTTGCAAAGATGAGCCTGGACTGTGTGTGATTGTGAGGCCAAAGCTTGCAGTGATTGCTGTCTGCCTGCCCTTTTCTGCATACTGCTCATGTAGTATCTAAGTGGCCTCTGTATTTTGCCTTTTTTCAATGCTCAGGAATGCAGATTCCACAGTTTTTTGTTAAACTCACAAAAAAATGCAATGCTTTATGTTTTGAGTTTGATTTCTGGAATGCTAACCATGCATCCTGCTATTCTGTAAGATGAAATACAAATATTCTCCACAAAGGCCTGCAGCACCCACAAACTGTTCCTGGGTCATGTTGCATAATTGCAAGTCATTGATATTAAAGTGGGAAAAGGACATCTAGTTTGTACTGGTCACAGCAAAATTGCAACCACTCACAGACATGGTGCTCACTCCAGTATTCTGAGATGGCAGATGTCCAGAAAGAATTAGAATCTGTAAAATATTTGTCAAGAAAGAAAACCTGCAATGAAAAATTCATATAAACATATTTCAAGCAAAACTAATCCCTTTGCTTTCTCCTAACTGCAGTCTTCCTTCTTTATTCCTGCAGAGCACATCAAGCCCTGTCTTTGGCCTTTTTGTACTTTCTATTGTTCAGCCTTTTGTACTTCATTTTGTGTGAGATATTTCAAGAGAATGTTTCACCTGGAAATAAAAACTTCATCTTAAAACTGAATTTTTTTTTTTAAAAGGTCAAAGAAGAGAATTTGTGAGAATTTAGAACTCTGTAATAAAAGCAGTGATGTGTTCTTAGACTGAAATAACTTGACTCTTAGATTGGAAAGTATTCAGTTAAAGGCACCTTGCTACACTTTGCGGCAGATAGATAACTTATATTAATTTATACAATTTTTCCTACAATTCCAGCAAGTTCTTTCACTCAATCTAAAATAATGTTAAGGTCATCATAGGGAATATTTTTTTACTAGATTAGAAAATGAAAAATGTATTACTCTCAACACACACCAATGGACAAAGAGCTTCCAAGTAATCCTGCCAATTATAGCCAATCAAATTCCAAATTTTTTTAACAGCTTCTCTCCTCAGCAATGCTGAGGAGGAAACCAGGAAAATTGGTAGAAATATGTATGTATTTGCAATAAACTTTTTTTTTCCCCCAGAAAAACATATTTTAACTGTTACTGGTATAATATCTAGACCAGGCATGATATATATACTGCAGCTAACAAACATAATTTGTGACACAAGCACTATTTTTTTTTCTTCCTAGAATCAAAACACAGGCTTTGTTATTGTATTTTTAACTTTTTAAGGATGACTAGTAATTTCTCTCAATTTTGATTCTTAAGCAGTTACAGGAATCCAAGACTTGAGGAATTATTGCTTTAGGATCTTTAAGGATTCTACATTAATTTTGAATATATTATCTGTAATATTTATTACATCACTTGAGTGGGGCAGTTGCAGAACAGTAAATAGCAAAAGAAAGACCATCAAGGATGTGAATGAAAGTAGTCTAAAAAAATCTGAAAATGTAGTTATTTTCCCATATTACAGCATCCTACACTTGACCTGTATTTCACAGTTTCTTAGTCCAGTCATCTATTATTCACTATATAAGTTTCAGTTGAATCCAGAAAGTTTGACTTTAGGCATTGCGTATATGAAATGGTAATTAAAAATGGCTTATATCACTGCAAGTCAAGTGAAGAGTCTGTCTAGACAGTGAGTTCAGAATTCAAAATGCTGCAAATAAGCTGGAGGAGTTTCCAGAGTAAAATTAATTCAAAGGGCTTGAAATTGTGACAGAATAACTGTATTATGGATCTTGCATCCTACATGGCTTCTGTAAAGTAATTAATACTTCTAATTACTTTAATTACAACTCCTAAATGTTTACAGAGGAATTTGTGGTTGCTTTCATGAATCATTCCCATGCTATAAATATCTTCATATGTATGCACATACAGAATTAATGTAATATATGGCATGCGAAGTTTTAAACCCTGAGATTCTACTGTGACATTGTAGCAAAGCCAAGAGGTGGGCAGAAGCTCTGAGTCTGACTTTTGAGACCCATACCTTGAGGATATTTGAATCTCAGATTTCATTCACCTCCTTATTTAGAAAGAAAATCAGATGAGCTTGACATTGAATCAGCTTTACAAGCCCTGCAGCCTGAGCACACCTGGCTGTGCCAGGGTCTGAAGGCTTCTGTGGGGAAGACTGGGAGTGCAGGCTCACAGGCCTTCTGCCAGGGAAGGAAAAACAAACAAACAAACAAAAAAAACCAAAAACAAACAAAACAAAACAAACAAAAAAAAACAACCAAAAAGCTTTAAAATTAAACCTTAGCTCTACAGGAACTTTAGAGGCTGCTCAAGAAAAGCAGAAGGCTGAATTGATCCCTTTCTGAATCAGGCATACTTTTTCAATTTTTTTTCTAATCCTCTGCCAACAGCCTCCCTTAGGAAAACTAGAATATCATAACCTCCTCAACTTGACAGATTTAGAGGAGATGAGCATCCCTGTGGGGCTGGGCATGAATCCAGCCCTGTGTTTCAGAGGCTACTGTGAGCTACTGCCACAGGCCAGTCCAGACCCTTACCTTTATCTGTGTTTCCATGTGCAGCCAAGTGAAAAGTTCATGACATTGCTTTTCTATCTACAAGAGTGTTTGATTGCTCCTTGTTCTTCTATCTAAAGATAATATGAAAGAAAAGCAGAAGTATTTATTCTGCCAATCCACAGGTGCAGTGAATAACCTCGAAATACTTTGTCCATTGGGCTTGAAACTGATCTGATTTTGATAAATATCTTCTCTGACAATATTTGTACTATCATATAAATGAGATTACATGTTTTGTTAATGGAACAGCACTCATCTGGTCCAGTTGCTGTCTTTGCTTTGGTTTTGGAAAGACTCGGGTAATTCCTTTCAAATATTTCACAGCCCCTTGCAGTACTGTTGTGTTTGATGAACATTTTAAAGGTGCTGACACTGAGATCTCACCTTCACCTCAAACCTTTTATATCTCATACCAGAGTAAAGAATTCAGGAAGCTTTGTTGTCTTGTAAATGATGAATATGATCAAGGTATTACCCCACTGAGGAGGGAAAGATCAGCCAAAGCCAATGGGTCTATGAAAGACTTCAGGGGTTTTTTTTAAGAGAAAAAAAAGGGGCAGATAAAATTACATACCACCATACAAGAACATAAGAGCCAGTACATCCCCTTGTGATAGGAACATGCCAGAATTATTCTTAAAAGTACAGCTTGATGTGTGAGGGGAAAGATACCTGGCAGGTGAATAGCTGAGGATGGAGGAAAAAAACTTAGAATTCAGACCTTTCCTGTTCCAGCCTTTTAAGGTGATTTTCCTCTTTTCAACAAGTGCTGGAAAACAAAGAGAAGAAATGAAAAACTCCACAATATTTCTGGTGTCACAAATTTTAACATATTCCACTTTGTATTAGAAAAAAATATAAATGCTGATATATTCTGATTGCCAGAAAATAAAAGCATTAAAATTACCAACATGGGAATGGAAAGGCAAACTTACCCTGTGTTTCATCCCATGGGATCACGGCAGGGGGCTGCAGGATCCCAGATGGCAGTCCTTCTAAAGCCAGGGTCCTGTCTCTGATGAGGTGTGCCAGAACTATTTCACATTTCTGCAGAAAATATTTTAGAAACTGGCTTTGGGCTCATACAACAAAATAGCAGTGTGCTTTCTAGAAGAGAAGCTGAGCCCAGCAATGGCCTGTAAATCAGTGGTCTTCATCTGTTCCTTTCTAGGCAGTCTTGCTACCACAGTTTAATCTCTTTTAATTACGCTTCTACTCTGTTTCTACCAAGCACAAAACAGGTTTTCAAAAGTATCAGGATCACAGTCCTTAAGCCTGTTACTGTCACCAGAGGAAAGTGTAGGTCGAATGTTATTATGCTGACCTACATTCTTCTCTGGCCTCACAGCAAAGTAGTTTTCTGTTCAAGGGCTGCCTGTGCAATGCTGGTGGCACTGCTGTAGTGGCTTTATCTGTGTGTGCTCAACATGTACTGGTAGGCTACTGTGGAAGAAATGATAAGGAAATTCCCTGGTTGGTTTAAATTTGGTTCTGGAGAGAAATTACTGTAACCATGAAGAACTCCTAGAAAGACTAAAAGCATCTGGAACTGAGCAATAGAAAACACGTGGAGGAAGAAGCGTTCCTTGGTCAGAGAAGGCTCGTTATTTCCTCAGCTCATCTCTGCTTAGCAAGAGGCATCTGACCTGATTGTTGAGTAAAGCTGCGTCTCTTAAGAGCGCAGGGAGCTCACACTCAGCTACACATGGAATTCAATTTAGCATATTCTCTGGAGTGCAGATGTTGTACCACTGTTCACCTGGATGAAGTCAGAGCTGTGCAGCTGCTGCACCACAGACCTTATATTGATAACAAATAACAGTCTGCAGTAAAGTTAGAAATTGCCAAAATGCCTCAGCTGGGCTGCTTTGCCTTTGGCAATTGCTGATCTGCTGATATCACAAATCCCCTAGAGACTATTTCAATTTCAGTGCTGTGGGGTTTGTATTTGGGGTTTTTTGTATGTTTGTTTAAAAAAGTGGAAGAAGAGTAAATAACAGGCAGATCTTTAATAAAAATCAAAGCAATTCATCTGAGCGATCCAGAATTAACTTCAAGCAAATCATATCACTTTAAATTTTAGAACAAAATATTTTCTGTGATTTCTGTAATTTCAAATGAAATTTAGAATTGTATTCTGGGATGGAATGAAAACTAATATTAAAAGAATATTATTTTAAAAGACTCAATTCCTGCAGGATTTTGAATACAACCATTTGCTGGAAGCAAGGATATTTATATTCTACCTCATATGTCAAACTTAGTGATATAGAAACAAAACACTACATGATTAGTGGTCTTGGATTAGCATCACCAGAAGCCACGTGGAAATTACTCTTATTACTCAAACTGTGTCTTGGCAGGCAAGGTCTTTTCCAGAAGACTAGCAGTGTTGTCACATAAAAGAACAAAAGGAGCTTTGGAAGAGAAAAATGTTGCATGCACCCATAACTTTTTCCCAGTTCTGACCAAAAGTTTGGTTCATTAACATGAGCAGGTTGTACTATCTCCCTTTTCAGAATGATTCAGCCTGAGTGCAGAGAAGAATATTAGGACCATTTAGGAATTTGAACCAACTGTTTAGAAGGGAGAAGATTTCTAACAAGCAGTGCTTACTTTAGCTTCTGAATATGGATGTGACCTAACACCAGAACATTTAGAATTAACTCCTTCAGAGTTGGGATTCCCCACAGGAAGTATATTCCCTGGTGAAGTATAGGGTTTCCAGGGCACAGAGTATTGCTCTCTTAACACTGGCAATCCCGTATTGGTGAACTCCTGCATTATTACAGATGCCTTTCTCTGGTGCCTTTCAGAATCCTTCTTCTTGCCAGCTAAGTGCGTCTCTACCTGGTCACTGCTTTCATTACCAAGCTGCAGAGCATATTAGGAACTAAATCTCGTGCTCATAGCTGGAGTGGTGTGTTGTGTGGTGCTGCCAACTCAGTGGGTAGAAATAAGCAGCTGAAAGCCAATTGTCATCATGGTGAGAATAGAATATCCCCACAGATCATTGGAGAGACCCAATTTAAAAATAATTGCAAGGACAACCTTCTCAAAGTATCTCATTCACTCTTTATACCTGCCACCCAATATATAGGATTTCCCACAAATGTCTGGAATGAAATCCAGAATCCATGAACCATAGAAAGTAGATATCCTCAAGCTGAAATAATACCTGGGAAGATGGTTGAACTGTTACAAGCAAAGGGTGTGAAAAATATTCCAAAACCACTGGATTAAAAAAACAAAACAAAACAAAAAAAAAAAAAAAAAAAACCACAATAAAAAAACAAAAAAAAAAAATCCCCAAAAAACTTAGAACTAGGCACATGCTTGATTTTGTAGTTTTTGTGAGGACAACTTATTTCTCTAAGCTGGGAAACTGCTTGTGAAGTGGAATGGCAACCTCAGTTCCTGCTGAGGACTAGACTTGAGCTCACGGGTGTGGGGTAAAGCTGCCAGCTTCAAATCCTATCAGCAGGTTTGACCACATGATTTACAGGCAGCAAAAGCTATCAGGGAAGGAAAAATACTGATTTACCCATATGCAAAGATTATTAATTACCATTAATTTCTGGAACATTCCATATAGAACTCTGGATGTTCCAGAAATTAATGATAATAACTAGTATTATTAGAAAAGAGAATATATTTTCATGCATTTTATGCAAACAGGATATTTGTTTGGGTCACATTGAATAGTATCTCACCATTAACTGGTGCTATTTATGTATGCACATATCTGCTTAAATACACTTAGGAGACACAGAAAGTGGAAGAGTCAGGCACATTTTTTTCCCCAAACAACAGGAGAGCTTTACAGCACTGTTTTACTCCACCTGGTACTGTGTTCACAAAATCTATAAATTAGTTTTCACATTACAAACAGTCTCTTCTGATTTAGTGATACAGGCTGAGATTGTTAATTTATTAAAAGGTGTTGAGGCTCATGTTTGTGTCCACAATTAATTCATTGAAGCAAAGTTTGTTGTTTACCATTGAGAAAATTAGTGATGCAGAAATGAGAATGGCAGGGAGTACATCAGTTGAGTGCCTGATAAAATCATCACAGCAAAACCATTTTGGCAGCCTACAGCTCTTTTACAAACAATGACTTCAGTAAAAAAATTGAGCTTACTTTTAGGTGATTAATCCTGATGTAGCACTTTAGTCCAGAAGTAGGTCTTGGGAGCAAGGGGGAGCAGGAGGCTTCAACAGCAGCACAGCCCAGCACTTTAGTAATAAAGCCACCTGCAGGACTGTGATATATGGAAAAAATTAGAGACAGGCTGGTTTGGTTTTTCAAGTTCTTATACACACCCCTTTCGATGACAGTGATAATATATATAGCATAGCACAGCCCAGAGACAGGGGGAGAAACATTCTCAAGTACAGAAAGTTTACCTTCATCCTGTATTGATTTTTTCCCTCTTTGTCTAAATCCCCTTTGTTGATTTATGCAAATGTGGCTTATGGACCACCTAAGCAAATCTGCTGTTTAAGCACTTAACTGAGGAGTGTATTACTCCTTCTTTTGTGTCCTTCACATGTAAGAAGGGCTATCAAATTTTGTTTAGAGCTCTCAAAGCCCAGGAGGTAGTGTTCTCATTGTTTGCATCTGGCAAAGACCAGGATGCAGAAAAGTAACTGGATTAAAGTCACACAGCAAACCACTGTGGGTGTTAGAAAATGAATAGCACTCACCTGAGGTCAGGTGACATCTCTACCTCTTAGACCCACAAAAGCCTGCTGGGTTCTAGCCCAGGTGCAGCTACTTTTAGGTCTGAAATGATCATTAAGAGATTTGAATAGGATTCATGGATAGGATGCTTAGCATGATTAGAAGCAACAGATCAGCAACAGTAGAGGCAGTGAGAATGAATTGGTGAATGAAAGCTGTCACAGCATATGCCACAGCACATGCTGTAGTTGAGAGGGCCACCATGCACAGAGTATCACCATCCAATTTCAGAAGGCTTTAAGCATTCACTTATACATAGTAACTCCATACCACATCAGAAGGCTTCAGGTGTCTGCCCATACAGAGTAACATCACACTACTTTAGAAAGCTGCAGGCATCTGCCCTTCTTGTTCTTTAGCCCAATCTTTCATACCCCTCGTGTTCATGCATTGCACCCGTGTGCCCTCTGTTCCCTTTGGTGGTTGGTCAGTGCACCTGGGCACTCCATGGCTCATTGCTGTCAATGCTGCTCACCTGCTTCTCACAGCTGTACCCATTGGGAATGAGGCTCGGCCGCAGCCCCACTCCCAATTACCACAAACTGTGTGCCTACAGCAAACCATACATCTAACATAATACAATACTTTCAAAAAAATATAAAATAGGAATAGTTTTGATTTTTGTGCCCCGGAGCTCCATCTTAATTAGCAGTCTCTTGAGGATGCCTGCATAAACAGCAAGAGCAAAAAATGTAGGCACAAGTGGAGGCATTTCTTTGCTCCATTATGTGCCTCATGAGCTTCACATGCTACTGTCACATGCACCTCGCACCAGCGGTGTGAGTGGCTGTAGGAAGAAGTAGCTGTGATGCAAGGTGATGTTGCATGGTGTGAGTACAAGGAGAGCTGACTCAGAGGGAGTGCCACATTTTACCTCCCTAGCACAATAGGAGCCATGCCAAGAAACACTGCTAATGGAGCTGGGCGAATGCCACCTGAGTGCAGTGTCCCAGCCAGCCACTTCAGAACAGCATATTGTCCCAGGAGAATTACCTCTTGTTATACAAGATGATGGCTGACAAATATGACTAAAGCCTACAGGCTCCATTTGGGCAAAGCTTTAGCCTTAGAGGACCCACCTTCCTTCTCCCACTGCACTCTCCTTGCTCTCCTTCTACTGACTGATCTCTCTACTCTGTGCTTCTTTTTAAATTTCCTTCTCTGCTTACCTTTCTTCTGTCTTTCTCTCTTCACATTTCTTTCGAAATGGTAAAATGATGGGATTTGCTTCTGCCTGTAGGGGAAATGCACATATACTGTGGCACTTCTGTTGCAGAAAGATTTTTCCAGAAACTCAGTTTGCAGTCTGTGAGACCAAACACATAAGGCTGTGCAACAGCTTATCACCTTGTCCAAAGCAACTGTCTGATTTCTTCTAATGTGGCTTTTGCATTGATAAAGCAGCATATAAACTCTGGGATAATCCAGACAGGAAATTGTTCATAACCTTGTAAACATCAATAGCTGTATAAATAAGGAGTTTCTGCATGGTACAGAAGGGATCTTAAAGGCTGTATGAACAAAATTTATAGATACAGGTATAACCTTAAGAAATGAGCCATAAAAAAGAGATTTCCTCTCCTTTCTCTGCTACTCCATGCAGATATTTAAATAAAATTCTAATTTCTTAAGGATGTGGGAAAAGACTTCTCTTTTGATACAGTCTTATAGATGTGCTTCTGCACTTGTGAATTCTCAAGTCAGCCCCAGTTCATGCTGTTTACTTGGTTTTGCACAGAAGTACCTGAGCCTTAGTGTTCACCTTATGAACAAAGGTGCAGGTTTGAATAAATTTGACTAAACTCTTGAGATTAGCAGGAAGAAGTTGCCATTGGATTAGTCCATGACACAGTCTTTCACAGTTCTTAATAAAATTGTCAATCACAGAGCTTCGCAGACCACTTGGAGAAGAATTGCTGGGGTTTGCAAATGGATGCTGAAGAATTCCACAGTGAGATGTCTCTGATTCAGATACGTGTCTGATTTTGATTTGAAAAAGTGGACTTTGTTCATAGTCTATTAAACTGGTTTCATCTGATACTTCCTAGTTTATAACCTGTTGATAGTTTTTATCGCTCACCATTGTAAGAGTGACCTGAGACTTTGACTTATATGATGTCGAAAGTGTGGGGATGGTAATAACATAAACACTAATCTAGTTTCTTTTCTTTCAGCTACAGAACAGAACCTGTTGATTCCATTCAGAACTCACCAACACCAAACAATTCAAGGTCGATCATAACAGAGAATGTCATGAACACATTGCATCACATCTTCACCCCTATACATGTAAATCTTCTAAATAAGAATCATGCCACACTCAGGCTTTTGCTGACTTTTGTAGCAACTACTCCCATAAGTTTTTTATCCCCTGAAAAGGTACAGATTTTTGACTTTTCCTTTTCCTTTTCCTTTTCCTTTTCCTTTTCCTTTTCCTTTTCCTTTTCCTTTTCCTTTTCCTTTTCCTTTTCCTTTTCCTTTTCCTTTTCCTTTTCCTTTCCCTTTCCCTTTCCCTTTTCCTTTCCCTTTTCCTTTCCCTTTTCCTTTCCCTTTTCCTTTCCCTTTTCCTTTCCCTTTCCTTTCCCTTTCCTTTCCCTTTCCTTTCCCTTTCCTTTCCCTTTCCTTTCCCTTTCCCTTCCCTTTCCCTTCCCTTTCCCTTCCCTTTCCCTTCCCTTTCCCTTCCCTTTCCCTTCCCTTTCCCTTCCCTTTCCCTTCCCTTTCCCTTCCCTTTCCCTTCCCTTTCCCTTCCCTTTCCCTTCCCTTTCCCTTCCCTTTCCCTTCCCTTTCCCTTCCCTTTCCCTTCCCTTTCCCTTCCCTTTCCCTTCCCTTTCCCTTCCCTTTCCCTTCCCTTTCCCTTCCCTTTCCCTTCCCTTTCCCTTCCCTTTCCCTTCCCTTTCCCTTCCCTTTCCCTTCCCTTTCCCTTCCCTTTCCCTTCCCTTCCCTTCCCTTCCCTTCCCTTCCCTTCCCTTCCCTTCCCTTCCCTTCCCTTCCCTTCCCTTCCCTTCCCTTCCCTTCCCTCCCCTCCCCTCCCCTCCCCTCCCCTCCCCTCCTCTCCCTTCTCCTGTAATCCCCCACAGAAACAGTGCTACTGACTAGAGACAGGAGAGTCCGTAATGAAAAGAAGCCAGGAACATGTATAAGCAAGGCTGCATCATAGAAAAAGTTCCCAGTTCTCCTCTTAGATCCCATTCCCTTGCATCCTAAAGATTGTCTACACCAGACAGGGTGGGGCTGGAGAATGATGGAACCACTGGCATTCTCCTTGGCTTTATATGGAACGATCACTGTATGTTAAAGATTCACTTGCTGCACATTTCCTGCTCTCAGAAATTCTTGTGAGAAGACAGCGTTGAATGTTTTTAGTATTAAAATTAAAACTGGTGACAGAAAGAAACACTGAGAAAAAACAAAGCCTGACTAGAGACTTAGTGTTGAAGAATAGGCAACATCTGAGTTTTTGTGTTTGTCTGGCAACAGCTGCTTGCATTTGTAGGAGATGGATCAGAAAGGAAACTTTGGTTCTCCAGCCAACCCAACAGCATGGTCTCCAGCATGGCTTTGACTTTTCTACAGAAAAGGATGCTTTGATGCCAAAAAGACTCTGTGCACTTTTTAACTCAAGAAATTAGATATACTACATTATGGGAGAAATCATGTTCTCTCTTGCCTTCTACTTGGCTGAAAGGAAGCAGGGCCACAGAGCAAAGGCACTGGTCTCTTAACCCAAAATACAGTTCACTGGGATGTGAATGGTTCTACTTTTAGATCCCACTCTTCTTCTAACTACATTAACCACCTCCCAGTTTTAGATGCTGTGAGTGGGCAGCTGCTCCAACAGACAAAAATATGTAGATGTATCCCTGCTAAGGATTATCAGGTAGAGTGACAGCCATTTTTCTCATGTCACCAGAAATGAGGGTCAAAATGCTTTGCACAGCCTTCTGTTATTTTTTAAAGGGGAGGAAAAATCAAGTGTGTGTCTTTGACCTTTGAAATATGATGGGAATTCCCCTACAGATTCAGGTCAGAGGAGTTAGGAAACAATATGGTTGATGAACCCTTGAGACAACTCAAGGGTTAGAAAACAGTAGGAGAGATCAACTTAGTGCTGTAAAATTTATCACCATTTAAAAATATCTTTCATCTCTTCATTTACAAGGCCCATAAAAAAAGGCAAAATAAAAGTACCTATTTCTCTCAGAAGTCAAGATGGCCAATATTCAAGATGTCTATCTGTCACTATAGGACACGAGAAAGCACAACGCCAGCCGCTGCTATTGTCAAGGTAAAAAGGCCCAGTTTATTTTCTGACTCCAGCATTTATAGTTTTCCAAAGGTGACAGTGGATTGGAGAGTGAAAGTGCCACCTCTCCAACAACACTGGACAAACTACTAGTCCATTAAATTTTTCTGCCTCTATGAAGGAATGCAAAAACAGTAAGTTATTTACAGAAAGTGTGTGAGAAAGTTTGCTACAAGAATGTAAACTCAGAAGACTTTAGAAAATCTTAAAAAATCAGGGCAACACTCTATCTACACAGGAGATCACAGAATTATTTAGGCTGGAAAAGACCTCTAAGATCTTCAAGTCCAGCTGTAAACCCAGCGCTGCCATGTCCAGCATTAAACCATGTCCCTAAACACCACATCTACAGCTCTTATAAATACCTCTAGGGATGGTGTTGCAATCACATACCTGGGCAGCCTGTTCCAATTCTTGATAGCCAGTGAAGAAAATCTCAGTGAAGAAATTTTTCCTATTATACAATCTAAACTCCCTTGGTGCAACCTGAGGTTGTTTCTTCTCATTCTGTCACTTGTTTCTCTGCAGAAGAGGCTGACACTCACCTCACTACAACCTCTACATGAAAGTAAGGATTTTGGGTAAAATAAGTAAAGCAAGGATCCAAAGGTAAAGAATTTAATATTTATTCTGACCTGGGAACTATCATCTGTATGAATTTGGTGCTACTCATCATTTGATGCTCCCTAAAAATGTTTTCACTTTCCTGTTTAAAAAGTGTGGGACAATATGAAAGGCTGATTTAGAGGCGTGTACACACATTAGGTTTCTTGGTTTAACAAATCCGTCTGTGTCTTAGAAAAATACATTTAATCATTCTTAAGTTGAGGCCAAATTTTTTTGTTCCTACTCACCAGAGCCTGGAAGGGCATAATGCATGAAAATGGGGCTTTAGGTAAGTCTGAACAAAGCTATACCTTTCTTTACACCTTGCAGATTCTGTAGCTTTGTAAGCTTGACTTGCCCTTGTTGTAAAGTCCATGCTCCCATCCTTGGAAGTGTTCAAGGCTAGGTTGGATAGGGCCCTGAGCAACCTGGTCTGAAGAGCAGTTTGCCCTGTGGCAGGTTTGGCTGGAGCCCTCTGTGCTAGGCAAGTTTTGGAGACATTGTTGGGTTTGCATGCCTCCAGCAGGGTCCATGAGAAAGAATACCTCTGGGTCCTAGTGAGGATAGGCAGAATGCTTGGAAACATTTTGGTGGCTGGAAAATAAAACCAGCAGAAATTGTGGTGCTTATGCCTGCTGATCCCAGTTTTATCCCCTCCCCTCATCTAATCTGGGTCACCTCCTAACTCCTGAGCAAAGATCCATTTTTTCCATCTGTTGCCAGAAAACTCGGTGTCATGTAAGCTGACCTGTGATCAAAAATTCTTCTGGTAACAGCAGGCTCAGAGCCAAGTGAGGCTGTAGGCATCTGTGTGATTTTCTTGCTTCTGCCCCCATTATTCCCTGAAACTGTCAGGATAGAGGAGAACACCATTTGCGCTCCAGATCCTTCAACCTGGCTGTGAGGCAGGTCTTGATTGACCTCAGACTTCTTGTTGGGACTTATCACTGCTCACCAGAAAAGACAGTAGTGGATGATCCAGAGGGCTGTAACAGGCTGGAGAGTTTCTTGGTACTACTTGGTATGTCAGTTCATAGGCATTCAGGCCCAGTGACAAAACATGCAAAGCTAAAATGAGCTTCCATGAATGTGATCAGCCTCATGCAGAGTTCATGCGCACCCTCCCTGAACACACACCCCCCTCACGCACACCCACACCCCCCAAATCGTGAGAAGCTGCTGGAAAATCTGTAACAAAACTCCTAGATGCACCATCACTGACAGCCTCAGATTTAAACAATATAGTTCTCAAGCGAGGAACTTGAAATTAAAATATAAACATGAGTGAGAAATGGTGCCAAGCTTGGGGAGATTAAGGGAGTCAGTGAAAGACGAAACTTCAGAAAGTGTTTGAACCTGTTTCAAAATCCTTGAAACTCAAAAGCACAGAAAAGTAACCTCTTAGTTGCTACACAAACCTGTGTATGCCTTTGCCACTGCCTGCAAAGGCAGCTCATATGTTTTAGTGACCAGAAAAGCAAATATGTCTCAAACACAGACCTGTGAACTGTTCCAGTTAAATAAACTCTTCCCTCTCTGTCCATGGATGAGAAACGCAGGGTCTTTCTTATAAGCACAAAATCTTTCTTAGGCTTTTCTCTTGAAACTAATCTAACCTCATGAAATGTTCATGACTCGAGTCACAAGAAACAGAGTGAAAATACTCATGACAGCCTTAGAAAACTCAGTTATCACTAAATCCTGCAGGGCTGTGAGATCACCAAGGGACTTGCGAATGAATGGAACTAACCAAGTAATCAGTCAGATTTCTAAAAGTTTTTTGTCACCTTCCTTGGTACAAGACAGAAGGGCAAAATGTTCACTGATCCTGACTGAAATTCAGCTGGAGGACACAGCAGGAAAAAAGTAATGGTTCTGCCTGCATTAGGCTGTCTAGATGGTGGGTGTGTACATGAGTAGGCCTCTTTCCATTAGAAGACTTTCTTCTTCCTAAAGCAGTACACCATTAACACTGCACACTAACTCCTTGGGAGAACGTGTTGCTTCAAAGGCCCTTTCAAACTATCAGGAAGCTCAGAGGGATGTGTGTTTTGCTCGGAACACAGAGAAGGAGAACTCCAAGTACACAGCCCAGGGACTCTGAGAGCAGCCAGCAACCAGGACACTGGTGCCTAACTTCTTGTCTTGTCATGCATTTCTTTGTAGAAATGCACATGTTTGACCTTTTGCTTTGGTTTAATCCTGAAAATTGGGGTATTAGTAATTTGTTCTGTAAAGAAGCATAGTGGGAGTCCAGGACTATTTGGAAAGGTCACTTAAGGCTGTTCTTCTGTTTAATTTTTTTGAGTTTCTCCATTAAATGGCCTTGAAAGCTACCAGTGCAGCAGTCAGTTGAAACTAACCCTTAACTAGACAGCTTCCAGAAAGAAATGAACATTTCTGTGTCTGCTGTTCCTCAGGAATGTTAAGCAGTATGCAGAAATCTTCATGCTGCCAATGCTGTTGGCTCAAGCAATTCTATTGACATTTTAGGAACAGAGCATGAAGGATTAACAGATAAATGCATATTGTTACACATGAAGAACAATTCTTAACCCTTCACACATCCCAAAGAACATTTGCATGGTCTGGGTGGGCAGAGAAGAGACACTCGGGAAGGGGCATTTGGCTTTCCTTTTGCAGTCACAAAGGATTCACATCTGAACTTCCTCATTCACCTCACATTCTGAAAAGATCAGAATGCAAGAGTATATGACTAGAACTCTGCAAAAACTTGACAGAATGACAGCTGGGTTAGGGTAAATTATGCTTGTTAAAAGAAAGCTAAATACCATCATTTTACTCTTGAGGATTGGCCTATAGTGATTTACAGTTATGTGAGAGCACTGAATTGGAGGTTTAACTTCCTTTAGGATATACCTAACAACTTCACACTTAACTAATTCATGTCCACTTTCCTGAATAGACAGATGACAGACATAGGTCAGCCAGAAAGCCAGGGAGTGGAACTGGGAGCTAGCAAGTACAATGTCAGTTTCTGGAACAATTGCTATGTTTTTCTTTTTTTATGAACTCAGCTAGGATTACACATGCTATACTCCTCCTATTACCATGCATTAATTCTCTGTGATGCTGGCTTGCAGTTGTCTCCCAAACCAACTCTTAGTGAAGTTTAGGAGGCATGCCCTCACTGCTCATTGAATTCCTTTTACAACACTGAAATACTGTCAGGTCTTAACATGCTTAGGCTGTATCAAGGTTAAGTCAGATAGTAATCAGTTGTCATGCTTGGAGAACATTTGCTCTAATATGTGTTTGTACATTTCTGTAAGGGAAGAGCTGCCAGGGAGGTGCTCTGGGAGGGCAGAGGCAGGGAGCAATGGGGAGCTGCCATCCTGCACGCGTGCCAAACCCCTCGAAAAGGAGGAAAGTGTGTTTGTACATTTTTACTGTTGGGGTCTGCAATGGTGTTTTTAAACCTTCAGTTTTCCCTTTGGGATAACTAAGAGTCTGCATTACAACAGCACCAGCTGTAATGCTTATAGATTAGGCAGCATATGAGAGTGGGATAGAGCTGTTATCAGATAGTGCTTCTGCAATGTTCAACAGTGTAAGCTTTACAGCCACAAGGACCACTTGTCCTTCTTGCTTCAGTTGTTAGTCCCTAGTTAATATTATTCTTTGCAATTTTTTCCTTCTGTAAAACTGTGAACATTACCTTTTGGAAGGAATCTCTAGCATTTAATGGATTTTTAACAGGCATTTCAGTTTTCAAATAAGAACAATCCCTTTATTTGTAAATTATGCCTAGAAAAAGTCTTCAGTACCTAGTATGACTGCAGTCCTCCTTCATTTAGACACATGATGAGGTACATTTTAGAGTGTCATTGCCATTAAGATAAATCAACTCCATTAAGACACATGTATTATTAAGTACAGAAAGGTAGGTAACACCTAAGTGATTAATCTGTCATTTCAGTATTTTTCTCGAAATAAATACAGTAACTATACATGACCTAGAATTTTCAGAGAGGAATATGTTTGTAAACCTCAACATAAAGCAGATTTGGATACCTCAATTTGCTTAAAAATCCTATTTATAACTGCCTATAGAGCAAGAATAAAATATGAAGAATTATCAATGGTAAAGGCTTCTTTCTGTTCATTCAGGATGTTGCTAAGTGTTCTAGAGCTCCAAGGGTTTTAATACCCTTCCATTAAAATTCGGTCATCTATCTATCTATCTATCTATCTATCTATCTATCTATCTATCTATCTACCTATCTACCTACCTACCTATCTGCCAATGCATGTAACTACGTCACAAAATGGAACTCTGATCTGAAACGTGTCATCTTATTCAATTAGCTACAAATGGCTTCAACTGACTGTCTGCAGTAGCTTTACATGAAACCTGTAGACTCATTTTGCAACCATCCCTCTTATTAACTCATTACAGAAAAAAAACCTCCCAAACAACAAACAGAAGAATAAGAGTGTGGTCAAGGAAAGAATTATATATCTTGTGGCAATGAGAAACCTCAAACTCAATTTAGATAGAGAATTTTCAATAAAGAACATAATAAGCAAGCAGTCTGTGTTCATTGAGATCCTAACATAATTACATACAAATCTTGAAGCCTGAAGTTTTAAACCAATATGTACTTATCTTAAACTTATGAAGACTTCATGTTTAATTGCAGAGTGGGAAAAGGTAGCTCCTTGTTTAAATTCTATTTCCATTTAAAAATAAAAACAATAAAAGAAGAGAATGTCTCTGGGAGGACACATACATGTCTTGAACCGACAGTTACCTGCAAAGAAGCAAGATGACTACATTAAACACACCCAGGCAGGCTTGGGTCTCAGACTGAAATGGGGAGCAGGCTGGACTGATCAAATACTTTCAGCAAGTGACTCAAATTCTTACTTCTCTTAGCATTGGCTCCATGTCTGAGTTCACTATTACCTCTGTTACCTCTGGAAATTTCTCCTTGGAATATGCAGTTGCTGCTTGGCAGATGTAGTGTAAGCTACATGGGCAAGTGTAAGGGCCTTGTATCCTGCCTTCCCAAGCAGGTCAGTGTGTCATTCAGGAATGTAGCTCACAGGTTAACCACCCTCTTTATGACTCCTTGGTGAGATGAAAGATCTAAGTTCCTAGGAAGAGGATAGGAATTTTTTTTTAGATACTCATTGCATTTTTTTTTTTTTTGTAAGTACTTGAATGCAGTGCTGGTGAGAAATCTGCCAGGGCAGCATTTTTTCCACCAGAAAATTTCCTTTTGTCAAAATTTGTAATATTTTGTGAAAATATATTAACTCCAAAAGAATATTGCATTAAATGACATTATTGGTCAAAAGAGACAGTGACGAATTCTACCTGGTTCAAATATTTGAAGCTAGGTGGTAATGGGAAGCTAGTGGGATGGGCCAACAGCTTCTTAGAGCAGAAGATGTCCAAAATTATAATCCAGGTCAGAGAATATTTCATCCATTGAACTTTGATTTTCCAGTTAAAAAACAACCAAAACAAACAAACAAAAAAGGAGGTCTTGTTTTTTTAGTGAAGGAATACACAGGTACAAAAGAAACATCCCTAAACCAAATTAGAGGGTGGATTTTAAAGGACTGCATATGCCTGTTGTTAGAACTGCGGAAACACAGAAGTGCTTGTTTCCTTGTGCAATTGTTACTATTGTGTAAGTGGTTCCCAGCATGGTAAACAGCAAAGGTAAGACAGTGAGATTTGGTCAGGTTCCATATTGTACACCATGCTCACACATTAATCCACGAAAAGAGGAAGGAAGGGGGCATGTTCAGAGCTACAGTGTTTGTCTTCCCAAGTAGCTGTTATACAGCCCTGCTTTCTTGGGGAATGGCCAAGCACCTGCTTGTGGTGAATGAATTCCTTGCTTTATTTTGCTTGTGTGCTTGCTTTACCTATTAAATTGTGTTTATTGCAGTCTATGAGTTTTCTCACTTTTCCCACCAAGGGGGAGTAAGCAAGAGGCTGGACAGAATACAAGACAGCTAAATGCTGCTAAAATCAAAGTGAGGAAAAGAAACTGACCCCAACTGAAGAAACAGTTTAAGACACTTGGTACAGTCTGCTTCTAATGTAATTTGCCAAGCTGCTTATTCTGAAGTTTCTTTTCAGGTGACTCTTAGATCTTCACTACTGTAGAAGCTTTAAATGGTGTTAGCTCAGTATTAAACTCTGAAACTACTGCTAGATGTTTTCTCTTTTTCCAGTTACAAAATCAGTGGAATTGACTTGACTTCTAACTCATTCCCTTAATTCTAATTAATGTTGCACTTAGTTCTGCTGAATTGTATACCAAATAGGTGCTTGATAGCTTTTTGCTGCTATGTTGAATACTGTTGCAGAAATACTCTGCAATCACTAGACTGAGATCCATTCATTGCAAAAAAAGCAGGTGAGCTAATGGCTCACATTTGGCTTCTTCTCTTTGGGCTCTTGTTGCCTAAGAAAGGTGGTGTGTGTCTAAGTTCATGTGCATCTTTTCTGTCTGCCTCCTTGGACCTTTTTTAGCTATTAACTAGTTTTAACTGGTCATATTTGACACATGAGTTGGAGTCCCAAGGACACCACAGGTTCAATGGAAATGGTCAGGTGAGAAAAAAGGATTCGTTTTTTTTTAAAAAAAACAACAAAACATGTCATACCTGGATCTGATTCTGCTTAAGAATTCAGATCAAAGCCATCCTAAAACTTCAAGCTTCCCCAGACTCTCAGACTTGTTTTTATGTTATGTGATGAGCTGCACAGATTACATACATTGAGACAGATCTGATATTCCGTGAAGAGTAAATCAGGGGTTCCCAGAACTGTACAAAGCAAGTTAGAGGCAACAGCAATTCCTTTGTTCTTTGCCAGGTGATGAAGAAAAGATCAGGAGAATCACTGCTTTTAATTTTGATCTGTTTTCCACCAGATGGTGCTCCTTCCCTTGTCCTGAAGTTGCTCTTTCTATCAAGTAATACCTGTCTGTATCAGACCCTCTGCATCTGTCTCTACCCACCCCGTATACCTGGATGCATTGCTCTGGATGTCTCCCTCTGGCCAACACTGCTTTAACAGCTCTGATCTGACCTTCACAGGATGTTTGGGGTCTGTTTGGTTCTTCAAAGCCTTCTGCATTATGAAATGGTGATATTGCAGCTGAGCCCAATCACGTTGCGTCAGTACAACCCAATGCTTTGTTACCAACATTCACATTCACCTTGTGGCACTGTCTGAGACAAACAAAGCAAGAAATGGGTGCAATTCCACACACCAGCATGACTGTTATAGGCCATGATGGATCAATCAAGCGTGGGATTACGACCGATGTTGGAATGTGTTAGCTGTTTGGAAATCATGTATTGGTTTATCCAGACTAGGTCTGTATCAGTGTAAACAAGTGGATGACAATACCAAATTAAAAACAAAGACTGAGTCAAGCAGGAAACAGCACTGATTCTACAGTGTCTGCAACTTGTGTTTTCCAGTGCACTTGCTGCTCTTACCTTGACACTGCTCCCAGCAGAGGGCTTGATTTTGCACCAGCCAGAGCCAAGGCACTTTGGCTCACCCAGAGCAGATCACCAAAGTACTCTTGTAACTTCCACTTTTATCTAGAACTAGGAGAACAGCCAGAAAAGGATGCAGTAAAAGCTTCTTTATTTCTACTAAAAGTATAAAAAGTTTAGACCATGTCCCATTACTTTTTCTCTGCCATTTTAGATATATGGATTGATACTGCACAGAACAGTAAAGGCACTGACCACAAGTAACACTCCTGGGACCTGACAAGCCTCCAGCCACTGGATGCTTAGTGGACACAGCAGAGCCAGCTGCAGCCCTGCCCTTCAGCTGTCAGTATCCTCAACCTGCTCACAGCCCTCCATAGTCCTTCCCTCTGCCTTTTTCATGGACCTGCTATTAAGAAAACTCCTGAAATAACAAATAACAAAACTCCTAAACATATACTTTGCCATAAGGCTTTTCCTTAATTTTTTTCTCCCTCTCAGTATATTTATCCCACCCTACTTCCCTCTCCCCTGTGATGGTGCATTATTGGTCTTGTGGAGGAGATACACTTACCAGTTGTGTCAGGAAGGGATGGGTGGGAGTTCCAACATCTGATATAAACAGATGCTGAGCAGGAGGAGTTAGTTTTCTGCAGGGATTTTGTCCTTTGCTCTTCCTATGTTACTGGGCTAGGAAGGAGGCAGGTAAGAGACTGTAGTGACAGTACTACTCCTTTTCACAGGAAGTTCTTGAAGTGTTTTATGAGACTGAGAACTATCACTGCCCCATTCACCTCTTCCTGAACTGAGACAGACACTTGCCCAGGCTGAACAGTGAGTCACTGTTGAGTGGGTATGCCTTGGCTTTAGCTTGCAATTCCATAATGTATTTTAGGGACACTGTAACAACAGATGATTTAAAAAAGAATTAAAATGAGTAAAGAAAACCTCAGTGAAACCAGATGATTATAACAAACCTAAGCATTGTAGCTGCTATGTCCTATTCTCTCCTGCTGGGTATTGCTAATTCACCTAAGTCCTTGCATCCACAGATCAAGAGCCAGCTTAAAAACAGTTAAGACTTCTGCTAAAAGCTGAACTAAAGTTCCATTCTACTTCTTTCTCTTCTTTTCCCTGCTGTTTAGTGGGAAAAAAGAGTTTTCAACTGTGAAAATTTTACTTTCCTATTTTTTTTAAAGATTAATGCTTTTCATTACCTGATTGTCTTATTGACATGCAATTGTAGATATTTAATTTTAATAGAGCGAAAAGCATTATACTTGACTCATTGTCAAGCAGTGGAGTCCTTCACAATCTGCCCAGGTGCAGGAATGGTGACTGCACAGACCTTGAGACTCATCCTAAGCTTAATTTTCCTTGATGTCTTGGTGATGCATCAGATCATGTCATCTGTTGTGAGGTTTGTACGTCCCACATTTTCAAATGCCTGGATGTTGTAACCTTCACGGTCAGATCCACTTTTAGGCTAATAGGAGCAAAGATACACTCCCACATCAGTGATTAGCGATACAGCCATTGCATGTCTTTGTGCCAAATATTTCAAGGATTAATGACAGTAAATGTTATGGCTCAAGATGAGTGTGTTAGTAGGATTGGAAAGCCTATTTCACTTTGATCTTCTTCTACCAAGAAGTTTTCTTCATTTCAGAAACAATTCATAGGAATGTCCTCATCCTCACTCTCCAGCTGCCTTAATAATATGATGCATTTATACAGGAAGGAAAATTACTGGAAGAATTTATGCTCTTATCTGATTCACTACTCAAGAGAGAAAAAAACCAAACCAACAACCCTTTAGAGTATTTGTGGCTAAAGGTATTCCTTCTTTCTCATTCAGAACTTGCTTTCAGGCTTGATTCACATGTCTTTGGGAATGATTTTTGCCAGAGGACAAATTAAGTATTGAGTGGTCGTTGTGAAAACTGATTTAGAAACAGTCACAATTCTGATGAGGATAGGACAATAGGACTGCAGGAAATACTTGTTTGTGATGCAAGAATGCAAATTGTGTAGTGTGTGTGCAGAAGAATTAATCCGACAAAAAGGAGTTTTATCTCAAGATGCAGTTTAAGACTGTGCTGCCCTTCCTTGGACAGTTTAATTGCAGGTGGAGAGAGATAAGCTAGCACTCAAAGTGACAGCAAGCTAATATAATGCTTTGTATTGAGAGCAAAGGAATGAATAGCTTTCTCATTACCAATTTCAGGCATGGGCAGGCAGAAGAAAAGGCAATATTAAGATCTGGAACAGGTCTAGAGATCCTGCTTCCTCCCTGCCTCAGCCAAATGGGGACAATGGAAGCACAACTCCATTGCTGGGCTGGAGCAATTTGGACTCTTGATACTTAGTGATAATTAAGGGGCTAAAAGTTACAGAGAGAAACAGTTTTTGATGTTTCACAGACTCACATAATATAATGAAGATAGTCTTGCACTGACAAAGGGAGTGGCAGGTTAACCTAACCCCTTAGTTCTATCTCAACATCAAAATTAGCAGGTTACAGAAGCTGGTGCTGGAGTGGGGTAAAGCAGGACCCTCTGAGGAAAGAGAAGACTGCCTCCAAAAGATTACCAAGGAACAGCTGTGATTCAGAGCTGAAGTGACAAGAAAAGAATGTGTTTTCCAGAAAGCCTCCAGCTATGCAGCTCAGATGGGCAGTAGAGTCATGGTATCAGTTACTGGAGTCCTTGAAGCTGATGGGACACATCTTCTGACTTTGCCTCCTGCATTTAGATTTGGGTGTTAGGTGTTAGTAGGCTCTTTTCTTGCTCTTGGATATTTTTTTTTAATAGATACTACAGTAAACATTCTCTTTGTTTAGCAAAAAGAGCTCAATGTCTAGACCAAGTTATTGTTCATCACTAAAATCCTCACAAAAGACGTCCAAAGGCAGTGTAGAAGGCACTCTGCAGCACTGGCTGTTGTGCCCCTTGGCACCCATTGAGACATTAAAGTTCCTATGGCTGAAGCATCTTTTAGAGGCTGTGAGCATTTCCTGGGGAGCTACATCTAGCTGAAGGTCTCTCAACCACATGCCTTTTTCTCTCGAGGACATGAGAAGAGCACACCAAAACTGTACTCTACAGGTCCTGCACATCAGTGAAACAATGATGAGTTTCTCCAAGACTTTCTCAAGGGAACTTTGAAGTTATTCAAAGAGCTTTGGGAATGTATATTTTAATAACAACCCAGGACCGTACTTGCTGGGCTTTGCATTTGGCTTTGCCATTTTGTTTACTATAGAGTTTGTGAAATAGGGACAAGCCATAAACATCCACCTAGCTGCGCTTCTGCAGTGACATGCTCTGACATGCACAAGTATTTTCGGTGGAAGTGTTCCTGCAGCCTTCTTCTTTGTGGGTTTTCAAGTCATCCAGTTAGGGAGAAAAACAACCATAAAATGTTACTGAGGTCACAGATGAATAAGACATTATGAATAGTCATGCTGGAAACAAAAGCTTTGGTGAATACTTTGTGAGAACTGTGGGGGTTGACAAAAGTTTGCAAGCAATTCAAATTAATGAAGCACATGGAAAAATGTTACCTTGTGGATAATTTCCAGGCGAAAAGAGTTTTTGAATAAACTGTTCGATGCTGGGATTTCACTCTCCCTTATTTTCATCTGAGTTGTGAATCATCCGATCATTGGCTCGAAGGTAAATCATTAAGTAAAAAAATTTAGGGGGCGGGGGGGGAGAGGAGGGGGTGGCAATCAATGTGTCGGGTTTACCCTGTGTCCCAGAGCAGTGAATAATTGCTGTTACTGTAGCAACTGATGGCTTAATGCCTAAGCTTAAACTTCTCCCCAGTAGTGTCAGATCTTCTAAGTGGGTCAAAAATAAATGTGAATATATATATATATATATATATATATATAATTTTTGCATCAGAAACTTTGCCAACAGATAAAATACCTTTCTTTCTTATGCCATTTTAAAAGAGAGCATATAGTAACATGCCCACATAATAATAACTTGCCCATTTGTGACAAAGTTTTTCTCCATATCACATCTTACTGCCAACAGTAACAGTCAACAACTTCCTTCATGAACTGCTGCGATTTTATCTGGAAGTTTCAATTAGGTGTGTGCTTGTAAACTTTTCTCAACTATAGATTATGAACATTTATACATTTATTCTCCCAGCAGCTGTGTAAAATGATACAGTGCTTTACAGCTCTGGACCTGAAAGATAAATATCATATAACCTGTCTTCAATGTTGCAGAAAGTCTACAGTAGAAAAACATTCCAGATTTCCTATGATCAACTCCAGAGCCTTACATTCATAATTTTCCAAGCTAAACATCAACTCTGCAGTTATGGGCCCAGACATAACTGTCTCTAATATGTTAAATGGCAGAAACATGCTGGCACAAAAAGACAGGATGAAGCTGAGTGTTAGAATATTTACTTTTCTCAATCTTACATAATCTTAGCATGTTAATCGGCTTTTCCTAGATTTGAGGTAGACTTTATAGATTTTTCTCAAGTGATGCAACATACCTCAAGTTCACTTTGGCCATTCAGTCACTTATTTCCCCTTTCTTCCACAAAATAAGAGAAGGTTTGCCACCTGTCAGGAAATTTCCAGTGAAAGGACAAAATTGGTAGCAGCAATCAGCTGAAAGTAAGAATGTGCTTATTACATGAAAGTGCATGCTTAGCAATTAAAATTTTCTAAAAAAAATTGTAGTTGTTTTTGTGCTTTATGTACAGTATTAAAAATAAAATAGTCTACCACATGTAATTTATGAAAGCAGCCAATAATGAGTTCATTATTGCATAGCAAGACAACGTTGCAGTCGTGGTTACAGGCCTAGCCAAAGTCTTTGATCTTCTGGTTCATTAATGTAAAAATTAAAAGACCTTAGCTAATTATCTCAGCAACTGGTCTCACTCAGGTCTCAGTCAGGTCTTATTCAAGGGCTTACTCTTTTATTTTCCATCCACTATGCAGGGAGTGAGTCACCTGAGTCATGATTTATTATCCTTTCGTATAGGAGATTTGTTATTTTGATACCTATGTCCAAGGGACTCATCTGTCTATAAAATTTGCAGTTGAAACAATTTGAAAAATGCCAGGTCATGTAGCTATTTGCAGTGACACCACTGGGTATTAGTAAAGAGGAGCTGATTTTAAATAGGCAAATGCAGCACCCAAGAGCTGAGCCAGCCCCAGGGCTGAGCTGAGTATCATCAGAGCATCGCTGCACTCTTCAGGGTCCTTCCTCTGCTCCCAGGCAATCAGGCTGTGAAAACCATGACTGGGAATGAGAGTCCACATTAACAGGGCATTTAAAAAATCCAGTGAAGGTGAATTTTTGAATCTGCTACCCTGGCTACTAAGAGTGTACTCTGTCAGAACTGAACAGCAAATAATTCTTTCTATCAGCTCTCAGCTGTCTACACAAAAACATGGTATAGTTTAAAGCTTTTGTTCACTTTCAAATATTGCAAATGGTCACTTCTATTCAGATAAATTTCAGTCAAAATGATATGTATATATATATATAGTATGTATATTTATAAAATAGAAAATCATTCTGAATTTTAAATTATTGAAATCTGATTTTGATGGTGATTCTAAAATGTGGTCTTCATTTTATACACAAGTTTTCAACTTGCATCTCAAAGCATAATAATAGTTACCAAATGGTGCTTCATAGATCATTGTCAGTCTCTCTTCCCTTATTCACCCATCTTTTTCATTATTTTAATAATGACAGTTCAGTGACAGCAAATAGAAACATTATGTTCCTGCCCTAGAAGTTGCATACTAAATTATTTTATGCCAGGATTCTATGACATTCATTCTGTATTTCTTATTATTATAAACAAATCACATTCCATGAAGAATGTCATTAGAAACTCACATCAAATTCATATATTACAGTATTTATATGATGAATGTTTGGAATAGTAGGATGGCTGATATGCCTTTGAGTTCCAGTATAATTTCTTTTTTCTTGTATCGTTCAATGAAACAATGTATGAACATACCATGGCTTACCTGCCTCCACTGCCATTGATTTTCCAGGGATGAGACTTGGTGCTGGGAATGGAATGTGTTTTATGCAACTATGCTAAGTGGAGAAAAATGCTGAAGGTAATATTTAACAATGGTTGGACTCACATATAATTAACCACTATTTTCAGGGGAATTTGCTTCTGTTATTTTTTTACTGCACACAATTGCACATGAACAGATGGCTGCTTTCTTTCAACTCGTATCCTTATGGACAATGGATTTTATGGTGCCTTGGTGCCTCTACCTACCAGTACTACTGCAGATGTGAAAAGAGATATGGGGTACAGTTTAGAAGATGAAGTGACATGGTGAGAGGACTATGATAGTGGATTATAATTGAAACATATTTTTCGACATGATCATGGCAAAACTGAGCCAGTTAAATTCTGGCCGGAATGTGATAAATCTCTGATGAGTCTGTAAAGGAAGAGGTATGAGCACCATTCTCAGGAACGTTTAAAACTAGTCTAGATGATAGACTGGTTACAATGATAATTATAACAGTAGTTTCAATTCATGAAATACACTAGATTGACCAAGAAACTGCTTTAAAGGGACAAAAAACCCCTAAAACCTATAGCAACCTGGTTTGATCACTTACCTGGCTGTGGTTTGAACAGGAGGCTAAAGTAGACATGTTCTGAGGTCCCTGAGAGCCTGAAGAGTCCTATGAAATCACAGAGTGGTTAAGGTCAGAAAGGACCATTGCCATATATAAATATAAAAATCAAATAAATACAATCAAATGTATGGTGGAGAAAAAAAAATGGAAAGTGACTGTACCATTTCTTATGAAGCTGAAACTTCTCCTTGCTTTTCCCCACTTTTTTCCACCTCTTTCCTTTTCTTCTCCACTCCATTTCTTCTTTTATAAATTTCAGGAATACTAACATATTTTTCTGTGTTTCCTGTGTTGTGATCAAAGAATGTCTGCTCTTTCTGTCCATATGAAAGAATGCTCAAATCTACAGATCTTGTGCCAGTCCCCCATTTATATTGGACCATCAAGACCATTAATTAAATTATGTACTTGGCAGAAAGAACAGAATATCCAATCCATTTTAGTAGCAATGGTGAAATTTCCTAGAACAGAAATTGACTGAAAGTCTGTGTCTATTCTTTCCTCCAGATTTGGCAGCCCCAGTAGGTGTTTCCCTCAGGTGTGCTCTGGAGAGGCATTTCTGCAGTATGTATATGTGTGTGGGGGTGCATGATAAAGCCACCTGTCTCTTTAATCAGGGGGGACTGCTTCCTACAACTGGGGTGATTGCAAGAGGCATTGCTGCCTCTTAGTATGTCTGCACTTAGGTAGAAGCATCACCTGCAGGGCATGAGACCAGTGATGAAGTTTCCTGGAGATCACAACTCCAGCTCCAAGGCTTTCACTGTCTTAGGGAGCAGTTCAAGGACAGACTCAGTCCTTTGAAATTCAGGACTGTTTTGCTGTGGGTCACTGAGCCCAGTTTGCAAGCCACAGAATAAATCCTATTAAAGTCACTACAATTCTTCTCATTCTTTCCTCCCACAGATCCAGAATGCCAGCTGCTAAAAGCCATTTCAGAAAGGACATGGGAGAAACCTGGGAGAAGTTTTTTTCTTTCTAAATAAATCAAGTCATTAATTCTGACTACTGCAATGTTGTGCAGTAACCCTATACAGGGGTGATGAGGTGCCAGCTTCACGTCAGTGTGCCTCAGTGCAGTGCCTGTGATACTGTTCACATGGTCACCTTCCAGATTGAATAGTCTGGTTTATAAGATGCAGATGAAGCTCCTCAGTGCAAACACTCACAGAACTGAATTGCATTGGCCCCTTGTCCTGGAAAAAGTGATGTACATGGGCTATAATCTGGGAACAACGTGCCAGATGTAAGGATAAGAAATGTGAAATCTCTGCTGAGTAAAAGGTATCTGGAAAATATTAGGAGCATCAGACATGAACAGCCTACCTCAAATACTAATGCAGCAGAACTCCAAGGATGAAGGCTGAACTTCTGTCCCCCTCAAGTTTAGTTAGCATGATAAGTGCTATTACAATAGCCTGGTACACAGTCTGGTATATCCAAGATCTCCCTTTATGGCATCACTAATAAACTCTGCAGTCTTCATCTCTAAATATAACTGCTGAAACTTGGAATGCCTCATGAACAGGAATGTGTTTATCTTTATAGTGTTACATCTTTATAGTGTTTCAAGAAGGGTAGCCTCCTTAGCATCATGACTGAGAAACCTCAAGAGGCAAATTGCTGAAAGATTCTGACAGACCCAGAGGAATAACCCAGACCTCTGAAGTCCTCTCTCTCTCGTGCTTAGGAAAAGTCTCTCTCCACAGTGCAAGTTTTGTAGTGGGAACCAGCTGACTTCTAGTGAGGTCAGTGTTAAATCTTAGCTTATTCTATCCCCCATCTTCCTTAGAACGATATTTCCCCCAGTCACGCATGCATCAGACATGCATATTCCCTGGCAGATAGTGTGCTAACTCCCCTTCCAACTAAAGGATGTGAAGAAAACTCTTTGGAAATATAAGGATATAGCACATGCATCCAGTGAAAGATTTTATTTTAAATGTTATTAAAGTAAAAGCATAGTAAGGAAAGGGTGCATTGTCTCAATTTCATTATACAAACAAATAAAAGTACTTGCAGTTCCATGGAATTTAACACAGTTAATCATAAACTTGATATTTGCATCTCACAGGCACTGAACATTGTGTAGTTACTGGAACTGGGACAAACTGGTTTCGAAAGATTTGCCTGCTATAGCTATGTTCAAGGGTTAACTCTCACTCCCCTGCTCAGATGTTGGCAAAAGAAATCCTCTCATAATCACAAAGATTGGAAGTTAGCCTATGAATTGTTCACATCTCTGTCTTGCAGGTAGCTGCTTGCTTTGAGATGCCCTCAAAAGATCAGTTCTGGTATGACTCCTAAGGCTAACTTGGACCATGAAGGGTTGGGTTTTTATTGTCCTTTGTACCTGTATAGTTCTTAGACCCCCCCTCCGTTCATTTCTGTGAAGCTATTCCAACTTCACCTAATGGCAGAGATATCCATTACCTGATTCTAAATACTGAAATCTTGGAGTCTTCTTTAATACCCTTTCCCAGAAGCATGAATGTACTCTTTTAAATTCATTCGGCTCACATTCATGCACCAAGACAGAAATGTGCAGAAGAAGTTTCTCAGTTTATCCCCTCTGTATCATTCAGTCATGCAACGCCCACTCACATGCATGCAGACATGCATGAAAATGCACTCATCCAGAATCCTGCACTTCAGTGTCATGAAAAGTGAGAAGCTCACACTGAAGATCTTGGGCACCCATACCTTCATGCTGTCCTGGGACTTTGCTGGGCATATTCCTATTTGAGCAATCCAGGGGATCCCTCCTAACTAATCAAATCTGTAATCTCTCAGTCAGTTGCTCTGCATCTTGATTTGTCTGTCTCTGTATTCTCAGTTAGGACATGTGTTGTGCCATCCTGTCCTTAAACTTTTTTTGATCTAAATCTGGACATGTGTGATTTTTGTCCAGGGTTGTCCTTGACTCCTCATCTCTGCGTCATTTTCCCATGCTGTATGGATTACAAGGGTGACTGCCTTGCAAGTAGCTGATTACAGTGTGAACAATTCCCACTTTTTCATGTAACTGGCCTTGCCATTCCTTTTCAATCCAATTTTATTGGCTCCTAATGTGTTCTCAAAGCATCTTGTTGTCCTTAATTTTTAATTTTCTGCTTTCCCAGCACATAACAGAAATTATGCACACTCCTTGTAGGTCTCTTCTAGGGATTAGAGACCTACAACCCAAATTATCTAATCTAGAGATTAGCTCAATCCGAATTCTCTTTTCTGAACAGTTTTTAAGTTTGGGAATGTTCCAACCATTTAGATTTTAAATTTCTCCATAGGGCTCTTAGGGAATCCAACACTCTTAAACCAGGAAAAGTTAAATTTGGTACAACACACTGCATCATAATAATCAGCACACTTTGTCTGGGAGCCATTTACCCACTTGCAGGTTTCCTAAAATGTTTGATATATTCTGTATATTGTGAAATACAGTCACAACTTATTCTGCTTACTTCTATTTTCCCTACAATTGTACCACAATGTCAAAGTACCTACATGACACAAGAACTCTTCTAAGTTCTATAGCTCTGCTCCAGTTCCTATCTCTGTGGTCCTAGCACAAAATTATAATTTCTATATTCACCAAATTTTGGGAGTGAGAGCTGCAACACCCAGGAATGGTTATGCCTCTCCTGATTCCTTGTGGTTTTAGCTTGTTCTTGTTTATTAATGAAACAGCATTAGTATTTGAGGCCTACCAAAAGTTTATCTCACGATATCTCTGCTCCTTTCTTTTTTAATCTTGGTGCATTACTTTGTGTTCGCTTTCTTTATTTTCTCATAATTTTGCTTTGGTTCTGGCAGCTTCAAAGTGTTTGCTAAGAGATTCAAACCACAACAGATAGAAAACACCCATTAGGTCATTTTGCCCTGCTTGTTGTTCAACACCCTCTATTGCATAGTTATGAAGTTTTCCTCTGAGACATCATTGCACGGTCAGTATTGCCTCATAATAAATTAAATATTTTGGAGTCGTGAAAAGGCAGTATACACAGCTATATAAAAATACTATTAGATATACATTGACAAAATCTCACATAAATCCAGGGGACTGTGTCAGCTCATATGGGCAAAAGATAGTCTTATAATAGTTTCTTACCAATTGATAGTGTGGACTCCTTACAGATTTTTAATATTTTTCCTTCAAATCAGAAGTAAAATATAATTGATGCTGCCCTGTATTTAATGGCCTCCTCATTGCTACATATAATTTTATTTGTCACAGGCATTATTTATTAATATTAACCTTTGTCTCCCTATTTCTCATGCAAGTTTATCCTAATGGTTTGTGCAACAATGGTGCATTGAGTTGGTTTGACCTGCACACTGAAGAGACTAAAACAAATAAATAATTATTTATAAGCCTATATTATCTCTAGCATTTGCATTTCTTTCTTTCAGTGTTTGTATAAGCAATTTGTGTTTGCTCTGACAGTTCATTCTGGCCATTTATTACCCTTATCTTTTCCACAGAAAACTTACTGTTATTTATACTGCTTTTTTTCTTTATACCCTATCCTCATTCTGTTTCTCAGTGCAGATGTCTATGTTTCTTTTCTTATGAATGTTTCTCTCAGAGCATAGACAGTTTTGCTGTGATCCTTGCAAAGTTTCTTACATAGCTTTTTTCTGCAAGTCCTTTAATTAATGGATGCACACTTGATTTTGCCTTTTCTGTACCTTTAGATTGACATGGTGAGAGAAACCACTGCTATGTTTTCAATAGAAAAAATCCAAGTCTTGATCTGAGATTTGTGGCAGGAAGACCAAAGAGTCAAGGTGGTGGGAGTCTTCTCCAAGAATAGGAGAAGTGGTGCTTAAATGGTATTTTCTGGTTGGTAGATGGGTTCTGGGAAAGGAATTTGGGGGTGTTTGCTTTATCCCTTTTTTTATCAGGTTATCCAGTACCCCTTTTGAGGCATATGCAGATTTTCAGGATACATCCTTCTCCTGGGGAGAACATACAGAACCAAGGAAATTTGTTACTCAATGATTTTCCGTTTATCAGGTCAATGAACAGAAAGCTGGGGTCTGTTTAATGACTATTATGTGTGTGAAGAAGCTGTAGAAATACTAAAATATGCAACTGTATTGGTTTAAAATTTGTATCTTCACAAAATTGTCTGCAAAGCTCATATTCTGTTGTGACCATTGCCAACCTTCTTATCATTACTTTCTTTACTTATAATTTATCTAGACAGTGACTGGCAGAACTGTAATGGATTTTTCTTGAGATTGATTAAGTTTGGAACAAAGTGCTTAGGCTGTTTTCTAGACTCAGGCCAATATTTGGTAATATTAAAAAAAAAAAACATTTTCCTTCTTTTCTGTGTGAAAAGAAGTCTGATTTACAGAACTGCTAAGTACTGAAATCTGAAATGAGAATGAATAGTAGCTGTGCTTTCAGTACTTTACATAACTGTAGAACTAAGTGTTTTAAATACATGGTGCTCAGGCAGCTCAAAATGGATACCTTGAATTAATAAGCACCTTTCTCTCGATTTTTTAGGATTCCCCATTAAAATAGGGACAATAAATTATTACTTTCTCACCCCACTAGGAATTCATAAAGATCAATAAATGTTTTTGTACTAAGAATGCAATGTTAGTGCTAACACATTAGTACAATGTAATACACTAATCTACATATATTAAATGTTTATTTACATTTTAAGTACATGTATAACTATAATACCTAAAATGCCATGAGGATGAACAGCATAAGAAAACTCATGAGGAAATGAACAGAAGTTTTCAGCACAAGCTTGATTCATGTGCAGCAAATACAGCTCAGGGCCACTCCCTGTATGCATAGTATTGGGCAGCTTCCCTTTGAATGAGTACCCCTAGTCTGTGCCCTAAATACTGCGCCTCCCAACCTGTCACAATGTTAATAATGTTCTCGTAGCTCTGTTCCCTGTGTACAGTTTCTAGGTTTGGAATAAGTGGTGTGCAGAGATGGCTGTTTCAGCATTGAGTAGCCTGTGGGTTGATCCCATGAGCGAGGCCTTTAGCTCCCCCCTACAGACTTCTGCCAGGTGTTCTGAGGGTAGCTGCTGGAGCAAATGGAGGACTCACTGGAAAATTTGCTTTTTTGAGTTGGTGGATGTACAGGAATAGCCTTTTTTATCTGCTAGGAAAGCCTTGTAAAGCCAGGAAGTGGAGAACACTTGCTCCAAAAGAAAGCTGAGGGAACAAGGCTCTGCCTCATAAATCCATCATGCAGATTACGATTTGTGGGGAGAGCAGTGGATGTTGTCTCCTTGGACTTCAGCAAGGCTTTCAACACTATCTCCCACAATGTCCTCATAGGCAAACTCAGGAAATGTGGACTGGCTGAGTGAAAAATGAGGTGCATTGAGAACTGGCCGAGTGGCAGATCCCTGAGGGTCATGATCAGCAGCACAGGGTATGGATGGAGCCCTGTCACTGGTGGTGTCCCCCAGGGTTCAATACTGGGCCCAGTCTGGTTTACCTAATTCATCAATGACTTGGAGGAAAGGGCCGAGGCCTCCTCAGCAAGCTCCCTGCTGACTCAAAGCCAGGAGGAGTGGCCCATACCCCAGAGTGCTGTGCCACCCTTCAGAAGGGCTTTTGACAACTTGGAGAGATGGGCAGAAAGGGACCTTCTGAAATTCAACCAAGGCAGGTGCAGGTCCTACTCGTGGAGAGGAATAACACCCTGCACCAGCACAGGCTGGGGGCTGAGCTCTTAGAAAGCAGCTCTGTGGAGAAGGACCTGGGGGTCCTGGTGGAAAACAAGCTGTCCATGGCCAGCAGTGGCCAAGAAGGCCAATGGGATCCTGGGGTGTATTTGGAACCGCATTGCTAGCAGGTCAAGGGAAATGATCCTGCCCCTCTCCTCAGCCCTGGTGAGGCACATCTGGAGTTCTGTGTCCAGTTCTGGGCTCCTCAGGACTAGAGAGACTTGGAGCTCCTGGAGAAGGTCCAGCAGAGGGCTACAGAGATTATTAAGGAACTGGAGCATCTCACTTAGGAGGAAAGGCTGAGGCAGCCTGGCCTGTTCAGCCTCCAGAAGAGAGGAATGAGAGGGGACCTTATCAATGTCTATAGGTATGTGACAGGAGGGTGTCAGAGGATGAAGCCAGGCCTTTCTCAGTGGTGCCAAGCAATAGGACAAGAGGCAATGGGTAGAAACTGATGCACAGAAGTTCCACCTGAAAATGAGGAAGAACTTCTTTATTGTAAGGGTAAACGAGCACTGGAACAGGCTGCCCAGAGAGGGTGTGGAGTCTCCTCACTGGAGATAATCAGGATCTATCTAGACACAGTCCTGTGCCATGTGCTCTGGGATGGCCCTGAAGATTGAACCAGAAGACCCACTGTGACCCTTCCAAGCTTGCCCATTTCATGATTCAGTGATTTGTTGATAAGCTTTAAACTGGCTAACTTTGGTTGAATTTTATTTGGAATGGTAAATAGTACACTAGTAATTTGACAGCCTGTTGTAATCCATCTATGCTTCAAACATAGATGTTCCTGAGCTGTCCAAAGAAAAGGCAGTAATATTTCTGACTATAAATACGAAGTACAGCACTTTCCTTAGCCTTTTTGAATTTGTCAGAAAAACATATACTAGTATGGATGACAATTACTCAAAATTTTGTTGCAAATGCCCATGATGGAAAATTTCAATTTAGCCAAAGAGCTAAAGGCTAAAATTTAGCAAACTGTGAAGAAAAAATTACAAGGTCTTGCAAGCCTAAGTAATGGGCAACCTTAGTAACAGGTGGCATTTGCCTATAACATAGAACACAGCTTGGAAATAGTATCTGTCCTATTTCTTCTGGCTTCTCTAGTGATGTTTTTACAGAAAGTGTATTATTTTCCATCAAAGTTTATGAATCACTTCTCATTTTGTTGCAGCAGAATGAAGGCAGGAATCTCATACTCTGTATTCTCAAATTGCTTGGCATGTCTAACCTACATATCAGCTTTATACCCACCTTTTGATATTCCACTGGAATTTAACAAATGAAGCAGAGATTAATATTAATGAAAAAATAGAAATTTCCATACATTTGTTGTCTGTTTTCATCAGGTGTCAGACATTACAGTGAGAGACGCCAATTTAAGAATCTAGACAGATTTAGGTAATTTCCTTGATGCTTGATGGCTATAATTAAATTAATTCTGGGAATCTGCACTGGCACTTTTGCCATACTGTGATGGTGGCCTCCAAGTTCCTAGTTATAAAGTTTTAATGTTTTCTCTCCCACCTAGAACTGTGTGGGGACCAAATTCATGTTAATTTTGTGGCTACAGTGCAAAGAAGAATATGCAGAGGGAAAGGCCTGATTGTCTCTGAAAGCCACCCGTAATCCTCTCTGTGCTGAACCACATGTAAGTGTCAATAAGCATACTTGGGAGCATGGGGGCAGCATAGTTAGCCAGGTAGGGCAGGAAATTTAGGGAGCCACCACCCTGTGTGGCACCCTGCCTTTGAAAATAGCACAGTAATAAATAATGCATGCTGGTGTGCCGACCAAGCTAGCTTCACCCTGTCCAGACCTGTTGGTATAATGTGCTTTTTTGTCTGTCTGGAAGTATTCTGCGTCTTAGCGACCAAAGCTGTCTCTGCCCTTAGGAGTTGAAACAGAAAAGGCCAAGAGTCACGCAAACAGAAAGTGACATTCCGGTCTCAGTACCACACTGGAACCATTTATCTTCTGCTTTTGCTGATGTCCTTTCTAGCAACAGGAAAATTCTGCTTTCCCTGTCTATGTTGAGATCCAGTGGTCACATCCTCCTGTGGTGCTTCTGCAGCATATAGATGAATTTCAGTGTGATTCTTTAATCTCCCATGTTTTGCTCAGTGGCACAATGTAAGACTTGGGCTACTTCCTAAAGGTATCCTTTCTGGGAAGGAAAGTGCTCTTTACTTCTTGCTAGTTCTTTGCTGCTTAGCTTTTCCTGCTCTGGACTGATTGTTCATGCTGTTATCATGCTAAGGCATTATTTTGATGATGAAAGCCATAAATATTCACCAAGACATGACCTGGTATGCAAATACTTGGACTCAGTGACATGAATGCTTAGAGAAATCTTTAAGTGCTAGGCCTATCAAAATAGTTGCCTAGTTGTCTGCAGGGACAACCTCAGCCCTTGGTGTTGTAAATGCAAGACAATGAAGCTCTCCAAGATGTGTATTTACAGTCTTTCTTCTTTCTGAAGGACAACTTTTTTTGATAGATGAGAATCAATGGAACTTGACATAACCTGGTGAGAAATAATTCAATCTTCCCAAGCGACACTTGTACACAGGAGCACCTTATCTATGTGAACAAAATGAACTTAGTTTTTAATTGGTGTTAGCGTGGATGATAGGAACAAAGGTGACATTCCTTGAGTCTGAGATCCATTATTTATCTTGAAATCAGGTTCAGCATAAATAGTATTTGTGAAATATTTCCCCTACATTGACAATGAGCCTTGCTTAATAATTAATAGTACCTCTGGATGTTGAAGGACAATTCATTTCCTGTGCTTGGTAAATCTAGCACTGAGAACTCTTGTCAGCATCTGTCAGGGGAAGATTTATGATGAGACTTGGGACCAAAAATGAGCAAAGACTAGAAAATTCACTTCACACAGACCACTGAACAGTCACTGAATATTTAGCATTTCTTGGTTTATGCATACAAATTAATGAAACCTCAGAACCTGCCCACATTTTAGTGCATTTTTAACTGTTTCCATGTCGGTACCCTGTTTGACTAGTGAAATAATGAGAAACAGATGAGGCTTCCTATTTTCATTTGGGCACCTGGTTTCCTGCTCAGGTTCATGGTTGCAAGCTGGAGGAGTAACTCACACATGGTCAAGGAAAACTTTGGACTAAGCACATCTACTGATTCGCTGCCCTGCTAACCTGCACATAACTGAACTTTCATACTCAACCCCATATATCCACACACTGGTTATTTTTTCCCTCATTTTGTTTCTTATCTACTCTCAAATACCCAGAGAAGCTGAAAGACCAATAAACCCCCCTTTCATGCATTTTTCAGGATTCTCAATGTAGAAAAGAAAGCCCATCACATGGGCTCACCCAGTCTACCTCCCTGCCAGCACAGGGTTATTCCACACCATGCATCTCCTAATGTTATTTCCAGATTAATTTTAAATTAGGACATTCCTGCTTTTCACTTCTCCCCATTCTAATTATGATATCCCTATCTACCTGAAATAACCTCCATTTAAAAAAGTAAAATAAAAATGAAGGGATGGTCTTAAAAAAACAACTACAAAGAAATCAATCCCTCATCCATTACCAGGTTTTTCTTTTGTTCTGGAGCCACGCGTGTAACCCGGTTAGACCTGTTCTCTTTGAATGCTGAAGACTAAGCTGGCCTTATGCAAACGCTCTCAACCTCATCTTGGTTGTTGTCGTTGCAGATCCAATCAAATGAACAGGAAGTGACCTAAGGAATTCCCCTATTGGCTGCTTGAGTGTTCAGCAAAATGTTTTAAAATTAGTATCACATCCATTTATCTTCACTCCTGGGAGTCTTTAGTTGACATAACCTAGTACCTGTGCTTACCCAACCTACTGTTCTGTAGACAGTTTTCCCATTGCTTCAGTTCAGGATTTCCACGCCAGAATCTGCAGCTAAATGAGGTAAGATGTTTGGGGTATTTAATTTTTTTCATAAATGCACTTCATTTAAAATAACACCAGTGACAATAATAAAAAAAAGAAAAAAAATGTCTGCTGGACTCCTGGCCACCATAACAAGCCTCTCCCTTCCCACTTTGGAACAGCAGCTAAGGTTACTTATTCAAAAGGCTTTTTAATGTTGCACTAAATATTTCTGCTTTCCTGGTTTGAACTTGTATCTTCTATTTAAGTATTTCTGTTGTGTTTATGTTTGAGTGGGGCCAGATCCTGAGAATCTTTTCTTTTATGATGTATCTAATAATATTCCTGGTCCTAAATCTGTTACTTTTGTCAACAGAGTTGCCATCTGTTCAGTAAGACAAGGGGTAAAAAAGTGGACTTTCTCAATGCTATAGAGAGTCCTTATGTCACAGAACCGGAATACACTCCACAATGACCGTGTTTTGGTTCATTTTCGTGATGAGGATGTTGATGGACATGGTGTTTTCAATAAAAAACTCTAAAGTACATTTATAATTTGGCTTGGTTTCAGCCTCAAGGCAATTTCTTGGCAGTTGTGTGGTGAAGGAGGTTCTGCTGATCTTAGTTCTGTCTAAGCAAAAACTGCACAGAACCCAGCTCAGGCACTGGGTAGGTAAATATAGTGTGAGGTCCGCAATGTCTTTGCTTGTTTAATTTGTTTCTGTTCCAATGGTAATTTTATTTTAATAGAACCAGAACTGGCCCCTTAAGATATAGACACAGTTGTTAAGGTAGTTGTAGAAGAGAATGTGAAGAAAAAATTGGTCCAAATCTGTGTTGATTTTGTTAAATATGTGTAATGGACTTAGTGACAAATGTTTGCATTTCACCCTATGAGACATTTTAGGCACATACTTGTGTGTATATTGTTATAGAGTTATTCAATTATATCAGTAATGTGCTTTTTGATTACTTAATCTAAAGGTATATGTTGTGTTTGCTTCTAAAGTACATTCAACTATCCTTTCTTTCCTACCTTTGCCATTTTTTAGTACCAAACAACTATTAGAATTAAACAAGCTCATAATGAGAGAGATATACCTTGAGGTAAAAGTTTCGTTTAGTCATTTTATTTATACTTGTCTCATTTGATGCCGTGTTAAACAGATCTAACATGTACCAGTATTTCCTGCAATTTGTGAAAACTTCAGTAAAATTAAAAAATGCGCTCCTTTAAGTTTTGCTTTGATAGGAAATTTGCAGGGTGTAGTTTCAGCCAGTTGTCTGACATCTATTTTGCACTGTACAAAATATCATAGTAGAAAATATAGCACTTTTATATTTAATGCAAATGCAGAAACTAAAGAAAAAGGCTGCAATTAAAACTAGAAAAACAACAGGATTAAGGTGTTTCACTTACAAATATCATAATGACAGTTTAATTCCTGCCCCATACAATTTTCAAAACCAAGTGATTGTTGCTATCACAACATAAGACTTGCCAGAATTTTTCAGAAATAATTACTTGACTTCAAGTAGAGCATATATTTTAGAAAACTTCCAATCTTGAAAAAAAAGTCCAGAAGTACAGTATGGGAAATTGCCCAGAATGTTTTTAAGTGCCTCAACAATTAAATACCATTCTTCTAAAAATATTTTGTCTCATTTTCAGTCTGACATGGTCTTGCTTTAACATTCAGCCACCTGATTTTGTTGCCTTTTGATGGTTATTGAAACGTTCCCCTGCGTAGGAAATTTCTGTTCCTTGTGTAGTTAGCTGGGGACAAGTCCTTTCTTAGCCTAGTCTCTGATAATTGTGGTAGTCTGAGCTCCAAAGCCTGTTCCTTTTCATGGAGAAACTTGCAGTACAGTGAAGGATCTTAACGTGTTTCACTATAAGCTTTTCCATTCTTTAATCACTTGAATTCTCTCCTCTAATTTTTCAACATTAGCAATGAAATTTGGATGTCAGGATGGATCAGAGTCTGAAAAGTGCCAAACAGAGATATTATGAGTCAATATACTGGGAATTCCAGTTCAGGGGTTTATGAAGTGTGCCCAAGGCTTTCTTAGTGCAGCCATCCTCCAGACACCCTTCTACCCCTTGAGCACTGGTCCTGTATGCAGAGACAAGGTTATCATTAGCAGAGTCAATGTTTCCTTGCATTTAGCATTTCTATTTTTTTCTACTCCAAGTGTCACTTGTAAAGCCTATAACAATGGTAAAAATACTTATTTTCCCCAAGTCCTGATAGTAAAGGCTCTCATCAGATCAGAATATCTCTTTGCTTGCCCTAGCACAACTTAGGTCGTGCTTCACAGCCACCTATAGAGTGACAACCATATATTTACTCCAGTTGTGGTGAGATCAGGTAGTAGAATGTGATCTGTTTTACATGGGATATTATTACCTTCTTGTCACCTGAGAGAATACACTGTGGTATTGCCACAGTAATTTCTTATTAATTTAGATATTCTCGGGGTGTTGTGGGTTATCAGCAGTGGTGGAACAGTTGGGCAAGTGAAAAATTAAATAATTTGGCTCCCACTCAACTTCTTTGACTTTTTTTCATTCCCAATGAATTTTACTGTTAACATCTGTACTTGTTCTGTCTGGGAAGTGCAAAGTAGCAAGCTGCAGTGGAAAGAGATCAAACTAAAAAAAAAAAAAAAAAATCATCCAGAAACACAGATGGAGAGAGATTAGACAGGAAAAAGAAGGATTTTTGTATGTGCGTCTGTGTTCGGACAGCAGTGATGTGTTAGTCTGTTGCATGTCCCACAACAGTTTGCACCAAACTCCCCTGTGAGGATTGAATTCTACACCTGCTGAAGAAGTGTGTATTTATGTACAGTTCTCACAGAAAAGGATTAATGATTTTATTGACTCAGCAAGCTCAGAGAACTGCCCACGAGCCATGACAGCTTTTCAGAATCAGTGCTTAGCTTTCCTTCCTTGTTCGCCCCTTCCACATTTCTTATGAATGTGTTTAACTTAGTGACAAGACCAAGCCAGGAAACCTTCTCACTAACCATAATGTAGCCTGGATCTGTTCTGTGGAGTCTACAATCACATGCTTTCTGTTGCTGTTAACTTGTTCAGATTCAATCCTCACAAAATTGTCTGACCTCTTTCTGCAATACTATGAATACCATCTCTGTGAATTGGGGCAATGACCTACTGTACGGAGAGACAGGTTGGAAAGTGGGTGCTCCAGAACAGATCTGTCTGGCTTAAAAATTCGTCAGTGTGCTGAGATCAACATACTGATAGAGATGAATGACCCTTTCTTAATCTGAGGGCAATGTGCCCACCCTTGGTAGAATTTTCTGGTCTTACAGAGCTCTCTTTCTCATCAGCCTTTCTACAACTGTGAAGTAGGTATTCTTGCTGAGGTATAGGCATTCCTGCAACAAGCAGCACATAAAAAGAAAACGGCCACAAACTTAGTTGTCATTTGTCATTACTAATAACACACAATATTAGGATGTGGTAGAATAAAATATAAAGGCTTTTTTGTTTTTTTCATGTCCACAAGGAAATGAACAGAAACACTATTTTTGTACCTAGCATAGTTGGTGATGTTTAATGAAGTGTCTGTCCCATCTCACAGCTTCACTACTACTGAATTTCAGCAATAAGCTCATGGAATTTTCTTCCTAATAGTAAGTGCCTTGTGAGCATTGATGAATTTCAACACCATCTTCAGCAAAGCGCTCTGGCTTCAGCTGCTCAGCCGGTGTCCAAGGGCACTTCAAGATCTCTAACCACAAATGGCTGCATCTCTCCCTCACTGTCCCTGCCTCAGCACACTCTGCAGCTTACATGTATTATGGTCTCTGATGATCCCAGGAAGAATTTCAGTAAGTTTTCGAGAAAAGGGTATATTGTAAACTTGGTAACAGTGAAACTCACGAGTAATACTGCTGATCAAAAGGCTAAGAAAGAAGGATTTCTTCTCACAACTGGTACATAAAGAAAGCTAGGATTAATTTGGTTTTTGAGGAAGTCATCAGGAGTCTTAGCATGAGAGCTCCTTTGAGCTCTACTGGGGATGCAGTTGGCACCAAATCCCTCATGAATGCCTAGAATACTTGGGGCTTTTGTTGGTCATTGGTCTACAGACAGGGGAGAATGAGTAAACATGGAGTCATGTAGCCAGTGGAGCAATTGACTGGCATTTGGCATTTTGCATGTCTACCTCTGAGGAAGAGCCCTCAAAGGCTGCCTTTCCAGAAGCTGACATTGCACATGGTTATCATTACCTATTCCTCTGCTGATCTTGTGAAATGTGCTTCACAGGAAAGAGTATGAGATCTAGTAGACAGAACAGCCAACTGGAGCTGGGTAGTCACTGGTAATAGACCAAATAGATGGGGTAATAAAAGAGAAATGCTTTGTGGTGGTGGAAATAAATAATTTTACCTAAAGGAGCTAAAAAAATGTAGAATAAAAGTTCCTGCCTATTATGGAGGAAGGATACAGACATAAATATTTGAGATATTTTCTCAACTCACAATCAGATGTAGCCAGAATAGTCTCCTAGGCCCCTGTAAGTCTGTAAGGATTAAGCAACTATGTGTAAAAATGTATTCTATTGCCTAAATTAGTAGTGCCATCACAAGAAGAATTGGTTTTGTTTTTTAAAACCATTCTAGGTTTTTTTTCATTTAGCAGTGAGTAGTTAACTAATTTATGTTGCTATATAGTTAAAGACCCTTGAAAAACTGCCCAAGATGCTATAGGCATCAGGAATCAGACTAAGTCCATGATACAGTGATTACTCCCAAACTTTCTTAATGATTTTTACTGCAATATGTAATTATTATTACACAATAGTTTAAAAGCTTGCATCTTGATGATGCATTTTCAAAGTATGCTTGGTTAAGCAATTGTCTCATAGATTGGAGGGGCTTTATCAGGGAGTCAAATTCTGACACATTCAAGGGTGCTGTTCTCATCTCTTTTGCAGTGAGATCTAACATGGTACTCACATAAAAGACTTAATATTCCCAGGCACCTGCCCTGACAGAGGAAGATGAAAATGTTTTAGAAGACTGAATTAATAGGTGATTAGATGAGTAAGATATCCTTATAGACTTATCAAAATTGGAATGTACAAAATGAAATAGATGCAGTTTTTTCGACATTTAGTGACTCGCAGATACCCTTACCCTCTCTTAAGACTTTTAATGATGGAGCTTTAATACTTTGTAACAAAAGGTAGAAACTTCCTTTCCTTCTTTAAAATCTTAAATGATTAAATATGTTTGGACGAGAGTCAATCGCATATATTTATTTGTCTGCCTGTTGCTGATTCCAACAGTCATAACAAACACCTTGCTCTAAGTACATGGAATTATAGATTAATTTAGGCTGGAAAAGATCTCTAAGATCATTGAGTCCAACCATTAACTCAGCACTACAGAGTCTACCACTTAACTGTGTCCCTAAGTGCCATATCTATGTGTATTTTAAATATCTCCAGGTGTGGAGACCCTGCCACTTCCTTGGGCAGCCTGTTCTAATGCTTGCTTACCTTTTCGGTGAAGAAATGTTTCCTAATAGTCAGTTAAAACTCTCCTGGTGCAATTGGAGACCATGTTCTCTCATGCTGTCACTTGTCACCTGAGAAAAGACACTGACACCCTGACTTCTTTCAGGCAGTTGTGGAGAGTGATAAAGTCTCCTCTGAACCTTTTTTTCTCCAGGCTAAAAAACGCCAATTCCCTCAGATGCTCCTCATAACACTTGCAAATCCCTTATCTCCTTCACAGGCTTTCTTCCCATAGCTTTTAAAAGAGGAATTAAACTTTTTTTCCCAATGTCAACCAGTTCTGTTTTCTAATCTGCACAGCTCATTGATTGAATCCTTTAAAATGCACAGCTATTGGTATTTGGCATGTCTGTTTTGTCAGTAGGTATATGTGAGTGGCTGGCATTGTCTTGTAGAGAGTGAGGGGCTGTTCATGCCAGGAGTCCTAGACTGAGCTGCTTTCCACTTCCAGGCCTGCAGGTTTTGTCCTGTGCTGCAGTAGGGTTTTTTTGCAGGAACACGTGCATGGCCTGAGAGCCCAGGGCTGCCCTTCCCCAAACTGTGGACTATAAGCAGCAGATCAAAGCTTCCTTATGCTATGAAACATCTTCAATCTTTAAAAATCTAATGAAGATTTAATCATTAAAGGTAAAAAGAAAAGAAGAAATTCCCCAGCACCTGCAAATAGCTGTTATAAGGATCTCTGATAATACTCCTTTCTCAGAACATTGTTAAAATAGGTATAATTCCATGGTAAAAAAATCTATTTTTGAGGAAAATAGTTGTTTGAAATAGTCTGGAAATATTTTTATAGATTTTGTTGGGGAAATCTCTTCCAGTTACATTGATGACTGAGATACATATCAGTTCAGGGGAGCAAAAAGAACTGGAGGAAGAAAAGTTCTTTTTCTTATTTCTGACTCCTCCAGCCTCCCTCCCAGATACTCTGCAGTCAGTGTAAGACCTGGCATTCTTCTGCCACAGATACTTGAAGATGATATTTTACTCTGTTTTACTGGTTACAGGATTATGGTGTATTGAAGAAAAATTAATTGTCCTGGTCAGTCGGTCTGACTAATTAAAAGGCAAAAAATTAAAGAGAGAGGGGAAAAAAGGAAAGAAAAATTAAAAAAAAAAAAAAAGTAAAATAAATAAGCAGGAAGATGAAGAATAGAAGTGTTCAGTGAAAAAGAAAGAATGGGATCACAAACTTCACATCCTAGTTTGGTTTTGAGGCTGCCTGCATTTCAGGATTAGCGTGGCTGGGCTCTACAGAGGGTTCCCTGGTCACCATGTGCACAACAGCCATGTTAGGCAAGTTTATTGCTCCCAGCGCAGCTGCTCTGGGGTGATTTTGCTGCCTGTGTTCCTCAGTTTTATGCTTCATGTTTCTGTCTTTCACAAACAATTCCACATAACAGAGTTGCACATTTGATCCTTGAACAACTTGAATATAAGTTTTTACATGTCAGTTGATTCCCTGTTGCCAGGGAACTTTATTTTAAAAATTCCTTTCTTTCATTGTGATTAAAAGAGAAAATAAAAATAACCCAAAACCCAACCAACAAAAAAAATTCTAAACCACACAAGCAAACAAAACCCAGCCAACCAACCAGAAAACCCAAATAAACAAACAAACAAACAAACAAAACTGAAGGAAGGAAAAACCTCTGTAGAAATAGCCACAGTTCCACAGAACTGAAATTTTGAATTTCAGCCAGCTATGCTTAGGAATCCTAGCTCATTTTCAGGATCATACATAGGCCAAGGGCAGCTTTTTTGATTTAATACTTCAAGTGTAGGTTTAATTGTTTGGCTAACTTATCATTCAAATCTCTACTAGTCATATAATAGCCATGATGCATAAAATAATCTTGTTTTCAGTCTGAACAGGTCTCTTTTTTTTCCTTGAGAATTCTTTCTCTTGTTGAATACCTTCTCTCTGCCCTCAAAAAAAAACCACATTCAACCTAACTCATCTGCATGTTGAAAGATTTCCCAGAGACGTGATGCAATGGATAGCAATGGAGCTTGAGCTGGAAGATATGAGATGGGCTGACTTCTCCATTGACTTGTTACGTGTCTTAAATGAATAATTCCAGCTCAGTGTCTCAGTTTTCCTATTTGTAATGTGGATGCATTGCTGGTTCCTTCCTTCATTTCTATGTTTCTATGCTATTTACTGCCTTTGCTGTGTGTGCGGACTCTTCTGCTCTGTGGTTGTCAGTGTTTCAGTTCTTCCATCACCATAGATACCATTAGAGTAAACGAACCCTGCAGGCTTAATTTTCAGAAGAACTTAAAAGTAGCTCAGTTCCCAGCTGAGTACTTGCTTCTCATGGATTCGATGTTATTTTTTTTTCCTGTGAAATTGTAAATGAAGAGATGGAGTGTGTGTGGGTTCATGTGGGAAAGCAAACCCTTCCAGAATTTCAGGTTTTCTTTATCTCTCAAGAAAGTTACTTTACTGTTTACACTTAATTTGCTGCTTTTTCCTAGTAATTTTTGAACCACCGTGTCTTAGCTGGTTTTTCTTTATGTATTTTGTATGATACTTCTGACTTTAGTCTTAGAACAGAGTGTTGCTTTGACTGGTTCCATTGATGGAAAAGAATAGTATTGAGCTCTTTTCTGACACCAGGTTATTCTGTAGCAAAGGATAGTTTGTGAAACAGGAGAGAGTTCACATAATAATTGAAAGCGCCCATTTGTACAAAACCAATGGGAAAAGCTGTACCGTCAAACCAGCCCCGGCTGTTGAGGCAGATGCCTGACTTTGCTTTTTTTGTTTATATTCCAACAAATCAAAGCTGACCTGTGTTGTTATCGGACTAGAACAGCAGGTGCAAAAAAATAACTCTGCTGCCAACTCAAACGAAAGGGTAAGACTAATACCCTCTGGGAGGTATTGAGGAGATAACAGAGAGCCATGCCAGCAACTGAATTAACGGCTCTATTTACGGTGGGTTTTACTTAATAACCTGCTCCTTACACTGACACATAAATACTCCATTGTATTGTTTAATGCAGCCACTGGAGAAATCAATGGAAACAGGATGGGCAGCTCGTGCTGTGCCAGGTGAGAAGGAGCAACGCCACAGAAGCGTTGCTCTTCTAACCACAGGCAGAAGGGAGACAAGGAAGGTGGGAAGGTGTTTTTGGCTTTTACAGAAGTGAGGAGACGTTGTTTCCCACAACTTCTTGACTTACCTGTAGCAAATGGCTACAGAGCAAGGAAACCTTATTCCCCTATTTTCTGTTTGCTTTAATAAAGGCAGTGAGTATAAACAGGTGGTGGCATATATGTAAAGTACTGTCCCAGTGACATGTGGCTCTGGGAGGCTCACAGTCCTGGGAGCAAGGGGGAAGCAAGCCTGCTGCTACATCAGCGGTAAAGTAGACAGCCCTTGTGCAGCCCCTGGAGTGGGATGCCAGGGAAGTGGTCTTACAATCTCTTATTCTTTTCTCAACAAATACAATATGAAGAAACTGCATGGATACAACTGGGCTCCAAGTAAATGTTTACCAAAACCACACAAATGTGAAAGACTGTATGGTAGTAAAAGTAATGGTCTGACAGCAGCTTTCTGAAATGGTGTTGGTGAGTCCCACCGGGCTTTTTCAGTGATAGCCAAAAATGTGGGGACAATTTCCTTTGCAGACAGAGATTCATCTTGGGATACTTGGTAGTCTGGGGAGGAGTGCAGGGCAAGCAGGCATCCTGGATGAAGCTATCACATAGGTGGGATCAGCAAGTCCCAGCTTGGTACTAGAGTATGTGGTAGAGGAGTTAATAGCAAAATAAACCTTCTCTGTGATCTCTGCAGAATGACTCTTCCCACCATGAACCCTGCATTAGCTCTACTACATCTATCCCATCAGCAAAAAAGTGTGATCATATTGTGGTTAGTCAGGCAGTGGGTTGTAACACGGTATAAATACTTCTTTCAACCAGGCTACATCTCCAGAAAGCTGCATAGCTTAGCATAAAATTCTTTGTGCTTAATTTCCAGCTTCTCTGCCCTAGCTAATTTGTGCTGCGGCCCTCACATATTTAATGAAGAAGCACAAACAGTTTGTTGACTGAATGAATCAATTAATGTAAAAAGTAGTAGTCCAATGGGAAAATTTGCACATTCCCTAAGACACTTCACTGTTTTGGGTCTCCATCCCACGTTCCTTAGTCTGTTTGCTTCTTGCTCAGAAACTAGCCCTAAAGAGGAACCTTGCAGTTTCCATGTAGGTGCCCTTTATTCAAATAAAATATATTAAACAGAGTTCAGAAAAAGTAAAAGAGAGAAAACGCAATTGTGTTTAGTTTTGTTTTGTTTTTTTTAAGTAGGCAAATTAGTGGTTGTTACTGTTGAAAACCAGACAAAAGTCCCATAACAAAAGAAAAGTGTTGGTGGTGATAGTGGTTAAAGTGAACTTCCACATGAAATACTGGCTGCTGCTGCAGCATATATCTGAGTGGCTGTTATGTCAGCACCGAGTCAGCATCTAATGAGAGCCAAACATGAATACAAACACAATTATTACTGTTATTATTGTCATTATTCACTAACAACTGAAGAGTCACACAGGCTATATTAGCAGTATGGAAAACATTTCCCTTAATACGCTGTTAGTCTTTAAAGCAATGCAAAGAGAAGCTGTCGTGGAAGGTAGAGGGAAGTGGTTGGGGAACCAGAGCCAAGGGAGAAGGAGAAGGTGTTAGAACATGATGGTAATATTTTGTTAGCTGATGAGGTTCATGCGTAATTATAGACGTGTGGCTTGTCAAGTTACAGGGCCATCTAGAGCGCTTTCTGGCCATTTGTATATTTAGTGTATTGTAAGCAAAGGAAAGGTGTTTAGCAAAAGGAGATTAGGGAGATGAGCTGGCTCCTGGTTAGAGGAAGGATGTACCAGAGAGATAGGAAGGACATGAAAGGAGGTGTGGAGTTGTTCCATGAGGTGTGGTATTAAGTGCTGAAATAAGAATAAAGAGCAAAGGCAGTTTTTCCCATTATTGTGTTTCCAAGACTCTGTATCCCTGGGGCTAGCTTGATGAATCTATGGTAAATGACTTCTAAATATTCAGGAAAAAATGGCTGACCCAAATTATCATGAACTTGCTGAGGTGGTGCAGACAGACAGCAATGAAAGCATTGCTATACACCAGTCAAAGCCAACTCTGAAAAATAAAAAAGAAAATAGCCCACTTACTTTTGGCCAGTTTTCAGTGAATCTATCTACTTGTTCCAAACATCCTAAGAATGCATTACTGCAAATATAATCCAAATATCTGTCACAAGAAATAAAATCTTTTCTTGACTCACTTTTGTATCAGCTCTATGACAGCTCTTTCACTAATATTATTATATGGATCTGTGCACGGAACTTTGGCAAAAAGGAGGATGAGGTTTTTAACAGTAAAATAAACTATGATATTATTCTTTTCATGTTCAAAAACTAGTGGCGTGACAAGAAGGTGCACATCTAGCCTGTGATGTGACAGGAAAATATGGATCTGAAACACCAGTTCCTAGTTAAGTGGCAGGTTGCATTTCACTGTTTTCTCTGCTAAAGTCACATGACAACGGGGAAAATTTGAAGTACAAGCCCTTGGTAGTTAATGCTGTCAGACACATCTATGCCTTGAGGATTCTCTGTTCACAATCTGCCTTCTGTTTGCTTCTGATTTAGAAAAGCAAACAAACAAAAAACCTCTTTTAAAATTCTTCCTTCTATTTTCATTTTACTAATGAGTACCTTGAAAATTGAAGTCAGTTCATAGGAAGATTATTGGGGGAGAAAAGGGGTCAGAGAAAAACAACCTATGAAACTTTGCATATCATCAAGTAATTTTTTTTCCTTGCATTCATAAAGTGAACTTTGTTCTCTCTCAAAAAGGAAACTGAACTATGGCTTTGTCTTTAAATTACATCGTTTAAAGAGAGATAAGAACCAAACCCAATCCCTGGAGCAGAGGGATAGCTCAGATACAGATCTAGATCCTAACTTTTCTACCCAAGGTTCTCTTTAGTTAAAATACATATGCAAGATTTTGAAGCATCCCTATGAACATGTTTAAACAACCACCACATATCTCTTACAAAAGTTGCCTTGTAGTGCATCATGAAAATAACATCTTTAGTAATAAAATATTCCAATCAAGCTTTATTTGATTTTGTTTATCACGATCCTATCTGTAATGTAGGTATATGTTAAACATTCCTTTCCTATTCATCTTCTTTTTTCTGGTCTTTCAGTTTACCTTCGTATATACATTTAATGTACAAGGTTCAAAGAAAACAAAAGAATAAACCAAAGTCTTCCTTTCCAAAAGCCCACAACAGTAAATGTTCAAGGTCTCAATATAGTCTCTCCGAGAGCTCACCAGTTTTGCACATATAAAAGTGGGTTTATGCATATGAACCACAGCTCTATCCTCCAAAAATACCAAAGCATAGATTCATGCACTTCAAAGGGGTGTAGTAGGAAATAAGATTAGCCCTAAAGACCAAAACCAGAATCTTGAATACTAAAATTTTGGAGATTATTTAGAAAATTTTCTTATAAAAATGATTCTTTGAACTTTATAGTCATAATGTGATTCAGTAACCAGATTTTGTTACTATGGCCCAAAGGCACGTGAGATGGACTAAAAATGAAATGCATCAAATGCTTGGTATGTTTTACAACAAATACCGAGTGTGATCAGAGTGTTTCTTCATATGAACTTTCTTCAAAGATTTCTAAGACTTTTTCAGTTCTCTTAGTGGTGAGTCTTGAGGTTATCATCAAACAGGTCAAGCTGCATAGACTGTCACCTGAATGGTACCTTACAGGCCTCAGCAAAGTGGTCCAAAGTTGAGCTTTTTGTTGTGAAACAGATGCCTGTGTGTAATCAGCCTGCAGATGAGTTGTTTCTTTTGAGGCTTCTCTCAGCTCTATAGGCACTATAGGTATGGAAACAAGGAAGTGCGTGCTAGCTACAACTGAATCTACGTGGCCAGAAGAGATGCTAACACACTGCAGAAAAGGTCACATCTGAAAGTGAGCCATGGCAAGGATGATACCTTATGTGGGAGTCTGACACAGACACCAGGCATGAATCTGAGACCTTTGCAAATTAGACAGATAGAGATCACGGGGCAATCTTTGGGTCAGCCATGGCTGTATGTATAGACACACTGCCTCAGACTAGGACCCTGGAGCCCTGGTAGGAATGCACATTAAATGAAAGGGAATAAAAAAACCCCATAACAGAAGACCCAAAGCTCACAGTAACATGCAAACAGGCTTTCAACATTCATATATTAAGTTTGTGCCTGCCCTTACCACCACTGGAGATGTAAAATAGCTGGGTGGAATGCAAAGCAGCTAATTGATCATATACATTACAAGTACAAAGCATTTATGTTTCCAAAGCAGCTGTATGTGTAAAACAAGCCCACATGCTATGTCCGACGTGTCCTTTGTGATGTCTTGAAAACTCTGCCCATTTAATAGTCTTTTGATTTTTCGAGAAAAGGATTAAAAATCCAGATTTTGTTACTCTTCAGTTACAATTATCACTTGGTTTTATTTATTTTAGATTACTGTATAAGTCTTTGACTGTAATCCAAGATGCAGTAATGATCTAAAATATTTAACATACTCTGTAGATACTTGTTCCATAAACTCCAAGCCCTGAAAAGCAGGGATTGTGTCTTCACTGTGTACATAACACACTTCAAAGAAAATAGGCCCAGGTGAAATCTACATTTGAAGTTCAGCCATGATGGTAAAAGGGGAAAAATGGGGAAGAATCCCATAGATAAATATGCCAAAAGAGATCCACCCTTTTGGACATGCCAGGAGGAGCTGCACTGAGCTTGTCTCAGCTAGAAGTCACTCTTAGACTTTGCATAGCTTACAGGTGGAGTCATGGCTTAGTAGTTTCAGTCTGTTTTGTCCTAGACATCGTTGTTGTGTTTTGCGCAGAGTGCGTGGCTTTACCAGAGGGAGGGCTGGGGGCCCCTTCCCATGTGGATGCCCCCTTCCCCCATGGATCCCTTTCTCTTATGGGCTCCCCTTCCACGCCCCCTTAGTTCACTTCAGAGTTGTGTCCATGAGCAACCATACAAATTGATATCAGAACAATAGCTCTGGTTGTACTACTTCAGGATTCAAGCACTTTTTCTGTACCGCTTATTTGCCTTTCCTGTGTTTGGAATTTTCATGTAATTTAATATAAGCTGTTCTCGAAAGATTCTGGTTCAAAGAAAAGAGAAACTCTTTATATGGTCATTAAGATTCATTGGGTTGAATGTGGAAATGGGGATCAGAGTAATTTATTTTCAGAGCACACCTGTAGTGCAATAAAATAATTCGCATAGAGTGCACTATACAGTGTTCAAGGTTCAAGGATTTGTAAATATGTTTTTCTGTAATGCTGGGTTTGCTCCACAGGCAGGCCATGGCTCCTTGCTCTTTCCATTACCCCTATTTACTCAGAGTGGTGAGGTGGTCATGGAAGAGAAAAAGAGCAGAGCAAATGACCTGCTTCTACTGCCAACTTGCTGGGTTGTGGCTCAGCCAAAGCTCCTTGGGACTCCAGTGAGAGCTTTAACTAAGAGAGGCCTTCAGGGTTTGGTCTTAAAATACCACCTGATAGAATGAATGTTGGTGAATGGCTTTTTTTTTTTTTAATGCATTAATCCCTTCTAATAGGACTCTCTCTAGAAGGAATTTTGCTGAACACCAGTGCACAACTATATCTAACAGTGCTGGCTGAGTAAAGCGTTATTTGCATAGTGCTATAACTCCAGAGACAGCACCTCTTCAGAGGAACATAATGGGAACATATGTCTGCCATGCAGACATAGACATGTATGTGTGTATGTCTATAAAAATACATGTGATTATATATTCAAATGATGTTTCATCCGTGCTTTCATTTATAATGTACCATGTCATAGTAGAGGGAAAGAACTCAAGATTTTTAAATTTTATTTTCCAAAATATTAGCTCAGCTAGAATCCCTTTTAATATGGTTTCTAGAGGAAATGAGGCTTTCATGGTAATTCCGTGTTTTGGCTTTTACATATGGCCTGTAAGAATCTTTGAGTTTCATCACCAATGTTAATTAAATTTGATACGGGGGTACAAGTTCCAGAGATATGAAGTTTTTACAAGATTAATAAAAACTGGCTGCCAAGTACAGAAGGAAAATCCATTAATACTCGATCTGAAAGAAAGAGTGATGCTTGAGCTCACTGCTTTGAGACAATGAGATATTATGAATGCCCCAACCATGGGAAAAACTTCAATCAGCACTCACATCTTACTAGAGACTAGAGAATTCAACCACAAGATACACATTCATAGGAAACCAGGCTTCATTAGTTCCACAATTCACTTTGACACATGGAATATAATTAAAAGAAAACTGAACATCTTATGTGTCCTTCCCCTTGAGGTTTCACACCCTTTAACCAGGTTTGTCTGTACACTGAGGAGATTTGAGCATTTGGCCCTGGACTAATGAGGAACATGCTGCTTCCAATATCCTGACACAGGTTATAAGCATTATACTGCTATAAGCATAAATCTTCCATGAATTTTTAGCAAAGAAAGGCATATACAGGATGACATGAAGAAAATCCCAGTTTGATTTTCATACAGAAAATACTGTTGAGCATAATGCTGTATGCTTCCAAGCAAAGGTGTGGAAGTTGTTAGTAGGACTTTGTAATCCTCCTGAACAAAGTGCTAGAATGATTTCCAAAGAAGGAACACCCTTGCATTAAGATAAAGAAGGTGACCTGAAAATTTTCAAGACACCAAAAAACCTGTTCCTTCAGTAATACACAGAACTTTGGCAAAGTTTAAGTTAAAGCTAAATCCAGTCCTTCTTCTGTGATTAATGTCATATTGTAAATTCTCCTTCTTAGGCACAATTGTTCCTACAGGTGATACTAGAAATTAATTTAGTTATTGAGGTTGAGATAATTTATTTAGCTTCCAAAACTGGAATGATTGATTCATTAAATTGTAAAGGAAGTTCCATGGACATTATTTGAAAATAATATTAATGTTGTTCAGGGATACAGTGAAGAACAACTATCTGCTAGACTGCGACAGGGAAAGGACATTTTAAAGGAAAATAACTAAAATCCAGATCTCAGGAAGAGGCTGTCAGAGATCTTCTTTTCAGATCTCTAATGTGCATTGGTTTTAGTTACTGCATGGGGTGGAAAAACTATGCAAGACACATGATTTGGTTTATTTAATTTTACATAGCTTCAGTTGCCATAAAAAAGTGTCATAGGAACTTTTGGTTTGGAAATTCACCTGATTAGTAATGAAGAAGAAAAGAATTAACTGAATTTTCAGGACAAAATTACACAGAAATAATTTCAGTTCATATGCACATTTTCCCAGACATACTTGTAAGCCATTTGCACAAGTTATTAAATCTGTGTAGAATTCCAGAAACTACAGAAGTTGTGGAATACAAAATGACATAACACAATTACTTTTAATTCTGAGATAACTTCTGAAAATGTGAATTCAGATCAATGGATTTAAGTTATGAAGTGAATATTATAATTTTTTAAAAAGCAGTAAATTCAACTACTAAGTTTCTAAGTGTGTTTTCCTAATCCTCAATTTTATTGTTTCCCCAGAATAGATGGTATTTTACCTCACCTCTATTTGATACTGTAATAAGGTCTTTTTCATGAGTATTTCCTTCATTCATACCTAATTGTCTTTAATGATTGAAACCAAATTTAAAGATATAACTTGATACATCATCAACCTTTACAGCCTCAGAAGTGTATGTATTGACTGTCAAACATACATTATTGCTTAAAAGTTCTTACACATCAAGTATATAATTTATATACGCTACAGGCTGAACATGTTTATAATCATGAGATTGAATTAAAATGCTTCCTCACACCTTCTCACTCACAATACTAAATCACTTGGCCTTTACACAGGGCTGGAAAAAGTCTTCTAACTTGTATAAATGTACTGACTGATGTGATAATCATCTTTCATTTGGCCAGAATGGGACAAGAAGTATCTCTCTCAATTGTTAATGTTCTATAATCCAATATATCTACTATGAGAAATTAAATCCTCCTTGCTAGTGGTCACTGAATCACAGATTGGCTAGAATTAGAAGAATTAGAAGTGGAAAGTGACTGACAAATCATCCATGGTTTGATTTTGCCATTCTGTGTAGCTACCAAAAAAAAAAAAAAAAAAAAAAGCCCTAAACTACTTTAAGTATAAAGTACCATTCTCTGTGATAAACTTCCTAAGGCTTTGGCTTTTTAAGCAGTTGCCAGTAACCTCTCTCCCTTTCCCTCTCTAAATACATTGTGGGGGTAGAGGGGTGCAGGGAGGAGGGGGGAAGAAATAGATACTTGTAAGTTTTAAGTTACATGACTTATTTTAAATGACAGAAGAAAATACAAATCCAGGTAATTTTCAGACTGCTTCTTTAAAAATAAGGCTGTAAGTGTTTCTATTGACTCCTTCTCTTTTACCAAAAAGGTTGCTGGCATGAGCTTGTAGGGGGTACAGATGTGCTCTCAGTGGATGTTTTTTCACTGGCCGCAGTGGATAAACAGCCAAGACCAGTGATTTTACCCTTCACAAGTCTATTTTGTATTTCATAACCTTTTTAATTCTAGGGTGAAGTCTAGTTGCATGCACATGCCATCCTGATGTCTAATGTTTTGTTTTTACAGACTTTGTGGCTTTCAATATTTTTGAACAGGGGTTTGGTTTCCTTTTTTCCCCCCTGTGTATATAAGAATTACAATCCAAAGCCTTTGTAATGTTTAACAAATTACTTTCCCAATGTCCTTACAAATATCTTTGGTTATTATGTATATTTTTAAGCTTTACAACTTCACACCACTGAAAGATAATGTAAAACATGAAGAATACCCATCACTAGGGAATTTTGTATACTTTCATTGGAATGATTAAGCATGGGATAAATGTAACATTTTTCTAGAATGTCATACAAGTAGGTTTTTTGTTTTTAAAGTATAAAAAAAGTAAAGGACAATTTTACTCATGGTGCTAACGCTAAGATACATGGAAAGGAAAGTTTGCGTAAAAACGGGAATGCTGTCTTGGGGGTGGTGTCACTCCAAAATATTGATTCTGTTACAACAATGGCTGTCTCATTTACAAGATTGTTGACCATCTGATTTTTTTGGTGGGTTGAAATGTATGATTTGTGATATTTGTTACCAAGAAGTGTTATAGACACTGCTGACACAGATCAGATAAGAAACTGGGTCAGCTGACAAGATATTCTCTGTAAGGCTATCTTCCTGTAACATTATGTGTATCCTTCTGTGTGAAGGATTTTCTGAGCATGACTTGTAGTCTACCATATAGTTTCATTTGCAATTATTGGAAACTTCTTTCTCTCTCTCTCAAAAAAAAAAAAAAAAAAAAAAAAAAAAAAAAAAAAAAAAAAAGAACTTGTTTAAATCATATTTCTCTTTAAAGCAGAAAAAAAAAGTAAAACTATTTAGTATTTAATTTCTCAAAGCTTGGCAGTTTTCATGTATTGCTCTGTCAGGAGCCTTGTCTTTTCATTCGGCTTCTTTTTTGATTACAGATTATTCATTTATGGATAGGCAGCTGTAGAAACTTGCTTCTTGCGTATGCAAATTAATCATGGTAATGTTTATCATAAGGAGATTTTGTGGCAGTGGAAAAGGGGTTGTGTTAACATGTTCTTGATTTCAGTTGTATCTTCTACAAATGGAATTGGCCTCCTTGCTTCACCTTCAGTGGATTTTTTTTTTTTTTTTAACATTTACCTCTTGGACTAGACACTGCTCACTTAGCAAGCTGTTTGATTCACTTACAGATCATGATTTTGGAAGGAGCTGGCAGGATGAGTATCAATTCCAGCAGCAATCTACTCCACCAGCAGCCTTCCTGGACAGATGGATATTCCACATGCAATGGTAGGAGGAATTCAACTGCCCTGAGTCGTATTCTTTTTTGGGAGGCCGGGGGACAGGGGCTGCTACACCTTTAAGCATGTACGAGTATTATTTTTCAGTAGTACTAATTTACCGGAGTTTCACTTCTGGTAAGAAAACTTTTCATTTGTTACTTCATTTGTAAAAAGCTGAACTTGCAATAGGGACCAATTTATTGTTCATTTCCTTACTGGCTGTCTTTCTTAAAATTTAATGGTGTTGAAAGTGCCAGAAGATCTCTCTTCTCAGTCCAGAATTCTTTCTCTCGTAGCTTTACCCCTCGTACTTCCTCTGAACAAACATTACTGTTTAATTCTAATCACCCCTCTGGCTTTCCAGGGGAATAGTATTTTTGGTCCTTTGCTGTATTTGCTTTTTTGGTTCAAATTACTAGATAGCTTTTTAATTAGACTGGCATTAGAGCACTAGGTAGCTTGTGGCTTGTGATTTTTTCTTTTTTTCTCCTTACTGTTTTTTGATTATATATCTGGGTATATAAAAATGTATTCATATATATTCTCTCACTATAAAAATATATATAAACCTATATCTCTATAGGTGCTTGATGTAATTTTAGAATTCTTTTCATTATTCAATGAACAGGTAAAACTTAAAATCTAAGCGGACAATCATATGCTGCTCTTGTCCTTCTGATCCAAATAGTACTACAACAAAATTTAAATTAAAGTTCCCACTTAATGAAATGCTTATACTTTTTTATGTGTAATTTCTAAATACACATAATACAGGAATACATCAGCATGTGCTTAATAAATGTGCCTGTTTTTTTATAACAGTGTCATACAAAAAAAAAGTCATGCCTGAGTTTTACTCTTCCACAGGATTTCATGGAGGGAAATGGTGGGGGTCTATATCAAATTTTCAGGGTGAAACCCCTCAGGATTTACTTATGTTTTAGAGGGACAGGAAGCTCAAAGCTCAGACCAGCCTGCACAATAATTCACCACTACACATACTTTTACCTAAGCTACTTTCTCCTCTCACTAAAGTATCTTTGCTTACATTAAGATTCTTGTGGCCTTTGAAATCACTTTACTCTTCTGAAATGATAAGAATACAAATCAACCTCCCTTTCAGGGATATTTGACAGCTACAGCAAACCTTTTTTCTCTGACATACCACACTTTAAATACTTTCCACACTCATTCCCCAAATCCTTCGATGGGAGGATGAGGAACAGAAACTCCCTACATTACTTACACAAGCTGTGTTGGCTAATATTGATAAAGAAAGCTAAATAACTGTGGGGATTGTTTTTGTGTTAGCTGGAAACTGTGTCCTGTACCTCATTTGAAGAGACCTGAGGTCTAGTGCACCTGAGTTAAGGTGATTTCCTAAAATGTGCCAATTCTGGTGCTTGTAGTCCTCTAGCAATATCCACTGTTGTCAGTATTTCTCACTGTGTGGTTAATTTTTTTTCTAGAGGAGACTGGGAACAGACTGGTGCCATATCCTGGAGTGAGGTCCCTGCAGAGCTTGGCCATGGCAGTCTCTCCTGCCACGTAATCTCTCATTCCCTCAGCCTTAAACCCTTCTTGCACTTGTGAGCATTTTATCTCACCGTCACCTCTGTCTGGCATAGTCCGTTTTCCTCCTTTCCCAGGGAATAAATTGCACTGAACTCTGTGAGGACAGACCAAAGCAATCCTGCCTTTGCTCTTATCTTACATAATGATCCTATCCCATGTACAATTTCTTCCATTTGCACATGCAAATTATTGTCGTGCAATGACATACAACCAAGAGCAGTTTAAGAGATTGCCAAGAAAAGACTCAGACATTCTAACAAGAAAATTATGCAGCTTCCATAGCTAAAGATGAGTTTTACAACTACATTCAGAAACCACCTTACATGACTACAGCAATAATCTGCACTATCAGAATGCCAAATCTGTCATGAAACCATGGCCCACACTGATAGGCTTTTACTGTGGAACAGTATGAGAGTGCTTTTAACCTTCTTTTTCCTAACCCCACAATTAATATTTAGCCCCTACTAAGTTCTTATTCAAAGAAAGTTTCCACGTCACCTTATGAGAGTTTTGCAAGGCTTTTCCATCATTTTCTGATACAATAAAATGATTTTCTCACACATCCCTTTTCAACAGTATTTCTGTAAAGTATCTTCCCTCAGAGAATTTTGGTGTATTTAGCCAACATTAATAAGTTAATTCCTCCAAATCAATCAGCCAAGAGGTGTGTAATGAAATAATGCCCAATTTTTAGATGGAAAACTGAGGTCAAAACCTTCACAATATCTTCTCCAGCTATAGCTACTGAGACAATGTTAAGGACTGAGAAAAGCATCTTGATCTGGAGACTTCCAGGACATGTAATTTGGCTGTAGATCTTATTGTGGATGACTATTATGCTATCAGAGACAGTAAATATTTTTTTTCTTTTCCAGTATCCAGTAGCTTCTATGGAACCCAGTGGCACGAAATACACCCGCAGTACTGGACTAAGTTTCAAGTCTGGGAGTGGCTGCAGCACCTCCTTGATACCAACCAACTGGATGCCAACTGCATACCTTTCCAGGAGTTTGATATCAATGGGGAACATCTGTGTAGTATGAGCCTGCAGGAATTCACTCAGGCAGCTGGGACAGCAGGACAACTGCTTTACAGCAACCTCCAGCACCTAAAATGGAATGGTAAATAGATATTAAGAGAAACACGTGTATATTAGTCTGAATTCTGAGATCTTCAGAAGTCATTTACATTCCCCAGAAGCCTGCCTGGCAGATTATACTTGCTATGTTTGCTATTCTGCTTATAGTTCATTTATGGTATTGCTAAATTTCTTGGATATTACTTCAGGCAGAAATCTGAAGGATGAAGAAGAGAGGGAATGTTTCCCACTCCAAAATCAGCCCTCTGGCTCAGGTGTAGAAGTTGCTGCTTGGAGCTAATACATTTAATTCCTCTGTGCTCATTCTCATACTTCCTATCTGCCAATTTGCTTTCTTGCAGGTCAGTGTGGAAGTGACATGTACCAATCTCATAATGTCATTGTGAAGACAGAGCAAACAGGTGAGTAGCAGTTGGGTAAATTGTCTTTTGAAAAGAGGGGACCCTTCTTCCAAGGGAGACAAATCAAAGTGTCATTAAATAAAATGGAAAGTGTATCATGCAGAATTAAAGAAGTAATACAAATGTCAGTCAGTGCCTACTTCTGAAGTTTCGGGTAATACCACATGCATGTGGCCACTTTTCCTGGGGGACCTCTGCAGTATCAGCAGTCTACATGGATGTTCAGAGTTGGAGTAGTTTGAGGTGCTCCATGGAGGCAGCTTTGTAGAGGACTTCATTCTATGCTTCATTCAGCAGATTTCAAAACAACTATTTTAACAATGTGCTCCTTTAAAAAAAAAAAGGAAGAAAGAAAGGAAGAAAAAATATTTTGTTGTGAAGTGCTGTTAATGTTTGAAACACGAGGAGATCCCCAAAAACCAGCTTGGAGAGAAAAAAAAAGGTTACATTTTAATTTCTTCACTGGTTTCAATGAAACTGAAATCCAGGCAGTAGTTTGGTTAGATCAAATCTGCATTTCTGCTGTTGCAATTCTTTTTCTGAGTGTGTTTATAGCTAGATCCCTTTCCTCCCAGGGCTTTGTTTAACTGAGAAAAGAACTTCAGCTTGATTCAACCATCCTCTTCAGGCACAATTATTTTCCTTGTTCCTTTGCCAGATGATGCCTGTCCATATCCACACACTCTCTATCCCACTAGTCCCAGCCTCTTTGTATGTAGGTGTGCCCATGAGCCACGTTTTGATATCTCCTGGCAGAACAAATACTGATCTGTTGCATGTGGTGTCTCTAACAAATACTGTCAGCCTGTTTATCCACTTAACCTGTTGGAGCCCAGCCTCTCCAGCCAGGAACATTACCCACATTCTCCTTGCAGCAGGCAAGGATTGCAATCTACAATCCACTCCTGGTATGGGAGATGTGCATGAGGCAGCCTTGCTGCTTTCCATAGAGGTAACTCCAGTAATCCTTTAAGTCCTGATTTATAAGATCCTGGTATAATATTATTTCCTTCTCCTACTGGAGATGAGGGCAAAACACCTCAACTGCACATCTTGGAAAGGACTAACTGATGGGTGGTTCTCCTGGATGTGCTGAATCAGGAAAGGCCTGGTGGGGCTCTGGTGGTGCCAACTACAGCCAGTGGGAGTGGATTAAGTTTCTGCATGTGAAGGAGCAGGAATTGTGGATTAGAGCTGCTGGGAAAGTTACCCCTCATGAGGCAAGGACAGGGCTGGTGGTTTTGAGGGGAAGCTTGTCTCACTCCAGTAACCCATCACAGCTGCAAAGACAGGTACTGAAAAAGGCCAAAATGAACAAAGGTGAACAGTTTTCCTGTGTTCTGGCTGGGTAAGGCCTGTTTTCAGAGGCAACATTAGGCAGATCAGGTGTCCAAGCAAGCAAAGGGTGTGTGCTATTGTAGGAACGCAAGCTCTGGGTGCCCAAACATGCAGGTATTAGTTAGCATGCCTGTGAAATTCCTATGTCATCAGTGGTAACTTCGCCAAACATGATTATTTAGCTGTAACTCATTTTGGGGTTTTTGATTTCATTTATATGAACATGAAAAAAATTAGGTTTAACCTAGATTTGAACCTTATATCTCATCCCTACTGACCTGGTTTCAAAAGAAAAAGAGATTTTTAAGGCTTCTGACCTTAAAAATGCACTGTGAAAAATTTCCAGACCAGTGTACAGGTCATAAAGACAGTACTTCTGTTCTGCTTATATTGATCCATATGACCAGAAGGTCACTAAAAATTATTCCTCTTTAATAATGAAGGTGTTTTTTTAGGTTAAGGATGGGGACTTAGTGTGCCTGGAATAAAATGGCCCTTCATCTAGGATTAGGCTGTGATGTTTCTCACCATGTGCTTAAACAATGAGCTGTGTTTCAGAGAGGACTTTCGAGTTCTACCATTATAGAAATAAATACTCATCATAAGCATCCTTCTTTTTTACTAGATATTTGAAAACACTTTCATCTCTGTGGCTCCAATGCACTGTCATGATCATCAGGGGCTGAGAGTTCAGGACTGGATTGGGTAGAGTTAGAGTTGATCTGGCATTGGAAACCTCCTCCAAGGCCAGGCATAAATTATATACTAGTCAGGAAAAGGCAGAGCATACTACATTATTTCTAAAAATCAGTGCTTTGTGTAAATACATTTGCCTGACTATGCAAAGCTCCATGCATAATTTGAGTGAAAGTAAATAATTTTGTACAAAGTCCCTTCACTTCTTGGTTCCCTTGACAGCTTTTTTTTTTTTTTTTCTTTTTTTTGCACATTTTAAATTCTTTCAGTGCTCAATACTTACCTCTGTGCTGAAAAACGTTCTTTTAGTGATCCAGTTTTTTTTTGGTCCTTTACCTTCAGATCCGTCATTAATGGTGTCCTGGAAAGAAGAGAATTATCTTTATGACAGTGGCTATGGTAGCACAGTAGGTAATTAACATCACAATACTTCATGCATTCTGAGATGGCTTTATTGTTGTCTGAGGCTATTAGTTTAAATGTCTTCCTTTTAATTCCCAGAGTTATTGGACAGTAAAACATTCTGTCGTGCTCAGATTTCCATGATGACACCTAATCACCAATCTTCTGGTAAGAAACTTGTAATTATATTTTTAATTGTTTGTCACTTGTCCCAGAGCTACCAACATGTAATAGTCTCTGTGGTCTTCTGTTGTAGGATTGCATCTGAGCCTCTAGTAATTTTAAACCAAGCAATGATGATTCTGACAGGTTTATTAGCTGTCATTATAACAATAGCTTTCTTTAAAGAAATGCTTCTGTCTTCTCTCTGTCAAGAGGAAGATGATCAAATAATCTGTAATCTCCACATATCTTTTAAAGTGACTGAGTCAAAGGGGTAAACATGAGTGTCAGAGAGACAAGACATTCCAGCTACACCACGCTTTTCTGTGGTACAGCATATGGGGCAAACAAGTGCCCCATTCCTCCTCAAAGCAGCCGTGCTCCCCGGTGAGCCTGTGATTCATGCTGAGCAGGCTGCTGGGTTTGGGGCCAGGCTCGGGTTGGCCTGGGGCAGCTGTAGGGCAGACACCAAGCCCTGTGCCCAAATGCGCTGGCACAAGGGCTTCCTCCTCCAGCCTCTCTGAGCTGACAGCGGGGTGCTCACTGAAGCCGCCTGTCTTCAGTGAGGGAGAGCTCAAATCCACCTGCTGAGGGGCAGGAGACAGAGCAAACCTGTTTGCTGTAGTGCCTGGTCAAAGTGCAGTCTGGTCACATGTGGCAAAGGCTCTGTGGGCCCCATCCTGGGGGCTGCCACCAGGACGGAGGCAGGAGAGCAAGGCAGGGGGACAAGAGTAAAGCAGAGGCGGCAGGGGATTGAGAAAGCGGGGAAGGAAAGGCGGGTTCTTCTTAGGAGGCCATTAAGCAGAGATCTGAGGGAGAAGGCACTGGAAGTGCTGGAGGAGAAGAAAGGAGAGTGTGTTGCTGTAGACCAGCCTTGCACTGGGGTCAGCCCTGTGCTTCTGCATGTGGGTAGCGGCTCCAGCCGCTCTGCCTGCCATCCACTGCTCCTCCAGCCTCTTGTGCTGGATTGGCCAAGTGGCATACAGTTTAACTAATGCACACAGCTACGAATTACCAAAAAAAAAAAACCTCAACCAAACACCCTGTTTGCTTTCTCCACCACCTCCACCCACTCTCACAAGATGGCTACCAGGATTTCAGGGCTCTGACAGGGCTGGGGACCTGTCCAGATCCCGGCACGGTGTGTTTATCTGCTGACTGCTTAAGCCTAGAGCTAGGGTGGCACACCAAGGGCACAGCCTCCTGTAAAAACTAAATTTGTATATCCCGTAAAAAAAATGGCTCATTCCTGAATCATATGCAAATAATGCGTAACCTTTTGTCAAAAGTTTTGCAAGATGGCTTTGTTGAAACTGCATCATAACTCTTTTCATCTGTCAGGCCCTAGCCTCCTAACATGGCATGTTTGAAACCAGTCTCCATGTAGGAGCTGTGGCAGAGCAGGAGGCTATTTACACAGTAAATCACTGGCTAGGCAAAAGGCAACTGAACTTCCAAGAATAAATTTCCAGCTAAGTGGAGCATAACAAACATTTGCAAGTGAATTGTGGGATTTTAAAATGAGAAGGATTTATATGAGGGCAAATAAAGAATTGGGTCCTGCAGTTGTTACCTGGAGTTCCCACAGGCTTTAAATAACATATGGGGAATCATAATCTGAGGAAAAGCAGTGAAATAAGCCTCATTTTACTTCCCCCACACCACACCCCCCTCCAAGCTGAGTGAGGTTCAGGCTAGTTCCTGCTCTTTGAGAGTGGGAAGGCAAAATGACTCAGAGCACGTTTGCTGCTTGGGGGTCAAGGACAATAATTTATCAGACTTAGAATAGCAGAGGTTAGGCCTATCCCCACGGTCTTGTTCAGTTTATGTTTCCAGTTATGTATGAATAAAACAAGTGTGTGAATAAGTTTGCATCTACCTTTTCACATGCAATTATTGCAGTAGCTTGTGCAAATCTGACAAGTTTCTATGCAAATTAATATTTCCTGTGAGTCATTTTCCCATGCAAATGCCTGGTTTCCATGAAAAGTATGATAATTGTGCATTCATAGAAGCTGGGAAAACATGCGTGGGACCTTAAGCTAAGCTTTGCTTTATGGGATTCAGGGACAAGGTATGCTGAAAAACAAACACAGAAGGGGCTCCCTCTCAGGTCTATCCCACAGATTTTGTGAGACTTAGAGCAATCACATGAAAGCTATTCATTAAGTACAAGAGCAGAGCCAGGCTGCAGTGGTTTGGGGGTGGGAGGGTTGAACGTGCAGACTGCAAGGTAGGTTACAGTCATGAACAGGCAGAACTTCTTTTTTTTTCATTTCTGAAGAAATGCTTGTGCCAGAAATCCTATTTATCCTCTGACTGGCTGCAGGTGATAAAGTACCATTGATGAGAAATGGCTTGTTCCTATGGCTCTGAGCCACAGAAAAATATATGCTTGTCCTGCTGCCAAAAACTCCTACCAGTGCAGCCCCTTTCCCCCACCCTGCCCCCCTGAACAGCAGCGCTTTGCCAGTTCATTATGTTTTAGTCAGGTAGGTGTTCTGTGCATTGGTACCAGCACATACATTTCCCATTAGATCATCTCTTCAGAAACAAATAAGGCCCCAAAGATACGTGCTTCAGCAAAGACTAAGATAATGCGACAATTCAGGATTCCTTTTACAGATGTGATCATCCAATTTTTCTCTCTCTCACACACAATATGAGGTGAGGTATTTGTTAATCAAATTTAGCTTTCAAAAGCCAAATGTTTACCTCTGCATTCATTCTTTATTCATCAGTGGTCTCTTTGAGAAGTGTGCTGATTAACATAGAGTACAGAAAACAAAACTCTCCCTCCTCACTTAGATTACCTTCCGAAAAGTGATTATCTTTAGAAGAGATATTTATTCTTTTTTTGTGGTTTTATTTCTTTCAACCTGCTAGTCAGTGGAAAGCCTTTAATCAAATTTACAAATAGACTTCATTTTCCTTCTCTGCAGACTCTTCAGATGCAAAAAAATCGCAAGATCATACCCCAAAGTCGCACACCAAGAAGCACAGTAAGTCAACATCCGTGCTTATAAGGGTTGGTTAGTTTATTGAAGGAAAAAGAAACAAATGAAAATCAAATCCTCTTTGGGAGGGAAGAGGAAGCATTTTGAATGCAAAACGCGTTAAATCATTATTGTGATTGAATTCTGAAAGGATCTGACTATCTAGTACTGCTTGTTTGCGTCATTTTTGGACTCAATATTGTTAAACTTTTCAAATTGTTTTTATCAGTGAGGGCCTACAGGGAAGCAACCAGAAACCAGCTTCCTCTGCCCTGTCTTGAGCTGGGCTAGTGGAATGGAGTAAAGGAATGATGAGGAAGACCCAGGATTTAATCAGAAGGGCCTGTGCGTGGGCACAGTCATGCTCATGCCTGTGCCTGCCAGGTGCAGCACGCACCACAGACCCTGCTCGGCATCCCCTTGTAGAACTTCTCACGCACAATATCACAAGAAAGCACCTGTGCCTCAATCTTGCCACCTTCTTATCCCCTGATATGACAGTCTCTCCACTCCCATCACGTACATTTTCTGCAAGTTTTTATTCAACCTGACTCTGAAGACAGGATACCATAACTGTGATTTCTATACATAGTTCCGTTAACGTACTTTACTGAGATTTTTTGATGCTGAAAATATTCTATGTATGTCTTTTCCATCCTATTTAATTCCCTGATTATAATAGGAAAGCTTAGTATTGGTCTTTCACTGCATTTTGTGGTATTTGGGTTCATCCTGTTTCAATATGACCTCCAGATTGTCTCTTCCTGACTCTTCTTACTCTTGTTCTGTTGCTTTGCCCCAACAGAACTACTGAACTTTATGTCTGTACACAAATATCTCGGTGGTGTTTTTTGTGTGTGTGTGTTTATAAAAAGGTTGTTCATGAAAGGATTAGACAGGACTGGTCTGAAGAAAGACCTGTGAAGAACTGAGGTCTGTCAGCTTGTTCAGCTTGGAGAAGAGAAGGCTGAAGGTTGACACATCCTTAGGGAGGGCAGTGGAGGGGGAGGTGCTGATCTCTGTCTAGTGACCAGTGATAGGATATGAGGAAATGGAGTGAAGGTGTGCCAGGGAAAGTTCAGACTGCATAATAGAGAAGGTTCTTCACCCAGAGGGTGGTCGTTCACAACAGGCTCCCCAGGAAAGTGATCACAGCAACAAGCCTGACAGAGTCCAAGGAGCATCTGGACAATGCTCTTAGTCATGTGGTTTAGTTCTAGGATGTCCTGCGAGGAGCAGGGAGTAAGACTTGATGATTTTTATAGGTCCGTTCCAACTTGAGATATTCTGTGATTCTAACATCTCATCAGTCGCAGCCTGGGCCTATAAACCAGGTGACATTGGCAGTCTGGGCTAATCCCCTTCATCTCCAGTTCCTCCAGTACTGCTCCGTATCACGTCCATAAGTTACTGATGTTCAGATAGGTTAGATCCACAACATTTTAATGGGTCTAGAAAACAATTATAATAATAAGGAAAAATATTGGATTAGTTGACTGAAATCTAATTCTACTTATACTGCACTGCATACCATTTTCAAGTTACCTTCACATCTTTGACTAGCTTGTTTCCTTCTTAATTTGGTCTAATTGCATGCTTTTGAAGAGAGACCAAAGGACTGCTGTCTTTCTGGCTCACCTTGTCACTGTGTTTGTTATTCTTCATTTGTAAACTACTTCATCTGATTGGATGGATTTATTTAAGGTTGTTTTTTTTTTTTGACCTGGACTTTCTGGTTCTATCTTTATAGTAACTATGCTTAAACTGAGAGGTCTACCTGTGGAACTGGGAATCTGTCTTTTCTACACCATGGTCAAACTTTTTGGTTCCCTTTTTACATACAATTTTGGCTGGCCAGCTTTGTCACTGTCCTTCTATCCACTCTACACCTTCTTACTTACTCATTCGTGCAGAATGGCAGTTCACCTCCTGTGCCTTCTGTCTGTATTTTAAATGCATGGAGGTTCGGTGCCTGCTTCATGGTAATCTGTCTGTTTCATGTGCCACACAATAATATCAGGTTACATGCTGTGCTGTAGACAGGGATCAGGGGAAATGGGCAAATGAGATGAGGGGAAGGCATGTTCTCTTTAGGGCAGGAACAGTGCCAAAGGCAGAAGGAAGCAGTGGGTGTTTGGACTCTGCTTCCCCTGGTTGCTGGGGCTCCTACCTGCCTGACTGAGGCCGACGCTTACCTGCAGTCAAAAGGCTGCCAGTGTTTTTCACCTGTATATCTCTGAGGTGGGGGTCCTGTGCTCCAGAAACTATGGCCTGAGTGTTCACCCTCTGTAGATGGCATAAAAATTGCAATCATAGCCCAGAGAGCCCTTGAGACACTCCTTCCTGCCCTCTTTCCTTTTTCAGACCCTCGAGGAACTCATCTTTGGGAATTTATTCGAGATATTCTTCTCAATCCTGAGAAAAACCCAGGATTAATCAAGTGGGAAGACCGGTCAGAAGGTGTCTTCAGATTTTTAAAATCTGAAGCTGTGGCCCAGCTGTGGGGAAAGAAGAAAAACAACAGCAGCATGACTTATGAGAAACTCAGCCGGGCTATGAGGTAAGCTGATGTTGCTGAGGAAGACTGTGGCACATACACAGACCAGCTGGATGGAGAATTTGTCTGACTTTTAGAAATTATTTGTCAACAGCAGAAGTTGCTTTCTTTGATAGTCTCTCACACTAATTTTGTAATAATTTGTAGCATTATGTTCTTTTCTTCTCCTGTTTCTCTAGAATATATGATATATTCTATATATCACAATATATATTCTATATAACACAAATAATTGTTTATATATATATACAAATTCTGTTTGGCTCCATCCAAACAACCAGTGTAGGAAGGGAATATGGTTGCAGAAACCTGAGAATATTTAAATGGTCCAGTAATGGCTGGAGACCTTGTTGTTTCCAGCAGCATTCAGAAACTAGGCATTGTCCTAGGAAACTAGGACACATGCATTGTCTTAAAATCGGTGTTAGGATTTTCTTTCCTCTTTGATTTAACATTTTGAGAATTTTTCCATAATCTCTGAAACTTCAAAATGTATTTTTAAAAGGGCTGAGATTCTTTCCCAGTCTGATTTTCAGATCCTGGCTTATCTGGAAAAAAAACCCCATGAAACCTCATAAGAGTCTATGATAAATCCAGCAGTATGCTTTGACTTGAAACAGGGTGAAATTCAAACTCAGGAGCTAATTAACATAAAGGAAAAAAGAAAACATCCATTTTTCCTTCTCTGTCATTCATTTATAATGATCTTAGATATTATATATATATCTCAATAGAAAATCAAGACTTTTTAAACTAGCCAAGGGATTATCTAATTGGCAGTGGCCTTTTAGGACCACAGGTGAATTTACTCTTATATCTTTTTCTGTTTTTATTTTAACAGATACTATTACAAAAGGGAAATACTTGAGCGCGTGGATGGTCGGAGATTAGTATATAAATTTGGAAAGAATGCCCGTGGTTGGAGAGAAAATGAAAATTAAATAGATAAAGGAATAACATTTAAAACCTATGGATGTAAATATTCAAAGACTATTTTCTTATATTTATGTATCAAACTGGGGTGAGAAAACAATTCTACTTCTGTCGGCAAGAAAGAACATTATCATTATTGGTGTTAAAATTATTTTATTTGAAGTATGTCCTGTATGGGGAAAAAATGTACACAGTTTTCTGTGATATAAGTTAACATTATAGAATTATGATTATTTTTCCCTTCTTGTGAAGTTTTCTTCTTTTTTTTTTTTAATCATACAGGCATAATGTGATTCATGAGTCATGTAAAGAAAGGGAAGGAGCTAAATATTAGGGCATTTAGGGAGTATGATCCACTTTGGAAGGCAGCAATAAGTGGAGGAAACAGTAAAGCATCTCTGAGCCAAGTAGCCTTCTTCCATAGTCAAATGGTTTATAGCTTTCCTTGGCCAATACCACTTGTTCCTTCCCTCTGAGTGTTTTAATACTTTGCTGGCTTTCAGCTGCTTTTCTTGAATTAGACAGTGGGTTCCTCTTCAGCTGGCTTATCCCAGCCACAAGAACAGTGGCTCTGCAAGGTGGCTGTCAGCATTTATTTGGAGAACGCATACTACCTCCACCACTGAGACCTTCTTTTGTGGGCAGACATTTAGGACCAGACCTTACCTGATACTCAGTGTCCTCCCTAACCTCCAAAGAGCATTCAGCTCACCTCAGGAAAAAAGCTAATTTTTGTTAACTAATATCTTTGGGGTGAACTGCTGGAAGAGTATCGATCTTGGGGACCAAAAGCTGTTGAAGGAAGATTGTTTTCTGACTGGGAAAACTTATTAAAAGGCACTGATTTCCCAGTAGGAATGTTAATAATCCTCTCACCCTCTTGCACTTCTAATTAAAGCTTTCAAATCTGTATCATATGGAGCAGTGAGGAGGTGGGCAAGCAGAACGTTTATTAATCCCTTGGCACGAGGAAGAAATCTCCCCAGTTATTTCAAGCTGTGGTCCTCCTGGAAGGTCAAGTCTCACTTGGACAGATACTTTCAAAAAACCTTTGAGAAATGCAAAGCTAAACTATGTGCAAAATATTAGTTCCCCTTTCTTTCCTCAAGTCTAACTCTATACTGTACTTATACTTGTCATTTGTGCTTGGATTTTTAGTTGGAGGAAAAACTCCATCAACATAAAGGCACTGAGATTTTAGGTCTGGCTCAGTATTTTGAGTTCACCTCTAGCAGCACTATGCAGACACTGAGCATTCATTGGCAGCTTTTCCTTTCTCCAGCTTACAAATGCTTTCTGCTGGCATGAGCATATGCAGAACATAGGGAAATAAAAACTAGAGGAGGCAGCACTTCACCAGGTCACTGATTACGTGAGATGTGGAAGTTGAGAAACAGGATTGTCTTGGTGATGTTAACAGAGGTGAAACTAAGATCAATTTCAAATCACTTTTTCAGGGATTAGAATTTGGAAACAATAACAGGGACTGAGAAGTCCAAGATTAAAAAAAGAAAAATAAAAAAAAGGGAAAATCAAGAATATTAAATCCATCCAATATCTATTTCCTGGGGCATCTCCTGGGTTTGAATCCATATTAGCTTGAAATATAGCAAGATACAGCTGGAGGTTGCAGGATATTCTATTTTTGTTTGTCTTAAAAGGAAATAGTGATGAAACCAAGAGACAACAGAAGTATCAATATGAAGTGTATAAAACGTGCTTAGCAACAATTTGTAGGCAAACATGAGAGCCTAACTTGTTATCTACACATGTAGGGCATGTTAAACAATAGCACCACCTCCTACACTGTGTATGTGAGAGCTGTCACCATCAATTAACCATACATGACAATTTTTACTTTTCATAACCTGGGTGGAGAGAGCTTCATCTTATTTACAAATCAAATAATAAGCCTGTGTACTTCAAAGCATTTTTTTTCTCTCAATCTATCTCTCTTTGTTTTGTTTTTTTTTTTGACTGTCTGTGCTAGCCTTGCTTGCTTTTGCAAACTCAATAATTTCCTTTTTTAGCTTAATTTGCTACATTTCACTTCCTTTACCATCATTTTGTAGTTCATATAACAAGTATAAGGACACCAGCTGAGAAGAGAACTTTCACTTTGCTCCTAAGACCATTTCTTCCCCTACCTGGTGGTTATTTGTACCCCTTTGCTCTATGCTCTTCACACCACCTCCACACCTTGCGTGAAAATCTGAGATTACTGGTACCATCACAAATCTGCAATGCAGTTGTGCCTTATCTTAGGTTAACATATATCTTATAGCAATGGATTTTAATACTTCATGAATTTGCTTTCTACCTGATCTCTCACAAAATTTCTTGGGAGATAAAATGAACCTGTGATATATGCGTGTCACCACTTGGTTGCTGAACAGCAGCTTAACCTGCTTTTAAAGATTTTGAAAGATAAAACTGTACTTAGAAGCATTCTGTATAAATTGAGAGAGTGGTTTACGTTGGGGTGCAGTATAAATGGTCTTCCACTGTCACATCTTTCGGCATGTGGAAATCATGCAAGTTTCTATTTCCACCCTGCGGAACTTTGCAGTGTTGTAGGTATTTGTCATTCAGCATTACAATAGCACAAAGTTGGAATAGAAGCCAGCCAACATTTACTCTGTTTTACAAACCTTTGCCTAAGACAAAGGACTGTTTAAAATTACAGTTCTTGCCAAGGACAGATGCAACCAACCAAAGAGAGTCTTTTTACCAGACCTAAGCAAACGGAGAAAATGAAGAGATGAATTTTTATGTAAATTGCTATTTAAACAAAAATCATTTCTGATTGCTCTTTTATTTTGTGTTTCAGAGGCTGAGCAATCATATTTTTAGATGTATCCTTTAAGTTAGCAGCTGCTGAACTGGTAGCACCACGTGTATAGATTTTTATTGTACCATAATTTTTCGTATGTATAAAGCTCTAGATAGGAAAGTATATTGTATTTATACAGTCACATGCAAATCACAACGTCAAAGGGTTGGCATGAGCACTCTCAATATTTTCTGCACAAAATTAGAGCAACTTGCTCTAAAAACATCCTGAGAAACTGTATGTAGGCTGTTGAACTACATAGACATTAAAATGTTTAGTTACATTTTCATGTTTCTTTCTGCAGCACATTGCATAATTCCTGCTTGCTTCTCACAGCATCAACTTCAATGTCTACGTGTGGAAACAAATCCAAGTTAGATATTTCACTATTGCCATTGTAAATTCCAGCTTGGAGACAATGTATTCACAAAATGGTTCTAAAGACTGTTTCTATTTTTGTGAATATGATATAAATTCAAATAAAACACTCATGAAAGAAATTATTTGATTAATGTTTATCTTCCCTTTTTTATGTCTTGTGATTGGAAGTGTCTAATGTGAATTCTTTCAGTACTGAAGAATATTTTAATATTTTTGAAAGGACTGCTGTAACTACAACAAAATCCAATAGCTTAAATTTACTAATATGTTGAATACCCGATCTTTTGTGAAGATACTCGGTTTCCAAACCTGTTTTATGTCTCACAGGCCTCACTGAAATAATGGATTATATCAACACAGCTAGATTGCCTTTCTTGTTTGGCTGCTAAACTTAACAAAGACCTGACTTCAGCACTGATTTAACTTCAAGGTATTTTGAAGTGTGTGCAAGGGCTAGGCTGATTAAGGATGCCATTACTCAAACCGAGCATTTCCTTTACTGAGTCAAAGCAGCTAAAACGATGAAATACTGTCCTTCATGTTATTTTTCCGTCTAAGTGGTGGCTATGAAAAGGGGACATCTCTCCTGATTTAGTCTGCAGCTTCAGGTAAAAAAGTGAAAATGCCTGCAGTTAAAAGCAAGTCAAGGCAGACTCCTTGGCATTTGCAGTCTGGGGGCTGTGGCCGTGCCAGCTGGGTGCAAGGGTGCTGTGTGTGGCCTGTGAAGGGCCACCCTGTAGCCCCTGTGGTGCCCTGCTGGGTGTCCCGGGCTGGCAGTACAAGGTGGTGCAGAGCAGCCAGTCTGACACAGAGACCTGAGCCTGCTGCTGTGCCAGCACATCTGGAGTTGGGCTGGAATCTCAATCAGAAGCTTCCCTGCAATAGGACAAGCCACACCATCATGCACTAGCATCTGCAGAATTTTAAGCAAGTGAGTGGTTCCCCTGCCATTGAAATGATGCATATGGGTGTTTGAGGATGGTGGCTCTATAAGTGTTTAATCTATATAGAATCAGCCTATATTTGAACCTGTAATTTCAAAGGGGCTCCAATGTCCACATAAATAGGAGAATGGGTTTGAATTTTGAACACAATTACAAACCCCAGGTTTAGTGTGCAAAATCAGTGTCCCAAGAGTGGTCATAGTTTGAGAACTTGGGAGTCCCCAACTAGGTTTCCAAAGGAATTGGAACTAGATTTCAGGCAAGTTCAGACTGAGATTTAAATAAGCACAGCAGTAAATGGTTGGGGCTTTTGTTTCAAGCAAGCTGAGGCCAATACTTGAGACAAACACAGAATATTGTTTGGAAACATGCAATTAAATGCACACCTAATAAACTCCCCCCACCCCCCCAATTAAAAAAAATTAAATCAAGCAAACCAAAACTCTTCCTTGGTTGTCACTTAAAACCAAGGAAAACTGCAGCATTCAGCTGCAGTCTAAGACCACGTGAATTAAAAATTCAAGGCAAAATTCGGTTTACAAATATTATGTAAATAGAAAATAAATAAGAGTGCTGTAAACAGAGTCTACCTGCATCTTAATGTGACATAAATTTGTGTGCATGTTTGTATCAAGGACAAGTGAGCGTTGCTTCAGGTAAGTGCAATCTGGTACTAGCAAAATAAAAAAGGTGATTAAGAGTTACCAATACTAATACCTTCCAATAAATGGGTTACTTACAATAATTTAAAAGATAGGTTAGATACGTTATCTATCTGGATTTTCAGTATTTTCTCCCTTGCTGATGAAGATTTGCACAATGCAGTCTAAGTCCTAAACTTTGTGCGAGCCAAGAATTTTCTCCAACAACCATCTTTTCCCCAGATATTTAGCTCCTTCAGCCACCTGAGTGTTAGAGAAAATAATAGGGAAAGAAACAAATAAAGCAGGAGGAAGTGACTGAGTCAATGACCAGGTCTCAATGTACCAAAAGTTCTGTATGGAAATACAAAGGCTGTATATGCAAAAAATTTTAATAACATCCAAGTCAGTCTATTTATAGTCTTTCCATCAGAGGTTGGTTGCAAGAATTAAACATAAATTAGTGTTTACAAGTTTAATTATAACTTTCAGAAGAACAAGAAATTATAGGAATATTCCTGTGTGTACTGCATCATCTTGTTTACCTAAAAAAAAAATTATGAAAAATGACTGCAGCATTTCTGCTGAAGAATTTCTCCCTTCTGTATTCAATTCTTTGCTTTCATCTTGGTTTGAAATTCAATGATAAGATTCAGTCCCAGTACAGGGAATGAAGAAGGAGATGGATGATCTGTATTGTTGTAGCAAGTATTTCAAAGCAAATAGGCAAATTGTAGCTTCTTCTTTCTAAATTTTCGGTTCCTTATTTAGCATTTATATTGTCCCTGGGAACAAGATGTGAAGTTGGGGATAAATACCAGTATCAGTGACACATCTTGTGAATTTTGCAGAGGAGCCTCCCTGTTGCTCTGTAGGAGTGGTGAAGAGAGCATGAAGATTGTGAAAGCCCCCTTCTTATACCTGAGAATGTTGAAAGGCTGAATACAACACCTTAAAACCTGCTTTCTAAAGCACCTGCCTGTGTTTTGAAAGCTTTGGACAATAATGAAGCCTTCAGCATTTTGTGGCAAGGGGATTATTGTACTTCACAGCTCACTAGGGAACGGTTCAGGATGGCCTGTTAGCAACCAGAGGTGAAGAGAAGTGCTGTGTTTGAATCCATGCTGCTGCCTCTGGAGACTGCAGGACTCACTCTGTACTGAGGTCTAGTGCCACTGTACACCTTCATCTGCATTTCTCAGATGTGCCAAGGCAGAGAGAGGCTGGAGACTTTTAAGAATGCATCCCAAATGCTTTTGTGAGCGCTGCAGAAAGGTCAGAGGGTTACTGACACTGCTGAAGTTCCTGGAGGTGATGCTGACATGAGGATGCTAAGACACAGTTTGCCAGCTAGAGAAGTGGTCTGGGAGAACGGGACTGTCCCTTCTTCAAGTCTTGCTAGTTTTGCTCTCTATTTGTCAGCTTCTGCCTCCATTTTTTTCTCACATCCCCTTTTCCCAAGTGGTATGGTTGTAATATCACTGGCTGTACCCATGGAAACTGCTCTTTCCCTGGAAGGGGATGTAAAGTGTTTGTTTTCTGAGTCAGCTTTCATGGGCTAAGACCAAACACTTTGGCTCTAGTTCACATCTTTATAGGCTGTTAATTTGCCAAGGTGGGGAAATTCAGAAGTGCAATTCAAATCTGTAACTAGGGCCTCTCTTAGGGAGTCACTGAATTTCAGAAGGGATGGACGCTCACACCACAGATCTGATCTTGCTCAGCCTCCTGTGGACTGTGGTACTTCTCAGCACAGTCATCCCATGAAGCCTGTGCCCAAACACTGACAGAAGGAGAAACAACATTCACCACCAAATACTCACAGACTGGAATTATATGCTGTCTAAGAGCCCTGTATTTTCAAAGAAATCTTAAATAGACAGATAACTAAATAAATTAAAAAAAAAAAAAAAAAAAAAAAAAGGAGAGATCACCTTGAATTTCATCCTGCCCATAGCAGATAGAATCATAATGTCTCAGGTAATTAGCTTTGCCTGAGATGACGATCGCTCATATTAGGAGTATATAAAATCTAGGAGTTGTGATGTGAGGCAACCTGCAACTCTCCATGCATCCTTCTAGAATTCCCTCTGTACTCCTGTATCTCTCTCTAAATCGTACCTCCTCTCCTGGGGAAAGGCTCACCAGAGCTTATCAGATTCAATTATTGCTATTTCATATCAATGTTCTCATGTGAAATCAGAATACAAATAAGCCAAGACGACCTCCATACCCCCAAACAATTACAAATGCCGATGATTCACCAGTTATTCATGCCAAACCAATATTTTTCAGTATTTTATAGTTCATGAGTGAAACATTTCAGCATGTTCAGACTGAAATCACTGGCATGCCAGGAGGCGTTTCATGGAGAAGGGCACTCTGCATGGGGACACATGGCATACCCAGCAGCTGTAATGCAATCACATTTGTCTTACGGACACTTTTTATTTTTTCCAGTAGGTTTGGAGGTGAAGGGTTAATAAAAGTTATGTTTACTTTCAAGAAAGTTTAGAGTTAGATAGATGATAAAGGTAATCCAATTTTTTACTTTGCTGCCACTGTATGACACACACAGGCACTTTGCCCTCCTACCTCCCCAGACTTTTCATCTGATGTAATTTTTAAATACACATACAATGAAAAACTATGTGGTGGTGTTAAAACTTTTTTTTTTTTCCTGGTGTGTAGAAAGAATTTAATTCACTATGCATGGATAACCCATTTGTTTATACTCAGGTTAAGAACAAAGCCAGCTAATAAGCTTTGCTGTCACCTTAAATAAATGGTTTCACAAGATAATAACTCCATGCAGCTACGCCCAAGGGTCATCAGCATTTTTAAAGACTCTTTATGTTTCAGAAAAAGAAGTCACTGTAAAAGCCACCAACACTGTGGGAGAGCTATTAAAAACTGGTATTTTTTTGGATATCAAGGTTAAGATTTACTGGGGACCTGTGGCCACAGAGGCTTTAAGCAGATCCCCCACCCCAGAAAGGGTGTACACCAGCAAACCTTTCCTCAGCTTGGAGGAAGGCAAGGCTGGAAACTGAGCCTTATCACAAACATATGTCCCAGCTCATCCACCATGTGAAACACCTTGAGCTTGATTGCAGATAATAGTCATAGCCTGTTCAAGCTGACTTGAAATCCTGCTGAAAGGGCAGCTCTGGCTCCCTTGTCTTGTTTCTCTGTGCCTGTTGCCTAGTGTTTGTACCAGCACTGCCAGATCCAGAAGTTATTCTGAAATGAAAAAACGGTAAGTCTTTTTGTTAGATCTCCATATGCTGAGGCCACAGGATCATTAGCCCCAACTCAAGGGAGCAATTGGAAACCTGCAGTCAGAGGAAGAGGAGTGGGAAATGACTTCTTACCCCTTTAGCAACTCTTTTAGTTAGATCAGTGTAAGCCAATTTGTGAAAGCTCAGGTGATCACCTGCTTCATGGAGAAACTTCCTGTGCATGTGTGTGAGAACCTAGGAAGTGGACAAATATCTAAATTAGCAACACTTTTCTGTTAATTTAGTATGTTAATGAGATAATTTTGTGTTTTACTTTTCTGATGATTCTCTGGCCTTAAGAGTGTTTTTGTAAGCCTAGCAAAGCACAAATCTCTAGGGACCAGTGATATTGGGGCGTGAAACTCTCTTAACACAAAATGTGGCAATCCAGGGGTATTGCAAACTTCCTCTGCCGAGCAACACAGCCAAGTTTTCTGGGGAGTCAGTAACACAGGGTATTCGTTTGAGAAAGATACCTTCTACTAATGAGTGTTCTCACAGGATGGTAAGGAGGTCACATGAGTCACAAGGATCTCTGAAACTCTGACATCCATGCCTGAGGAGTGAAGGAAGAAAGAGGATCAAAACTACTGATTAATGGGCTTTGGGAGATGTTGGTGTTTTTCATTTGTATAACCAAGATAAAGAGATATAAGTGGTGGACTATAGTTTTAAAAAGGAGAAACCTCAAAGATGAATTTTTGGAATAACTTCTTGACTGTGCAACTTGTCCTCCTGAAGGGCAGGTTGAGTAACTGGAGGTGCTTGGTTGGCAGAGCTGCTCTGTGCTCTCTATACTGCAGTGCACAATCAGAATTAAAAACTATTATAACTGTTATGACTGAAATTGCAGTGTGATGCATCAAGTCCTTTTGAACTCTGGATGCTGCATTTGCCTATTAATATCTGAGAACAATTACCTCATCTCTCCTAAGGGAAGTGGTTGAGGCCCCATCACTGAGCACCAGTAAGGCCTGATTTTCAGAGGCAGTGAGCAATATAAACTACAGATTACAAACTGGTGCCAACAGAGGGATAGGATAGCTGTGACCTGTTATGCATTTTTTCAGTTTTAAACTTTTGGAATTGCACTATTTGTGTTCACCTGATATGGTAGTAAATATATTATAAAAAAATACTCTGTAATCAACCCACACAGCTCAGTTCCTCTGCCAGTTCCCACACCTTCTTTCTTCAGCCCATTGAAAATATTCGGTTGGAAAAAACCCTAAGAAACCACAGTGGAGTGGATCATCACGCCCCTGCAAAGGCTTGGTTGCAGAAAATTAATTTCTTTTGGTTAGATTATTCCCAGGGCTTACACATCTGCCCAAATGAGCGAAGCAGAAAAATGCATCTCCTACCTAATGCTGAGCAGCAGCCACAGGTTTGATTTTGGGTGTGGTGTCCAGGCCAGACATCTGTTCTGGACACACGAGCATGGGCACAGAGGTGATGTGGAGGTAGCAATGCTTCTCTGCCTCAGGTGGTGGACAAGGGGAGATGGGAACTGCCCTGTGAGGAGTAGGTGCTGCTGCTTCCTTCCAGGAAAACTCAGGAAAGAAAATATGATTCCGAGTAAGTTTATGGGTTTATTTGAAGCAAGACAGCTACAAGTATCCTTTTATATCCTACTTAAGGAGCTTGAGGTACCAAGAGGTCTATGGTCCAAATGTTTGGGTAGCAGAAGGTGGATCCCTTGATAGCTGGGGAGGCTAAGATATATTGCAATAACAGTGCCCATCCTCCTTTTCTTTCTATGTCCTGGTGAAAAGGCAGGTACATGGACTGCAGTGGAAAGGGATAGCGTTGAGAGAGTTCAGATTTTACTATCTTGAAGTGTTATGGAGTATGTTGGTTTTTATCTACCGTATGCAATAAAGCATTTTAAAATAAATCCTAACTATGACCTGGATCATTACCTGCATGTGGAAATGTACCCATGACCCGTGTGTCATGTATGTGCTCATACATGAGTGGGTTTCCAGAGAAATTGTCCTATATATGGAGTCCAAACTTGCCAATCACTTCAGGATGTGTCCTCTCATTTTCTCACTGGCAAAGGCTGATTTTTTTTCTCTGGCTATTGTTTTGAGATAATGGAGTTGGAGGCTTCAATCTTCTTTCCTTTAGTGTAATTGTAAATGTGTTTCTCCTAAATTCTGCTTTTGGTAAACAGGGTAATGTGCTCATGCCTCTGTGAAGTGCTGTGTGCTTATTTATTAAGGGACTTTGTTGTGTGCACAGAAATATAAAAGACCTGTTTTGGTTTCAGTTGCTTGGAGGGATCTTGTAGTGGATGGTGTCAACCATTCCAGACAGACACTCTGTAGTTCATCACTGTGCCATGTTGTATCAAGACACAAATCTTTCTCAGTGCTTCAGGTGATTGCAGCTGAAGCACAAAGCTGGCTTATGACAAATGTCTGTGTGGGAGATGCAGCTGCAACACCTGTTCTTGCTGAATTATTTCTGGAGTGTGATATGTTTGAAAAGACCATTTCTGCAATGCCTTTTGCTTTATTATACAGCTTTATTTTCTCTAATGTGAGGAAAGCAATAGTTTGCCACAGGGACCCAGTATAACCCATAGATGAGACAGCTTGGGTAATGGTCTCTGGAGTTTTTTTCTTGTAAAATTTTAACTTTACTTTGGGCCTGTCAGTTTTATTTCACCATGTAGAAACTATAACCTAGGTACGGAGCATGGTATGTAAGTGGAGAATTTCTGCTAGTAGGTTTTTCTTGATGCATGTCTCAGGGAAAAAAAAAACAGGAAAGAAATACTAGGTTCTTAAATTAGTCACAATGTTTTTTGTGTTGGGTTGGTTTTGTACCTATTTTTTACCCAGAAGGCTTGTTGAAAATAAGTAAAAGCAGCCATGACTTATGGCTTCTAAAATTTTAACATACTATTTTTTAAAAATATCTTGGAAGTTTTTAAAAAATAAACTACAACATTAAAAAAAAGATATTTTTTTAGTTTGGAATAGATTTCTTTTATTTTTTCTTTTTTTCTCTATACCCATCTAACTAGTGAGAGCCTTTTGAAACTTTCCCACTGGAAATCTGGTTGGACTCCTGATCAGCATGCCCACACAAATTAAGATCAGAAAAAAAGAAATGACACCTCAGAATGGAATGCTAAAAGAATATGAACTGAATGTTTCACATCAGCAGGTCTTTCCAAAATCTGTTCAAATTGTTTAGGAGGATGTTTGAGGCAATCTTTGAGTTAACAGTGTGTTCAAAGAAGAAAATCAGCACTATGGTAAACAGAATATGTAAAAACAGAAACTGTACTGTAAAAGGGGATGGTGAGGAGAAGAGGACCAAGTCAAATGTAGGTCAGAAAGTGTAACTTCAGCTTCTCCAAAATTGCTACCCATACTCTATTTGCAAAACACATGTAAAGCCACAATGGATTTCCAAGGACAATCCCCACCACTTTTATACTGTGTTAGCATGATAGGCTGACATTTCTTTATAAACATGAGAGAGAACAGGTTAGGTTTACCGTGCTAGGCTTTTGACTGCTTCATAGATACTTTCATAAACAAAGTATGAAAAGAGGATCCTAATGAAATTACTCTAAACTGTGCTCAAACTAGTTGCAAAATTGTACTCCAGGAGTTGCTATTAGTGATTCACTGTCAAATTAAGTTGAATTAAATGTGACTCCACTGTGATCTTTCGTGGGCCACGTACTATTCAGTATTTTCATTAGTGACTTTGCTTATGAAAAAACAGAGTCAGTTGGCGGAGTTTGTAGGTTGTACCAGCCAGCCCTTTGAAGGAAAGGGTGAAAATTCAGGACAAGGATGATACACTAGATAAGTGATAAGGAAATACAAAAAAGGCCATTCCAGGCAAACAAAAGCAAGAGCAGTGGCTCAATAAATTGCACAAATATGAGGTGGTAAATGACTTATTGTATGGTTGTTTTGTAAAAAGAAGGAATGCAGTGTTGCAGTGGATCACCTGTTATAAACAAGTTGGCAGTGCCATGCTGCTGTGAAAAAAAATAGATGAGAACGTATAAATAGGTGTGACAGCTGTGAGATAACAACACTGCCCTTCCAGCCTACTCAGCAGAAGTGGGACTAGCTTTAAATACAGCAACATGTTCAGCTTTGAACACCATACTTCTTTTAAAATTAAAAAAAAAAAAGCCAAACAAAACCAGTTTGCCTGGTAGTGCAGCAAGAAGGACTGGAGAGCTAATAAAGATGTTTTATGATGAAAGTTTGGAAAACCAGGGTTTTTTTACAGAAGGATGGTAGCAGTCTTCAAACATGTAAAAAGATGCGAGAGAAAACAAGATGAATCTTTCCCCATTACTAGTGAGAGAAAAAGAGAAATAACAAGCCAAAATTATAATGAATAAAATTTGGGTTACATGTACACAAGAGATTTGTGATGGTATGGATAGGAATCCCAACTGCAGACATTTGTAAGAACAAGTTAGACCAACATCTTAGGGAATGACATAAGTACAGATGATCTTTATTTTGGGTGAGGGATGAACTGGCATCATCTTAGATCTTTTCCAACTTGTCTTTTTATGACTCTGCAATATGTCTTCATGAATCATGTAAGCATCAATGAAACATTCATATCTCCATGAAAAAATTTTTTTTTTCAAAATCTTCCTACCAAGCTACATGCATTGACCATTTATAAAGTTGGCTTTTGTTAGGATTTCACTGTTGTATTTGGTCACTTTTTTCTATATCTTACAAGAAATTATGGGCATTTCTTGGACAGAAGAGTAGCATGTGGACAAACCTTTTAAAATCAAATATGTGCAGTATTCAAACTGGCTGCAGAAGTCAAGTGGGAGAACAGCTCACAATGACCTACTCTGAGTCATGTTTGAACCTCACCTTTCTAACCTGTTAGGTAATTGTTTACTGTGTACTGTTCCCCTGCAGGTGAGTGATAATGAAAGTTCAAATGTTAAAAGAAATTGAGAGGTTGTTCTCATTACATTGTGGAGAGCATTAACCTAGATTGGTCTATACTGCTACACTGGCAGCATCATGTGCTGCAGATAACTGCCCTAAAAAAAATATAACAAAAAATTTCCAGTATGCATATAACACAATTTCATCACCCATCCTGGTGCAGTATCCTAAAATACCTTTCAGTCCCGTCTTCAAAATATTTTTGTCAGAAACAAAAGTACAATAATCTCACACCATTTCTATACACAAAAGAATGGCAGTCTCTAGTTGGTGTTTGTGATATGCTTATGTACGTACCTGTGTAGACTTGAGCTGAATCAACTTCCTCAATGACATATGAATAAATCCTGAATGTAAATGCATCTGCCAGATTCAAGCAGCTGCACTGCGCTGAGATTGTCCTTTCCTTTCATTTAGCTGTCATGAAGCATTCTCATTTCTAGTGAAATGCTTTTGCTGGAAGTGTTAGAAAATAAGGTTTAATGGGTGTTGTTTATTTGTTAGAAAAAAATTAAACTCTTAACCTTAAAAAATGAAAGGTAACATAGACATTTCTGGCTTGACAGAAAAGATCATCCATCCAGTTAATCAGCCTGCCTAGTTGGCTTTTGTTTCATGAAAATTGAAACTTTTAGCCAATCCCATTCTTGTTTACCAGTGGTAGGCACCCAGTGAAAGGTGAATATGTGGAACCTGTTTCAAAAGAAACAGAATGAGTTAAAGAAGTTTGTGCTATTTTTTTTTCTTTCACATGTAGATCATCTCTTTTGCAATAGTTTCATTCTCTGGTTTCATTTTCCAGTTTTAGTCTTCACCTGAGTTCTCAGCTAAAGAGAAAAGCTGAGAAACCTTAGCATCGAACTTCCATATCACTATCAACAAAGCAACAATGAAAGGAGATCTAGCCATCCAAAATGCAGTTGATAGAAACAAAATGCATTTGTGTCCATCTTCTAAGCTTAATGATACTTGCTGTGTAGGGAGGTAGTAACAAAAGCCTGGCTGCAGCCTACTAAGATCAATTATCTGTGGATCCTCTGTAGTGAATGAACAATTTTTGTGTTTGCGTGTGGGTTTGGGACATGCAGGATGTGCAATGCCTGTGTTGGGAAAGTCAGCAGACAAACACTGCAGGTCAGCAGCACACTCTGCACGACACTGCAGGAAGAGTAAAGATCCTATGCAAAGAAAGAGCAAGCCTATGCTGGCTGTGGTATCAGATCAGATCACTTTGTAGCAACAACAGATAAGTGCTAATGACTAATTTACTTTGCATTACTAAGTTAATTCTATTACCTAGAACAAGACTCTCTCTACCTTGGCATTGGGAGAATTCCAGTGCAAAATCAAAAGAGAGATGATGACCCAAGAGTTAACAAGAGCAAAGCATCTTCCTGCACTTGCCAGACCACAGCAAAATGAATTTGGCACTTGGAACTATCATTCTCAGGTACATGCAGTGATGTTACGCTTGGATATATCAGGAATTAAGGACTCAGTCTCATGCTGCTATCTTCTGAGGATAACTTGCTCTCTTCCTGATGCCTAATAGGAACTGGGATGTGCCTAATCAGACCAAACAAAAGATGTAGAGATTAAACTGCACCATTGGTATGCACTGGTGAGATGCCTGGAGAAGATCTCTCCCATGCAACAGCTTCATTTCCATGCTTAAATTATTTACTTCTTTATTAAGTCCACTTGAATCAGCATTTCATCAGCATTGCATTAAATGTATATGAAAGAAGAGTTGGCATCTTGACCACAAGCTACGATATAGGTGTGGATTTAAATACACAAGCCTGCAGAGTTAAATATCACTAATGAGGGAAATAGAGCAGAAAACTAATTTGCATATACTAAATCTTGGGGGAAATTAAAGTTACAGAAATCCTAAAAGGTCAATGAAAATAATTTGAAAGCTAAAAGAAAGCAGAACTATCACCAAAATAAATTCTCAAAGAACGGCTGTTTCACTTCATGGGTAGACTGTTGATTTCAACAATGTAGAAAAGAATTATCTGCTTATAGTTATGATACTCACAGCTTTAAGACTCTCTGAAATGTTTCCATCATTCTGAGAAAAAAAAATCTATAGCTTGTGAATAACTCTGTCCTCCCCTGCTTGAGACCAGAAGCAGTCATGATACTTTGGCATGAAATTTTTTATCTCCAGAAACTGCTAAGGTAAAATTTTGCTTATGATTCTCTGTAGATTTTATTGTAATTTTAAAACCAGCTCCTGCCTCACCCCTCCTCAACTACAGGATACAGGAGGAGGGCTGGAGAGAGTAAACCAAGGGATACAGGAGCTGGAGATGGCAGCCCTGTTGGGCACCAGCTTGGTGCTCCAGGATGATGGTCCTGCATAGGCGCCATCCAGCAAGAAATTCTAGTGATTCTTAACATGAGCTGTGAATAGGAGCTGACTGCTGCAGATGAAAGATTCCATATCCCAATTACTCACTGCACAGTTATCCAATACCCCCCAAGGTTTTAAATTTCTAATGAAAGCACACTTTGATCTTGATTCTCTGGAAAGAGGGCAATTTGTTAACCATGAATCAATAGGATTGTCTCTTGCCATACCAAACAGTTCAGCCACATTTTGAGAACTTTGGAAAATCACTGTAGCAGAGAAACTGGGAACTTCTCTCACTTAGAGTTTTCTCTATTATTTACAAAATCTAGGATGTGATATAACTTTTCAATCTGGATTTCAGTTGAATTTGTCAGTGAAATGAAGATGTCAGGAAAAATAAAAATTAAGAGGCATGCCAAGTTGGTTATGGAAGAAATCTTCACAATCAGGTATTTGCATTCATATGAAGTACCTTAGATTAATATTTATTTAATTATTAGCTGATAACAGATTTACTTTGTTGTTGTAAAGTGAAGATGTAGAGGCACATGGAGAATCAGTCATCACAACTGCTAGAGAAACATGAAACCCTTCCCAGAAGCTGACAAGAAGAGGTGCACAGAGGTGCCAGGCAATGCACTTGGATTAAAAAAAAAAAAATCCTTAAATGAGACTTGTTGGTAACTGAGCACCTCACAGCCATCATCACAGCACCCATCACATAACTGAGCCTGGCTAGTAAAGAACAGCATATTTTTCTCAGGGCAGATCTGCACTCTGGCACAGAGGAGAACAGGGGCTGTCCCAGGCCACACAGGCAGTGCCAGGATGAGGACATTCCTGTGGCTTGTTTCTGTTAATCCATTTCTGTTCATCATATAGAAGAATATAGTCTAAACAAAAACCTGGCAAATGGGTGAAATTTTTGAGATAGTTGAAGCAATGGAAGAATTTTATAAATAAACATAGGTGATCAAGTATTTGAGAGGTTTTCCCAAGAAAATACCAGCAAACAACTGCTTTTTAAAGGCTTGAAGGAAAGATTTTGGAAAGCAAGTGCAGGTCACTAGGGAGCTGCCCAGGAATAACACGAGTATCTCTGTGGCCTTTCCAATGCTTCTGAACAATATTCCAGCAGTGAGTCAGTGCCTGGTGGAGGCTGGGCACTTGCTGGTCCCATGGCAGAGTCCCTGTAGATCACACAAGCTTGTCCCTCTCCCCCAGTGCTTGCTCAGCAGTGCTGTAGTTGCTTTGAATCAGGTGGCCAAAAGGAGCTGCAATTTTCTCCTGTGGTGGCTTTGTTTCCCTTGGTTTACTGTAGTCATGCATAGCATACATGTAGGCTGTAGTCATGCATACTCCCAGAGGTGACAGGGCACAGCTTTGGGCAGAAGGCATCTCTTTGAAAGGTGATGGCTTTCTTTCTCAGCCCCTTGTGTTCTGACCCTGCATTTCTTTCCATGTGAGCTGCAAAATGCTTGGCTTCTCTATTGGTGGCTGGTGGCATAACCCAATGGTTACCTTGAAATGTGGGTGTGAAGTCAAGTGCCTGGGAGGCAAAGCTTTGTGCCCAGGTAAGTGTCCCCTCCAGTTTCTACATAGAAAAGGTAATTTTATTGGTATCTAACATTTTCTTGTCTATGTTACATGTAATGATGCTAGACCAAACTTGGTGAAGTTGCAAAAGGAGTAAGTTTATCTGATTGTATTTGTTTTCCTTCACTGTTCTTTCAAAAATAATTAGGTGTGATTAGTAATATTTGCTGTAGCCTGGCAATACATATAGCGGCAACAGATGAGATTCAATCTCAGGTGAAACCGTCATCCCCAGCTAATGTGTGTGGGAGAGGCATGCAGACAAGATTTTCAGCCCATTTATTAAGTTATGTAATGGCCTTTTAAACATTTTCCATTTATGGTCCCTATTTAGTTTAAGTTACAATGGCTTCATGTCAATCCAAGCCATAACATACACCAGACAGCCCAGCCATAAATCAGAGCAGCCTATGGTCTCTGTGCATTTCTTCTTTAATGAAAAAATGTTCATTCCCTGCCCTTTAAAACGAAACTTGTGAAAATAATTAATTTTGGTTGCTACATAGAACAAACCTGTTCAGGGAGACTAAATCTTACTCATAACAAGTGGTTCAGAATATAATAATGGTTCAGAAAAGCTTCCTTTTAAAAAGATTTGAACATACCTTTTTTTTAATCTGGCTTCAGTTATGATTTAAAGAGCAAACATGGTGGAGAAAATAAGTCATGCAGTATAACTTTCAAACTCTCTAAAGTCAGGAGCACTGGCAGGCTCTTTCTGCAGTATTTCCATACATGTTGTTAAATGAGGTTTGGATTGGTGTCTAAATTAGGATATTTACGGGGCTAAGAAAAACCCTGGCTCTACTGTAAACTAGTCACAACATGAGTTTCAGCAGTGTTTGCTTCTTTAATTATTTTCACTTTAGCGCTTCACTCTCTAAACTTTTTCAACCATCATGTACCTAACACTGAAGATGTTTATTTCTTTTTATTAAATGTGTCAATGGTGAGTTATTTGAGCTTCAGTGTTGGGAGTCAATGTTTTTCCTTCCATCCCACCTCCCTCTGGGCCCTTACCATAGGCATGAGCCAGGATGTAGACCATAAAGATGGGGCTCTAAGGAGTGTAACCCAAATCCTGTGATACCCACCAAAGGGATGCTGTACCCCAGCATGGACTGTGCTGGGTTATGCAGTGCAGTCAGGCCCTCTGCAAGGTTCATCTCATACATCTTCCCCAAAAATGAGCAGAAAAAATGAGGAACATGGTGATGCTGGTAAGAGCTGTGTTTTCAAGAAAATCATTGTGATGTCCTGGGACTTCCCCTATATCAGAGCCAACAAGTTCAGCTCAGGTGTCACTCAGAACAGGGTGCAGTGTTGAGGTGCCTTAGGTCATCCTGAGCAATCAGGCTGAGTACAGGCTTTTGTGGAAGCAGGGTGGCCACAAAATTAGCACAGGTACTCTGCTGAACTGCCTGTGCACATTTCACAGTGCAGCAAAAGTCCATCCCCCGTGGTTTTTCACCTGCTGCCCAGGGCTGTTGTAGCTCCTTAATTAGCAGGGTTCGCCTCTTACATCATTAGGCGGATCTCTGTTTTAAGGGTGATGTTGCTTCTGGTGTTTGGACTGGCTTGCACAATTTTGCATGGTACTGTCACCCTGACAGACAAACTGAAACATCTGATCAGATCTTTTGTCTCTGTACTGGGCAATGAAAGGCACATGCACAATTATGCACATCTTTTTCAAGGTAGACAACCTGTGTCATAAGAGAGTGTGCCAGGTGGGCACGCAGCTGCACCCAAGGTGGCTTCCATTCAGTGTGCTCTGGTACTGGTGGCACTTGTGTGTATGTGGCCAACAGCCAAACCTCCCTGGGAAATGGGATAAGCCTCTGGGCACTTAGCCCATGCAGCGCTCCGTGCAACCACAGCTGGGTCTCCAAGCTCTCGGTGAAAGCAGCTGGGGTCTGCCCCACTGTGCTGCCTCCTGTATGGCCTCAGGATGCACCCCCAGTGTCCTGGGTGCTCCTGGTACTGACAGCCAGTGCAGGAAGGAGAGGGATGGCTGTGCTGGGGCACTGCTGAGCCACCCTGATTCAACACCCATGGCCAGGGCTCAACCTCTCCTGCTGTCCACCTTTTCACTGCGGTGCACCCCACATTCTTTTTTAACATATTTCTTCCTTGCTACAAGGGACCCATGAAACCACAGTAGGCCATAGGATGGATGTTAAGGCCCTGCCAGCAAACTGATTAACAGTGTGGGTGCCTCCTTTTAGCTGCAGGCAGAGATGGAGATAGAGGTCAGTCCCTTGCTGAAGGTCTCCAGACAGGTGCTCCCAGGAAACCAAAATGCTGCCTGGTCTGTCTGCCTCAGGGAGCACAAGTCCCTTCCAGGGCACTTCTGAGGGAAGTGAGTTCTGATGGAAAAACACAGATCTTCAAATTCCAAACTCCCAATATTTCAGTGTAAGAGGCTGGTCCCCCTCTCTGTTGGGTTAAGAGAGTGCTGCAGTGGGAGACTGGAAGTGCTGTGCCTGTTTCTGTGTTAATAAAGACAGGCTTTACACTTCTCTCTATTGACTTTATCAGATTGAAATATGATGGGTCTGGTATATTTGTGAGAGCCTTGTGTGCATTGTTCTGCTGTTTGGTTTTGATAAAACGTGGTATTGTACTTGATGTTCTTTAGCTACGTCAAACCTTGCTTCATGGCTAATGCATGGCATTAGTCCATACCACAAGTTGCGCAATGCTTTACAGCAAAAATATTGATACTTCTTGGGGATTAAGAGTGTTATTTCAGTGTAAGTTCAATTGAAGAAGGAAAAGCAGATTAGAGAGAAGAATAATTTCACTGCAAAATTAATTTTGACAAATTGATTAAAGAAAAATCCCCTTTTTTCTTTACCCATTCAAGCATTATGTATTCATCTGTTTCTAAAAGCAAACTTTTTTTTTCCTTTTTGGTTTTAATTTCAAGCTGAAGCAAAAGAATAATGATAAAAAAAACAAAAAGTTAAAATTTTTTCTGGAGCCCTTCAGAAAGCACATCTAACCCAGGCTGGGGAAGAGAATTATGAAAGATTTTACTGTATCTGGTCAATATTTCCTGTAAAGTCTCAAGAATTAGGAGAGTTTAAGCCAGTAATGTTTCTTGTATCTGACCAAATTCCCATAATTCTGCTGGAAAGAATGAGGTGTTAGCAGAAGTGGATTTGGTCAATTCTGCACAGAGCTGGCACTTGGACATAATCATTCTAGGAAGCTCTGATTGGAACTAAATACGTATGGCCTCTGTGGTTATATCTGGGCTGCTAAACTGAACACTGAAGAAATGCTCCTTCCTTGATTGTTTATGCCATTTCACTTTCACAACACCCCTGGCACACTTTTCCAGCAGTTCCCAGCATGTTTTAGGATGGCTGCTCCCTGCTAGAAGTCTGCATGGAGAGAGGGAGTCCAATGGTCCTGGGGACTGCAAGGTTTTGTTTGCCTGCAGGGACATAGTGGCAGGATCTGCAAACTGAATGGGCTTTGCAGTCCTAAGCAAAGAAGGGTCAGAAGCAGGGGTGACTAAACCACCTGGCCCTTTGGCACCCCAGGCTGAAGGCTGCCTGTTTAGCTGAGCCCTTGCTGAGCTTGCAGTGCTGTGGTTTTTGCCTTTATGATGAGAATTTGAGATTCTTTTCCCCTGCCAAGTGGATAACTCCTTGTCCTAGCAGCGCTGAATTTATTCTGCTCCTTCTTTTTCACAGCCAGGGGGGTCTCTGTAGTCTGGAGGGCAAGGACCAGTGTAGATTAAATGGTCCTGCTTTACAGGAGAAATGCCACCTCCATTTCTACAGGTAGCAGCAAGATAATTCTCTCACATCCACCCTTTGGACTCTGATTCATGAGCTCTATGCATTCATGCTGGGTGATAAGAGATTAACAGCATGATGGACTGCCACACCTGTCTGTCTGTTATTGCTCTGCAACAGGGGCAGCAAAAATTCAGAGTGTCAGCTTAGTATGCTCTCCAGGTCATATGCTGATAAAGACAAACAAGCTGCTTTTTTGCTTTTGTTTTATACTACTCTGCCTTAAAACAGTGTGTGGCAGCAGTGTGTGACACATGACCCCTCAGATAAATAAATAAATAGATTTTGAAATTTCATTTCCAGCATAAATTCTTTGAGACTTGTTCTGCCTTTTTTTTCCTTCACAAAGCCCCGTCTCTACTAAGACTGGCAGATTGTTATTAGCACTGCAGATTGTTATTAACCACAAGAATAATAACAGATGTGAATACCTACGTGAACCAGATAATGAGTTTATTAAATGCCACAAAAAATTTTTATAATGCAATGAAAATGTTTATGTCATATAGCTTAAATGCATGGACTCCAGCTAAAAGCCAGACCGCTGGCTTTCTTCCAAAGCATTTGTGACTTATCCACACATTAATTCTGGGGTCAGTGTTGCATGTTCAAAGCCAGGCTGTCTGAATCCAGAAGTTCAGAGAAGAATGTTCCAACTTATGTAATGACTTATTCCAGCAAGATCCCTCCATCTTGCTCTAAACCCAGCACTCACACATATTACAGGGATCTCACCCCACTGAAGTTTGCATGTGGTGTTTTTGCATATTAAATTCCCAAGTCCTCAGATCATCATTTGCATCGTGTATCCTCCTCTCCTGGGCTGACGATGTTGCAGTATAAAAACACTGAGGCTAATTGTTCCAGTACTACAAAGATCTCTTAAACAAAGCAGGTTTGGAGGATAATGCAGAGCAGGTGTTCAGAAAACAGGATGTTCTGTTGTCCAGTGACAGGTACCACATGAAACCACAGATGTTTTCCTTGGTATTGGCTATGTTTGTCTCTAGATGTTTCAAACCTTCACAAAAAGAGAGGCAGCATAGACAACCTCCACAAGTATCTTCCACATCTAATCCCATAAGCATAACATTAATTTATGTTTTGCATAACTATGCATGTTTTTCTGGAAGTAGGTCTGCCATTATTTTATTTACACTGTGTTACAGCTATGTTCAAGGATATGGATTCAAAACTGCATTTAATCTCTGTGGATAAGTCATCTTGAACAGATGAAGGGAGGAAATCCTGCAAAGTCTAGTAAAAATATTTTCAAGACATATATTTTTTTTTTTCATAGAATGTTGTAATTTACCCTAATGATCTTTAAAGAGGGATATTGCTGTAGCAGAGCTGCATAAGGGTTTTAAAGATTTTACAGAAATGTTAGACATTAAATTCCACAAAATTTCCATGATGAAAATTAGAATATATGCCGTTATGATGACTATTTATCCTCAGGCTATATTAAGAGAAACAAAACTTTAGCCAGTGAAAGGAGAGAAAGCTGAACATCACATTGCAGGTGTTTTGCAAAATAGATCCTTTGTTTTTTTAGCTGCAAGTATTAATTGGTGGCAAAGAAAAGTGAATAAGGGGCAGTGGAGTCAGATATAGCAGTAACCTTGGAAAGGGACACTCCATTTTTAAAATTAATTTCCATATTCATATGACAGAAAGTATTTTTTAATATAAAATTTGTTTTGTTCCTGGAAACTTTGTAGTTGTAATCAAAATACAATGAACAAACCTAGGAATATTAGAAAAATTACTATAAACTATTAATGAAATACTGAGAAAAAATGAACTAGAAAACAGCTGTTGAAATGTTGAAATCAATATGAAGGGAGTTTAGAGGTAGGGTTAGGAAGTTTTTTGGTGGCTTAGTGGTCTCAAACCAAGATACTTTTCTTTGTGGTTTTTGTGGGTTTTTTGGTTTTTTTTTTTTTTTTTTTTTTTTTGTGCTTATATAAAGTATCTTATTTTTCTTCTTCAATACGAATAGCATAGGATGAAGGAAAACCTAACTAAAATGCAGTAATTCAAAAAGTGATTCTGGAGACTCTGTGCCATTATTTTACCCTGGAAGAAAAACTGTTTTAAGCTAGCCTGTGAAATTTACTGTTTGATTCAGCTGGACATTCCAGGAAAATCCCTTTCACATAATACCCAAAGAGTTCAATGGCAAATGCACTGGCAACTGTAGCAATATCCAATTACAGCACTCAATAGTCAAGCAACATTATTTTATGGCAAATACCTTTGATAGCAATTTCCTGGTGTTTGTTTTATGTTTAATTTAAAGCAGGCTCATAATGAAACATGCTTATAATGGCATGACTCCTACACTGTACCTCATCAGTTAAAAAAAAAAAAAATCCCAACAAACCAAGAGAAATAGTCATGTTTATCAGCAGAAAGTGCAGGGAAAATGAGCACTTATCTCTTATCCTGCTGTGATTCCCAGATGAATAAACAAGAATTAGTGTAAGCTTTTTTTTGTTAACAGATCATTCCATAGAATTATATGTGTTTGGTTCATTATGAGCTCGTGAGCTGTAATTAGGGATTTTCTAGGTGCTGTGCAATGAGCTGGTAATTCATAGTGTTGTACTGGCTCTCAGATCAACCCCTTCACATATACATGTGCTTCCAGTGCACTTGGTATTAGCAGCTCACTAATGAAGTAAATGAGCTGAAATTACTGCATGTGAAGAGTGAATTAATACATTCTAATACACTTTATGATCATAATTTAGTGTGCTACACAATTACAAACCTGGGAAGAGTAGAGTTTTCAACCTGATCAGAAGATAATATGGTGGATCATTTCTCTTTTATAAAGGCCTGCTGATTTAGCATTCCTTAGTTGATAGAGTTGATTTCCATAAAAATAGATGGTAAGAACTAGGTAGAAATAATAACTAATTGCATAAGGCTTTTGGGATATGCATTTGCATTGCATATATTCATGCCTACCTGCTAACTGCCAGCTAAGAAATAGATATATGTATACATATGTGCCTTATGTGAATTGATGAATGGGTGATTCATGTTTTTCAGAAACTTTATAGACAGAAATTCAAATATTTATACTAGTTTTAGGAGCACCACAAAGTTATATTTCTTAATAGCTTGTTTTCTTTCTAGAGATAATGAATCAAAATTTATGTTTCTTAACTGCCTAGGAGTAGTTCATGAATAATCAGTCATGCAAAGCTGTCACACTTGGTTAAATAGCTCAGTCCTGGTTTTACTGCTTCAGTCCTTTATATCTTTAATTACCTTTATTTAGCTGATTTGAATCACCCCAGAACACATACTCTCCTAGGCAGCCATATTTCTGCATGAATTCTGCAAAGCACTGATTGCACTTTTGGGTAAAGTGCAAAATACAACAATGTATCTCTTTTTCTTTGGCATGGTTATGGAAATATTTTCCGTAGTTCTTAACCCTTTTATCTAGAGAGAGCTTGTTCTCCCCCCTCCACCTTCCTCCTTTCACCCCCTGCCCCCCCCCCCCCCCCCCCCTTCTTAGACATATTTCACTGAACTGGTATTCTTGCTCACTTGCCTTCTCATACAGATACACACATTTTTTTTAATGCAAAGTCCCTTGTGAGAATACTTTTTCCAGCACCTTCACTCCTGGAACAAAGTTCTTTGGATATGCAGCCCAAAATGCATTCATGATTCCTCTGTTCGCAATTGACTTTGCAGTCCTCTGTGCCTAAAGTACATTGACTCTAAAACCACCCCACACAGCTGGTCTCTAGCTGGCAGCATGAAGCTCCGTGTTTAAGACAGCAATTCACTCAGAAGGGGCTTGATAATTTCAAACATAAACACTACTGACATAAATGCCTGAAAAAGCTGCTTGGCAGCCTAACCTACTCCACTGCTTGGCTACTTGTAATGAAAAAGTGATGATGGGTTAAAGTCATAGTAACTAGAAAAGCCAGTTGGACACTGCCAAAAACACTCTCAGGCTAATGTGAATGTCACTTTCCTGCTGTTACGGTGAACAGACAGATTTGTTATAATGGTTAGTGTCTGGAGATTAAACGTGATTAATTCTCTGAAATGAAAGGACTTCATGCAAAAAGCTAATTAGGCTCTAAAAATTGTCTTGCAAATCTCCAAAGGAAAGACTGACAAAAAACCACAAAAAACAAAACAAAAAAAAAAAAAAAAAACCAAAAAAAAACAAAAACAAAAACAAAAAAAAAACAAAAACAAAACAAAAACAAAAAACAAGCAAAAAAAAAAACACAAAACAAAAACAAAAAAACAAAAAAACAAAAAAAAAACAAAAAAAACAAAAAAACAAAAAAAAAAAAAACAAAAAAAAAAAAAAAAAAAACAAAGAGAAACTAGCCGGATTATTTCAGGATGCTGATTTAGTTAGATCTATTACTTCAAATTCTCTCCTCTTTTTTGAATATGTTTTAACCTCTTTTCAAGGACTGCAGCTTATTATGTATATATGAATATAAACAATTTACTCTTCCCTGTTCATTGCAAGGGGTTGGTCTAGATGACATTTAAAGGTCTCAAACCATTCAATGATTTTATTACTGTAGCTGAGAAGATGAGTTTAAGTGTCCAGTATTTCTGATTTTTAACAGGCTTGTGACCAAGGACATGGTATTTCACATTTCTGTGTTTTGGACTAAGTAATGTGTATGTTCAGACAAGCTTTCTCTCTCTCTTCTTCCCAGTCCCCTTGAGCTTTTATCTTGTTTTCAAAATTTTCCCTTGAAACTTCCAGCTCATGAGTAATAGGGAAACATGTATAAAACCAACACTTATTGTGAAAATACCTGCTCAGAGATAGCTGCATAATGTCAAACACATCAACAAGTCATTAGCACCCTAACCTTCTGATGCATGGTCTGACATCAGCGATGCCTGCAATCAGACTGGCAGAGGCTGCTGTTCTGGCTGGTCCTGCTTTTTCAAATTCCTCTTTGCATATTCACTGCCAGCTGCACAAAACTGATATGCCTTTTTGATGAAACAAAGGAAATATTATTGGACAAACTGCTGATAACAATATGCTGTTATTTGCATATCTAAATGCTGGCTTGTGAGTAAGCGCTCTAGGTCTGGGAATGGGTGGGTTTCTGTTAGAATGACTGAGACTGTACCTCTGCTTTAGTGAATAATACTCACCAAGTGTCCTCCCATTGTCTGTACACAGAAAGGTAGGAGCCACTCTTTCCAGTCCACAGAAACCTTCACCTCTCAGTACATACAGGAAAAACAGTTTTACCTCTTTAATTGGGATGTAGATCCAATGTTTTCCTATTCTTCCTTTTATCCCTACCTACCTACTTACCTTTCTTGCCTTTTACAGTTCTGCTCCTCCACAATTTCAGTGATAGACATCAATGTCCCTTCCAGTTCCTCTTCTACTTCCAGCACTTGATCTATTTTGGTAAACAAGATGATAAAGGTGCTCTCTTGCACATTGTGCTGGGTACACCATGGCTCATAGTGCAGAGCAGGGGTTTTATCCACCTACTCCTTATTTATTCCCTCCAAACTGAAGTATGTACTTGGGAGTTAGCACGGATAGAACAGCTCCACGTACCCACCCTTTGAAGGGAAAATCCCAGGTGAAAATCAAAATGAAACAAACTGTTTATGACCTATGGACCTGTTTCTTGTATAACAGGTGTTTCTAACACTGGAAATTCAGGTGCTTTTTGCCCTGCTCCAGGCTCTGGAGGTGGTCCAAAGCTGCTCTTGGAAGACCCTGGTGAGACAGGTGTATTTTGCATGCCATAAGCCAATGTGTCACTAGTCCACAGTTTCTGAACTCCATAATTTCCTGAAAAAAGGGATCTTCCTTCCAAGTCCTTTGATGGATGAAGACCTTTCTCAAGATACTCTAGCATTCCACCCTCAAAAGAGATTAATTTGGAAAATGCCAGCAGTGAGGCCTCACACTGGCAAAAACTCTTCTGCCCTGCATTTAGCTGAGCAGCAGGCACTCCCTGTGCCATCCCTGTGCACAGACAGACAGGGGAACACGAGTCCCATGCCCCTGTCACACCCACACCATGCCCCAGCTGTGGGACTGGGACATGGGGATGATAAGCAGGGGGTAGCCTGTACCTGGGTTTCACCCTGGTGTGAATCTGTATGTGTGTAGCACTGTCTGTAATAAGATTGAAGGGATCGAAATCTCCCTGACTCCCAGCTGTATGTGCATGCTTTACCACCAGGAAAGCTGTCCAAGTAGTGACATTGTTAAGGATTCTGGGACAGTGGGAGTTGTGCTTATGGTTAAAAATTCAAAGCTGTGAAGATGATACCCCATGGGATTTTTTAGGAAGTACGGGAAGCAAGAAGGAAAAGAATAAATAAAGAATGGGGCCGATGGACCTTCTCCCCTATGTCTTTAGTTCATGCAACACTCAGATCTTTCAACTCTCGTGTTCACTGTAAGAGCCCTTGTGGAAAATGGGAACTGGGGTATGTTAGGAGTGCTGCACTGTAGACCCATCCATGGTGAATCTGTGGGAGAAGATTCCTGCCCCGGGTCTTACAAAGCTACTCCTGTTCTCATATTCTATACAGCACTTTGTCTTTCCAAATGGTCAGGGCAGTTTGGAAAAGTTGGTATGGGAGTACTTTAACAAATAATCCCACAAAGAAGTGAGGGATGTTGATGGACAGGTCTGTTTATTAGTGCTATTTTTAAGAATTCTCTCTGCTGTAACCCAAAATAAGCCATTTTCATTGTGCCCCTGCAGGACCTCCTCTGCCTGGGCTGTGGGAACAACTGGAATCTGAGTTTTCAGAGCCCTGCAGAAGGCACTCCTACAGAGAGCAGCTTCTCTGGGTAGGGTAGGGTACGGCACATCTGACCTGGTCTGCAGGCAGGATTGGGTAGGTGATGATGCCCTCTAGTGACTTCCTAAAGAGAAAATGAGGTGGAGCAAATAATGAGGGAATGTTTTTGAGCTGGAAGAAGACCTATGCTGATAAAGAATTCAGGGTCCCTGTCTTTATTTTTCTGTATGACTGAATGCAATTATTGTATTTATTGCCAGCAGCATGTTAAATTATTCTAGCATAACGAGTCCTTTGTGAAATATTTGGCTTGGTATAGTTTAACTCTTGAGCCTTTTTGTTAAAGAATTCTGCTCCACTCTAGAGTTTGCATAAAATAAAATAACACAGCAATATTATTCCTCTTTAAATAAGGAGAGAACTTTTTATAATACAAGGGCTATGTTTTCAAACAAACCTTATTACTCATACTATGTCTGTTTTCTTGCCATGGGAAATTCAGGTAAAAAAAAATATAAAAAATTGATATATTCTCTGCACTCATTTAGTGGTCCTTACTTAACTTTTTGAGATGTCTCCACAATTTCCTTATTTTTTTTTTCCCAGCTGAGTAAAATGTAATTTGAATCAGATGTTTTATAAGAACAATGTTAGTTATGTGGGCAGTGCTTTCTGAATGCAAATGAGTCAGTTGTAAGGATGTAAGAATGGTGGATATAAAAGGTTGACAACCACCACGTTTGCATTCAAAGTACTCTGATCCACTCACTCCCTTTGGTATGCCCTTAGTTTTCCAAGAACTGATCCATTCTGCAGAGATGCTCTTGCTTACTCCCATGCTCTTGTGTCTGTGCAGCTTTTCTTGTTTCCCTTGTAGCAGAACGTCACACAAAATCCTCTTCTGTGAGATCTATCACATATACACACATTAGTTAGCTTTAATCCTTGAATTACAATCAGAGTTTTGCTATATCATTTCTCTTGGAAAGAGACCTCTTTTGTGTGTGTATATGTGCATCTTCTCTTATTACTGAAAATGTCAATGCTAGATAAAAAATTCCAAATCATCTCACATCCAAAAACACCAGTAGTTTCCCTTGTTGTTTCACCATGGCTGTTCATGGCTTTGTTTAGCCTCAGTCTGAGGTGAAGGAGTAGGATAATGAGGAGGGGAAAATATATCCTCTTTGTGCTTGGCAAAGGAGCCACCATCCCACCCCTTCAGTGCCTCTTATTTGTTCCTGGAATGCCTGAATATAGCCAAACATATAACAAGCAAATATTGTACCTTGTACCAAGTCTGTGCCCTCTTTGTTTGCTTTACCCCTTGTATCCTCAAATACTCATCCTGCAGGATCTCCAGGATGAGGTGAGGGCTGTCCTCCTGCTCTGTGGATTCTACCCAGCCCAGCATGGTCCTCAGCCCCTCACTGTGTCCTCTAGACCAACCACAGCGGGTGGTGCATGTGTTTGCAAGGGCTGCGTGAGAAGCCTGCAGGCAAAATGAGGACCAGGTAGTATTGGTGAGGTGAAAAGGGATGCAAAAAAGGGAGGGGACACATAGAACAGAGGTGATAAATTAAAAAATGTAGGGAAAACAAAAAGATGTATTTGACTTCCAACTCAACCAGATTTTTTGTGTCTCAATGCTCCCAAAGCATGGGAAGCAGAGGTGCCACGTTTGCAAGAGTAACAAGGGCAATAGAGGAGGAGAGAAATACACAAAGAAAAGTGTGTTGGAAATGGGGCAGGTAAAACCTGGGTACATGTCACAACATGCCCCAGCTTTTTATCTTTGCTGTCACTTGCCAAGTGACCATCTGAAATAATCAGAGGGTATTAATTAGATTAGCAACAAGAATTCAGTAGGTGGAAAAATGGGACAATCTGCTTACATTACACATGTCAGCACATATGACTTTTGTGCTAATTCAAGGTGTCTGTTTTGACAGTTCTTTCAAGCTGACAGAAAAGTGCTCTGGATGGAAAGAGGTGTACTTAATCTGCATTTCACTACTTACAGATCTCAATTAGAAGAGGGTAAAAAGTGTGTTGGACTGTGTACTAATAGGCCCTGTTTGAAAAGGGCATTACACCTACAGAACCTCCCATCTGAGAGGATAAAGTGAGATATGAAATAGAGGGAGGTGTCTCTATTTGTTTGGTTTTACGAGTCCTCAAGTAAGACTGTCAATTATCAAGGTTAATCTTATTCTTTGATCACACTTTTTTTCATGTAGTAGCTGTCCTTTTTAATGTACACAAATGCTTAAAAACCAAAAGCCCTACCTTCTTGGTACTATTATGATTAAAATTGTTTTCTTAGTAACTTTTTGCACAGGTTGTTTTTATATATAGGTAATGTTTTTGAAAACTTGAATGAGTTCATGCAGTACTGGAGGAAAAGAAAGCAAGCCTGTGCAGGTGAGTTTGAAAGAGCATGTCTCCTTAGGACATGTGATGTGCAAGCTTAGAACTGTATGACATGGTCTTTACTGGCTGTTCTGTCTGCACTTGTGGGCATCCCTTCAGCTATCACTCTGTCTGATTCCCTCCTATGGAAGAGAGCTCTTTAAGGATGTGCCTGATCACCATCAGAGGACAGTTTTAATAGATTTGTTGTTTTTTCACATTAACAATTAGTACAGATGATGCAGGTGCAGGATGTTACATCTGTGTGCCTACATGAGGTGAGGAAGAAGATAGGTTTTCTCCTTGTCAGGCAGGGCGATGGAGAAGCAAAAAGACTTTCCTAGATATATATTAAATATTGGAGCAGGGATTGATAACAGAACTGGAGAATGCCTCACTGCTATGTCCCTTTAGCTTACCAGGGGAAAAAAAAAAATCATAGAATGAATTAGTAAATTACTTCTATTAGGAATTGTTGGGGGAGGCTTTACTCATTATCTTTATCCCAGTATAAGGGTTTACCATGGACCTGGAAAATTATTTTTGAGTGCTTACAGCCCCTGTGTGTTTATCTATTGGGTTTTTTGTTGGTTTTTTTAGTATCAAGTAGTAATCTCTGAAACCGTGGTTTTTAAAGTACCTCTGTGCATGTACTCAAACTACAGGGCTTCCAAATTTATGCTTTTTCTTCATGCTATATCTGAAAAAGCAGAATAGATAAGAGAAACTTATCACATTTTCAAGGGAATCAACACATGGGAATGGACAGCTCTTACATATAAGTAAGTTGTTCTTTGCCTGTTTTTGGTATATCTCAGAGTGACAGGAATAGGTCTCTGCAGGTAGAGCTGAGATCAAGGTTTGGCTGCAAAGCCTGGATGACTGGGAAGGGTACACAGGAGGACAAGAACCTGTGTTGTAATTGCATAACTGACAGTTGGAAAAAGACCTCTTTCCATTATGAACTAAAAAGTGCACAAGAAACACTGAAATAGTGATTCTTTTAATCCCACACTTTCAGTCACATGATGGGACAGGACCACACTTTGAGGCAATCTGATTTTCTTCCTATAGATTTAGGATTCTTCCACGATTCCCTGATTGCTGTGGAATGTTGGTAATAACAAGAGTGCATTATCACTACATCTGAATTGTACAGCACTAGAATAGTTTGCATTTCTTTAGTCTCATTTACCATGGGGAATTTAGATGTAACCTGACTGGTGAACCTACATAATTAATATTCCTTTTTTTTAGGCATGCAGAAATTGAGATGTACCATGCTGTTTTTTTTTTTTCCTCCACATTGTACAGACTAGAAAAGCCTGAGATTGGAAGGCATCCTTAAAGGGTTAATTGCCTTAACCCCTAAAGTATATCTACAGCTTGCACAAAAATCTTCATTCTCATCTTCAGGGTCTTGGGCGTACTCCAGAGAAATTCATAGAAGCAACTTCTTTAATGGTTCTTAACTTCTGTGTTCTTTAACACAGAAGATTTTTAACACAGGATTTTTCAGACTTTCAATATACATTGCATTTCTAAGAAATGCATTAAAAATGTATTAATACTGAGAACATACATAATCTCCTATTCCTGAGACCTGCTTTGCGAATGGTTATTTGAATGGTCAGATCACAGTTCTAACACTCCTTCTAGGGTCTATTTCTATAGCACACAGAATTCATAGCTGTGTGAACTCACATAACTCACACTTCTTAGCTGCCAGTTTTGACTGCACTGTAAGACAGCAAAAGGTTTGAACCAAGGCTTATTTGAACTGAATCAAAATTTTAATGCTTTTAAAATCTACACAGATTATTTCTAAATACTGCTTCATTTTGAGCAAAATATAGTATATCTTTTCAGTAGAAAGTGGATCTTTACTTTCTCAGAATTGACATCTGAGAAACATCTTGGCATTTCTGCTCCTCTGGCAGATGAGGTTTACAATTTAAGTGAAAGTGTGTCATGCTGACTACTTTAAAATGCTTCATTATTAATATCTCTTTTTTTTCCCCCCTCTCAGAGAAACACATGTAATACAACAGAGTGGTTTGGATGGTGATTACCAGGCAGTGGTACACAAAGAACCAAATATATTAAAGACAAGAGGATCATGTGTGTGTACTGGGTATGGCTGGGATAGAATTAATTTTCTTCCAAGTAGCCAGCATGGGGCTATGTTTGGATTTATGCTGGAAACACCGTTGATAACACAGGGACTCAGCTGTGTGGGGTTTAGTAGCTGGCTGGGGATGAATCAAAACACTGTGGGTTGAACTCTCTCTGAGAAGTGCTGTTACACTGTGCAAGTCACGAGAAGGAAAATTACAGTCTCTCCCTTTCATACAAATGTGAAAATAACTAGATACCCTGTGTTGATACATGTAGAAAAAAATTACATCGTTTTTGGGTTTTCTGTTTCCCAGCAGCACAGTTAGAAGTATGCCAAATAGCTCACTATAAGTTATGACCCCAAAAGTGTAAAATCAGAGTCACAAAGAAGTAGGTTTTTGTCTAATTGGTGAGACCTGGTGGGAGCTCAGGACCCTGGAGGAATGGATATTTTGTATTTCCTTCTCCCCTCACTGTTATTCTGAAGGATGTGTACTGAAATGCCCAGCTCATTGCCCACAATCTCTCAGCCATCTGATGACCCCTACTAACCTTGACCAGACTGGAATGATTGTTCAGCCATTTAACTGTGGGAGATAACATTAGTCCAAGTTCTTGGCCATAACCCCTCAGTTACCAGGCTAGCGCATGTAGGCAAGATGAACCTATCACAACTGTGGTTTAATGGGTAGAAACAGTTAAGTAATTATAAATCAATGAGCTCTGTAACTCTGGCATTATAATAATTGCATTTTAAAAGGCACTACTTAGTTACAATTCAGGAATTATTTACAGGCAATAATTAAGGTCAAACTGACTTCCTCCTGTTACACAGAGTATTTGTATGAGCAGCATGTCAAACTATAAATAATTAAAGGCAAACCTAATTGCCTGGTGTACTGAAGTGTGTCATTATCCTAGAGATTATGCTCTTGTGTCTATCACTGGTTGTATTTTAAAGATAAAATATGTCTTTTTTTAATAAAAATGCAAATTGTCATAATGTGTTAATTTTTTGTTAGAATGGTATAATTTCCTTCAGGGTTTTTTACTCAACCCACAGGAAAAGGAATAAAGTAACAGGAAAAAGAGTATGGCATATTCCATGTATGAAGCAATCCTATGAAGAAAGAATACATGAGAAAAATTAGTGCAATCATTTTACAGGATTATTCCCCACAGTGTATTTCCCAGTGCTTTGTCTGGTCTAGTTTGCAAAGATGCAAATTATGTTGGTTTTATTGCTTCCCTTAGGGGAGATTATTCCAATCTAATAACACTCACAGTTAGGAAATTATACTGATGTTCAAACTGTTTTTCTTTACCTGACTTTACCCCCATTGCTCCTAGTCATAAATTCCCAGAGGCAGTTCAGGATAGCTCCTCTCCTTCCTGGGTGTTCTGAGCCAAGCAATACACAAGTATTTCTTTTAATCTTCCACTGAAGTCTAGCTACATGGTGGATGCTGCGGCCTTGGAGAGCCTCCAATCTTGGAGTCACTGCCCTGTGTCCCCACGAGTGTCAGTGCCTGGACACACCTGTATGCAGAGATGGCTACGCCTGAAATGCTTACCCCGCCCTCGTGGGACCCACTGACCCATCAAGCATTCCCTTACAAATGGATTTCTTTTCCAGTTAGAGGAAAAGTCACCTCCAAGGTTGGTAACCTCAAGGAAAGGTAAATCCATAGGATCAGCATACAGTCATAAAGGTGGGGAAGGATCCCAGGAGCTCTCTGGCCTGACCTCTATCACAGAGAATGGCAAACTATGAAAGCAGACCATGTTGTAGAAGATTTGCCCAGATGGTCTCAAAAGCCCTCAAAACCACATGTTCTCCAGCCTTTCTCAGTGACCTGTTTGGACACTCCATTTTGTCATCGAAATACTTTTTCCTTTGCACACAGCCAGAAACTAATCTTGTGCTTGGTAGTCTCTTAGGATTCATTTTATGTTTTAGCAGAAGCAGCAGTCAAAAACTGTCTCGTGAGCTTTGAAAGGTAGAACAGACTTCTCCAGTTTTGGGTCAGCAGGATGTTTTCAAGTTACCTTCCCTCTTTCTTTCCAGTCCACTGACAATTTGTTTAAATGTTAAACCTGGAAAAATAGAAAAAGTCTTTGCAATAACATCTTAATAAAGCATACTTAAAATGCTGATGTTAAAACACTTTGAATTTAGTCTTATGAGGGTCATTTCATAAAATGTTGATAAGTTTCTAATAAAATACTTCACATTACATGACCACGGATGTCACACTGCAGTATTTGTATGGAAAGTGGAATTTTCTGCAGGGAGTACTCTTCTTTCCTGTCATGATGTCGACACTAGATGCCCTTAGTGACATCTCCTAAAGGGATTTGCTTTCAGAGCCAGGCATACAACAGAGACTTTGTCACCAAACTGCCATCCCTGCTCAGTGCTCCTCTGCTTTCTCTGCATTCCTACTGCTGAACAGGAACTCAGCCTTTTCCTGCTCCTTTTCACCAGTGCAAATCTCCTCTTTTTAATCTTCATTGGCACTGGATAATTAAGTCACCTACTATTTCCCTTCCCTGAAATATATCACTGTATCTCAGTTCTGGTAGACTTGATTATCACCTGGGAATTGTGCTCCTCCCAGATGGATGTGTCACTGATAAAAGGATAATACCTATCCTTTCTGCAACAGCAAGTGTAGTGCACATTTATTTGAACTTTTTTTTGCTAACAACCTCTAGTTCTTGCAGTCTTTTGGAAACCCCTGCCTCTTCTTGCTCTCCTCTATCACTTCCAGATGCCATATTTATTGAAGCAGGGTTATCTGTTCCATAGGCTCAGTATTTCAGCTAAAGTCTTGCAAACACTGAGAACAGGTATTTTATGTGTCTGTCAGGCTGTGATCTGCTTCGCATATCCAAGGGTGATGTCAGTCTCTCATTTTTTGGTTGTGGCTGTGTAATCTTTACTCAAGTGCAGCCTGGGCTTTGGTAGATTCCCTGCCTCCATGTACTCAAAATTGTTTTTAAACATTCATTGCTCATTCTCTTTTTGTTGAGTTGAACACATCTGTGTAAGTGTAGCATCTTCCACCTGACCCATTTTCAAGTTCTAATCTGCTTTTCTTCCAGTTTCTTGAATTTTCTTATTGATAACGACAACAGTAACCACTGTTTTCTGAGGCTCTTCTCCATATTTTATTCTGAGTTAAGGATTTTGTAAAATATAGTTGTAGTGCCCCATACACCAACAGAATAATTTGACTAAAATATAAAAGCCACAGTATTTGTAGTGGGGAAAATAGGCATTAGTTTAGGAACAGATATATCTGTAAACGGAACAAAATAGAATGCCTGCTTTATAGATGATTGCAAGAGAAAAATTATATGTCTTTATGATAAAAGGTTTCCAAAACTCAACGATGACGTATTTCTTAAAAAGGCTGCCTGGGAAACCGTTTCAAAAATAACAAAATGAAAGAGTTATGTTCTAAAGCAAATGTGTTTATTTTTCATTTAACAAAATATCAGGTTGACAATAAGATTCTTTTGTGGAGATGTACAGATACGCATAGAATCCAAAATAATAACTTAGGAATACTGGAATAGCCTTTAGCAAAAATATTTCAAAGGGGACAGGATTTTCAAAAACTTGGCTTTGTCTTGAGAACCAAATCAACTCACCATATTCTTAAAGACTTGTAGCACACATGGCTTTGAGCACTTCTGAAAATTTGCCTATGGAGGTGGATCCTGAGCACTTGAAAAAATTATCCTTGAGCTCTTTGGAAAATCTGGCTACATTTTAGACAAATGCCTGTTCTATGATCTCTTGCCCTTTGATATACCAAAGCTTCTTATTGCTATTTGATGAACTGCTTGCTGACAGATATTTATTAGTTTTTAGCTGTAAAAAAATAAGGGAGGAGGGGAATTCTGGATTTTGTAGAGATATGACTAAACTATAGAGAGAAAATAAAGCAGCTGGCCAAGCAATCAATGAAATTTCTCAGTCTCTTGAGATGACCCAGAGTGTACAGTCCAAATGCAGGCCTGGAGAGACTTTCTTGCACTCCAATCTTTAGTTGCATAGAGTTTTCAAGGTTTTATTATTGTTACTGAGAAATGTTTGCATAGCCTTTTCCACCAGCAAAGGGTAAGAAAATAGAGCAAAATTTTGTGATTATGCAGAAAATGGTTAGACAGTTTGGGAAGTATTTTACAGGTAAGTACCATGACTAATCCCACCACAGAATAAGTTTTTTTCTGATAAAAGAAACAATAAGAGCATGTATAGTAGGATGCATCCAATATTTCCCAAAAAACTGATTTTAAGTGTCACCTACAATGGCTGTATTAATCTAATTTAGTGTAGCAGGCATTTATTAATATTTCTCGATTACATTCATGTTTTTCAGGTATACATCTTGACACAATGGATCACGCCTATTTTCCATCCTGACAGCACAAATGTTAACTTGGGCATTCTTTTCCAGCCTTCCACCCTCTGAAGAGCATCTGAAGTGAATGTACAGAATACACATTCCCGTGTATTTAACTGACAATTAAAATCCTGCGGCTTCCCTGCATTTATGAATATATATTAGACAAAATGTAGTCTGGTGCAAATTCAGATTGGATCAGCAGGGATATCTTGGCTGGCCTGGAAGTGTCCTGGGTGAAACTGTAAGGTACCTGCTGTATTATATTCCCAACTGTTGCATGAGCAGAGGCTGATTCCTGTCAGACTGTCTGGAAGAACACTGCTGAATTCTTTTTCATCCATGTATATTGAAATGGGTCATTTTTTGAACATATGCCTCTCTTGCTGTACTCACAGATGTTAAATTTACTTGAGTAGTAATTATTTATAGGACTAGGTGGTTAACTTGCTCTTGTTTCAATTACCAGTGCTATCCTGACTAATCAGTATTTAATTCTGCATTCCACCTCTCTATTGACCTTTGAAAATACTTTTTGCTATCTATCAGATAGTAGTATATAGTAGGAATTGTTTTAGATCTTATGTGGATGATTAATTCTCTGCTTTTCAACATGGTGAGAAGGATAGACTTCTTCAATGCATTTCTCAAAATTACATTAAAGTAGTGTCTGAGCAATAGAAGTGGCAGGATTGTGCTATGGGTGCAGTGATCCAAGCTACATGATAGAAGACAACATTAATGCTTTGTTTTTAGAAGTTGTTTGCTTATTCCCCATAGCCTCTTTTCAAAGATTATCCAAGAGATGCTTAACTATAGCAGCAAGGTAAAGATATGATTGCATACTAGATATGGTTTAGGATGAGTTTTAATCTGTACTGAATCTTCTCACTAAATAATGAATGATATGTAGCTGATGGAAGAGATACAGGAAAGAAAGAGCAGCTGGTGTTTTGACTTACTCTATGATATTGTAATTATGTTTCTAAATCTGTGCCAGGTGCTTTAACAATTCTAGCAAGGATTTATTTTATGTGGATGTAAATAAATAGAGATTGTGGTTAATTTTCCTGTTTCCTGAAATAAGACTTTATAGGTGTCAGTGAAAACAATGAGATTGAGGCCTAGAAAAAAATAGGAGACTTAATTATTGGAACTGTGCAGCAAAAGTAATGGCGTGCTTGAGAGGCTGACTGGGTAGTGAGAGGTGATTTAGAGAAGATTTAACAGGTTATTTTAGTCCATCAAATGGTCTGTATTTGTCTCAGTAAGCACATGAAAGCTAGGAAGTGACCAAACTTAGGGCATGAGCCCACGGTGCAGAAAATGACTGGAGTTAGCATGGGTACATATTGTATGGGTAAGTCATTAATCAATTGAAAAATACCTTACAGATTGATGACAGAAGCTAAGCAGCAGGGAATACAGGGGGAAATCAAAACAAACAGATTAGTTGTAGTTAAAGAGCAAGGGAGAAGAGAATTGCATACAAATTTTTTGACTCACCTGCTTGAAAGCTTGACCGGCATCATGCTTCATTATTGACTGAACTACATCAGTACAGGGAACCAAAGCAACAAATCTGGTCTGGATTTAAGTGTGTGGTTAAGGGCCACTGGCTGAGTGAAAGTTCCTGACAGGCAGCAGAGAGAGGCTCCTGCCAGGGATGAGGAGCTAATGAGTGCACAGGCAAACCTAGAGCAGCATCCAGGGACCCTGGACAGCCAGTGTGAGTGGGGCACAGAGGGCAAGAAAGGATTTGCAGCTGACAATAGCACACACGTCAGTTTGAGGAGATCTTAATTATTATATTCTTAAGGGTTTCACTTGATTTAAATTTAGATATATGTTTTAATGCAACATAAGTCAGATAACTTTGGGAATACAATGTTATTACTTACTCCCAAATAACTGTATTTAACACTGGTTGTCTCCACTGAAAGCATAGAAGTAAATGGCAAAGAAGCTATCTTGTTCAACCCACAGTGGAAAAGGCTTGAGATTTTTGTGAAATGTGGTCATATTTTCAATTCAACAAAATGTTTTTCTGTGGTTTTTGGTTTTTTTTGGTTTTTTTTTAGTATATCCTCTAAAGCATACAAGATTATAACAAATCTCATAATCCATTTAAGTATCTGTGACAATGGTTATCGTGCAATTTGCATTTCAACATACAGTTATGCTCTCTGGACTTGAGCCTTACTGGAACATGATCAACCTCAAACAAAGAGAGGATATAATTATATATACTCACAGGAGATGAAAATTAAAACTGTTTTCCAGTTTATAGATGTCAAATGGACTAGAGTCAATTAAAAAAATCATCTTTCACCATATGTTATAGCAGTTAATTAATTTTAAAGTGAGGGATGGTCACCTAGTGCAACTTCTTAAGCTGTTGTGCTTCTTTCAGTGATAAGCAAAAGTATTAAATCTTTTCCCTGCTGCAGTGCCTAGCAGCAGAAACCAGTCCTCGCCAAAATCCATAAAGCCTTATGCCTTATCCTCCTCTAAATCCCTCCTCAAAACGTTTTTCTACTGTGATGCTCATGAACCACTCCCATCAGTTAGGCAAGCAGTGAGCTGTAATGAAATCTGTTTGCTTTACAACTGTAAAGCACACTTTCCAATCCACTCCCACCTTGTTCATCTCTTTCATCCATTGCTTTTATCCTGTCTGATTAGAACCCTGTTAGAACTGTGATGTAGGAACTCTTTCTTATTATTGTTTGCAAAATACCTAATTAAATAGAATCCTTCATTTGAGGTTTCTAGGTGCAACTATAATATAAACAGTAAATAGTAACTTTGTGAGATTATCATTATCTCTAACCCAAAAATCTCAAAATAAGACCTCATTAGTAGGTGATGTGCAGTGCACTGGGGTGCCACAACAGAATCTCAGCACCAGACAAATGCTGCCCACTACTATGGAGGAATGTTAATAGATTTGTGGAACTGTGCATGTGTAAGTCTGTACAGCTTGTTCTCAAAACACCATCCAGACTAGGAAGTTAGAGCAAAAAGTATTTCCATTGCAAGATATCTTGTAGTACACAGCAAAATATTCTGTACATAATTAGGTCTGTTTTATTGGTTTTCTGGTTGACCACCTGTGCCCAAAGAGCCTCCCACATTAATGGAGTTTAGGAATAAAGTGTAACCTGAGATTGCTCACACTGGAAAAGTGTTTCATCCCAGAAATTAAACCTTACAGGAGAGGTTACAGGTGAAAGTGCTGTGTCATTTCTGTGTGACTGGGCTTTTAGCGTGTCAACATGGCTGTCATATTGATAATTAAGTCAAAACTGGCAATGAAAATGAATACCCAGGGCATCACTAAGCCAGGAGGAGAACACTATGTCTTTTGAGAAGTCTGTGTAACTGGTCATACCTGTTCTAAAATGAGTACATTCTTTGAAAAGCATTAAAGGAAACTGACCTTACCTTAGTGCCTAATCATAATAAATGACAGACTGAGTTAATTATTACTTGGCAATTCTTTATTTAAACTTTGCACTAAGATTCATTTGCAGTATATTCTTTCATGCAGAACATAAAAGGTGCAATTGTGTGCAGAGTGGGAGTGGTGTTTCCCTAGGTCAAGTAAGGAATAATTCCTTTATATATTTGCCCTGCATGAAAAATACATGAATGCTGTACATGAGTATTCCAGTTTATGGGACTGCTTCTAGTAATTGTTTGCACAAATTGAGGACAGTCACTTTCCTAATGCTTGGGTGTCACTTTTCTTCTTAGACTGATATAAGGGAGCGATGTGTTTGCACAGTGCAACAGAAACTGGGTGAACCCTTCAACGTCCAGTCTTCCTCCTTCCCCACTACATGTATCAGTATTTCTGAATTAGCTAGCCTGATCACGCCATGTCACAGTCTTGTAGGACCTGGTGAAAAGTCAGGGCCCAGACTTTGCTCCCAGGCCATTGATTAGCTATCCCCAGGGATAAAACAAAGTAATTTTTGCTGAACCTTTATACTCAGGATTGAAGCTGGCCTTCTGCCTTAAGAAACCTGTTACAGACAGGTCTCACTGGATCACTTTCTGACCAAAAACATGTGTGTAGCTCTTGTATGTGTCCCACGTGTGTAGTTGTTGCACCAAGAAATTTTTGTGAATTAACAGAGGTATAGGACATGTGGAATGAGACGTAAGCAAATAAAAGCAGAAGTCATGTTGGAAAACATAAATGTAATTTTCTGAAAATAATGCAGCATCATGAGAAAGGGGGAATACTAGCAAACACTCTAGGGTTATCTTCTGCAAAGCAGGATTCTTCTTTTTATTTAATCATCCTCTTGCCCCCTCCCCAGCTCTCCCACCCTCCAAATAACAAGTTTCACCTCCCTCCCTCCCCCACCCCCCCAAAATAAAAACCAAAATACAACCCTCTAAAAACTCCTGAACCTGACTTCCCTGGATAGCCATCAGGTTTCTATCAAAGTCAATAAGATCCTGTTGAGACTGAGATAATTCAATGCCAAACTGTAAATAATTCTCAGCCAGGCATGGAAGACTTGCTCCAGCACTTTGCTCCTCAAAACTCCTGCCTTTTCTCCCATCTTTGAGCGCTCTTCCTACAGCTCACAGCCATATTTTGAGCTCAAAGCCCTTGGCCAATCCCTGCTTTGGGAACTGGTGGCAAGCTGGTAGCATCTCCCTGTGTTTGTTTTTAGCATGGCATGAAGTTTGCCATGCACGAGGAAGGGTGAATGAGCTGAGTCAACATGAAGACTAAGGTTAAGAGTGAAAGTCAAACCCAATCACTTCAGTCATGGCTGGCTGATGTTCGTTAGTAGTATCTGGGCTGGTATTGGTGAGTTAGAGAGCACCAACAAAAGCCTAGACTCCATTCAACTTTAGAAGTCTCCACAGAGAGGGAAAAGGAAGAAAAGTAATTTCCTTTGCTCCAGGGGATCAGGAGTGATGTGTTAGCTGTACTACACAGAAATAAACCGTGAAAATCATCTCTGGACATCCTGTGGGAGACTGGAACCACAAAGCTGCTAACAGACACTTTAATTAGTGCTAAAGTTACTAGCCCTCAGGGCAACTTCTTTTAGTAACCCTTCTCTGCAAGTACTTTGGGTTCACCTACTCAGCTCTCTGGGAGTCTCTGCACTGTGGAGCTTACATCTCAGAAGGGTCCAAGATGCGTGGCTATATCACAGAGGAATGCAACCAATTACAGAGGAAGGAAACTTGTTTTTCCAGCGTGGGGAAAATGGATGGTGTGCCACAGAGTGCTCATTGTTTCATCACAGAGCCACTGTTTTTTCTGTTATCAAATGCTTTTATAAAGTAAATGTTTTTCTAAGCTCTACTATTTTTCTGCCCTTTAGATACTCATGTTTTAAGTTCTTCACCCTATATTTTTTCCTAGTGCTTTCTTCATGTGTGTATTTCTTAATGTCCCTTTGGCATCTAAAGTCTTTGTCCTATTTGACTTTCTCAATAGGCTTCCTTTTTCCTTCTTTCTTTTTTTTCCTTTACTTTCTCTTCCATATTCCTCACCCTTTCCCCCAGTATTGTATTTATTTATTAACTGCACTTAAGCCTCAGTTGACCACAACTGACCTTATACCATGAAAGCATATTATACTGGTCACAATCTACAGAGCACAGCAGAAAGGAATTTTATCCTCTTTTCACAGATAAGGAAAACATGGCTCTGGCTGGTGAGTGTCTTGACCTAACCCATGAAAGGAAACCAGATGCTTTTTGGGGTTGAGATTTTTAGGATAGGATAGAATAGAATAGAATATTATATTTCAGTTGGAAGGGACCTACAGTGATCATCTAGTCTAGCTGCTTGACGACTTTGAGGGCTGACCAGAAGTTAAAACCTGTTATTAGGGAAAGTGCCTATATTATTAGGGAAAGTCCCAAATGCCTCTGAAATACAGACAGGTTTGGGGCACTGACCAACTCTTTAGAAAGTCTGTTCCAGTGTTTCACCACCCTCTCAGTAAAGAAATGCTTTGCAATGTCAAGTAAGCGTTTATCTCCCCTGACACAGCTTTGAATCTGTCCCATCTCTCCTATCACTCAATACCAAAGAGAACAGATCAGCTCCTGCTTCTCACTTCCCCTTCTTAAGAAGCTGTGAAGACCAAGGTGGCCACAGCTCAGCTTCCTTTTCTCCCCACTAGACAAAGCCAAAAATTTAGCCTCCTTGCTATAGGACAGTCCTTACAGCCTTTTCATCAGCTTTTTTGCCCTTCTCCGAATACATTCAGGTACTTTCACATCCTTCTTAAATTGTGGGGCCCAGAACTGCCCACAGTGAGCAAAGTGAGGTTGCACCAAAGCTGAATACAGTGGATTGATCACCTCTTTTGACCATCTGGGGATGCTTTTTGATGCACCCCAGGATGGAATTTGACCTCTGGGCTGTCAGGGCATATTGCTGACTTCTGCTGAGCTGCTGCCAACCAGCACCCCCAGATCCCTGCTGCTCTCCAGCCACTCCTCTCGCAATTTATACTTGTGCTCAGCATTCCTCGATCCCAGGTGCAGAATCCAGCATTTGTACTTGATAAATCTCATCCCATTAACAGTAGCCGAATGCTTCAATCTATCCAGATCCCTCTGCAAGGCCTCTTGTCCTTAAGCCAGTCAACAGCATCTCCCAGTTTGGCGGTGTCAGCAAACCTGCTAACGTTGCATTCAACTCCTGCATCCAGACCATTGATACAAATATGGAGCAAGACTGATCCTAGAGCTGAACCCTGAGGAATGCTGCTGGTGAATTGTTGCCAGGCAGATGAAGCCCTCTTCACTACAACACTGTGGCTTTCAGATTGTTCATGAGTCCCACTGATACAAGGCTATCAGTTTATTTTTTTTTTTTTTAGCCACACCCTCTATGTACACTTTCTTTTCTCTTTTGTACTTTTCCAGAGCAAACAGTACTCACCCCTGGCCACCTTGCTGAGTGGATACGTTTCCACCCATTCAGTAGCAATGATCTCAGGTTACAGGATGTTTCATCAAATACAGAACACCTGTATTGCATAACTCAAGCAAGTTGAACAGTACACCCATCTTGAAATAACACTACACACACAAGTTAATTAATTGCATCATCGCTGTGGAAAAAAACTCCACTAAAATTAATTATTTGGTTTTAACTATTCTGTGACTCTATCAGCAATGGCAATAACTTGCATGTTTAACTTAAGATAACATGTTCAGTGCTTGCTATTTTCCAGTAATCATGTAACTGACTGGTATTTAAACATTTTAAAATGACATTTTGGAAGAACACTTGCACAAAAAATCCCAGGCTAACACAGCAAAAAAATGTTACTCCCTCTACCTCTGTAAATGTTACTGACAACTCTTATAATAACTTATTAAAAAAAAAAAAAAAAAAAAAAAGGAAAAAAATAGAGTGAGTACTCTTGTTTAATTTTACCCTTGTATTGCTGTAGGGCAATGGGGAAAGGTGCATAACTGGGGAAAAAGGAGGAAGAGAAGAGGTACTTGATTGGCATGTATAAATGAAGATCAAACAGTCTTTTTGGTATTGTTGTCCTCTTGTGTGGCAAATGATTTGGTTGAGGACAGGTTTTTTGAGTTACATGGTGAAATTAATGCTCTCATTTACAAAGCAAAAGGACTATCGTCCTTTTACTCTGGGTGACATTAACTTTCCAAACCTCAACTTCTAGTTCTGAGAGCAAGATAGAATCAGCTTCATTTAATGGGAGTGGAAATGAAATAGCCAATAGATCTAATACTTAAATTTGAAGTTTCTAATGTGGAAATGAATATTTGGCTGATACAAGAAAAAATTTGATCTTTAGGATCTCTAAAAATGTCCTGGTTCAGGACAAAAAAAATTAAAGAAAGAACAATTTCTTTTCAATTCTCTCAAAAGAAGTTTTGAATGAATAGGTTTTCTCTGTGGATTTTAGCATTTATGGTTGCATGTTAACAGAAAGAGCCATGTTCAGTCTACATAAGGGCCATGTTCAGTCTACCATTAAAATAAAGTAGGGTAAGAGGTTGTTTATTCAAATCCTCAATGTATGTCTGTATTCTGAGAAAAAAACTTATCTGTATTAAACCGCTTTATTTTAGAATAGAAGACTCCAGCAGTTACAATGATGCTGTTACACGAGTATAACAAACTGTCTTCCTTTCATACCAGGCAAAGGGGCTTTTTCTGCTTTTATTTCAGGTGAACTTAACCCCTTTCAAGTCAAAACAATGCAGCATTTAACACTGTAACATTACTACATTCACAAAGGCACTATGTATTTGTGTTACAGCATGATCTTGAAAGTGCATTTACTCATTTTTACACGTCAGCAGTTGAATTGGGCCTGGCATCTTTTTTTCTGGGTGTCTGGAAGATTGGGATTCAGTGTCTTGAGTGCTAATGTAATACAGAGATCTTGCAGGAATAGTATCTACTAGAAGTTCACAG